>NC_137114.1:40295733-40513233 GCF_949357685.1 Gobio gobio
ATAATACCGCCAGAAATACAAAAACAAACTACCAAATTACTAATTCCGCGGATTGTAATGCGACGACATTCTGGAACTGTCTGAGCGCACAGACTCCGAGTGACGCTGGTGAGCGAGCGGGAAAACACGGGAGCGGATTCGCGGAATTTAGCGGAGGGAAAACAGAACAGCAGAGGGGCAGTGGCTCTAGCCACCGGGCCACCCCCCTGTGCACGGCCCTGATTGTTTGTCACTCATCACAGCACGGGTAGATGTTGGCCTCCCTCCAGCTCCACCAAGCGGTCTGGGAAGTGGGAAGCCCCTGATGCTGCTCTCGCAATAATCTCCAGGGGGTCTTAACTCGGTCCTGGAGGGCCGCTGTCCTGCAGAGTTTAGTTCCAGCTTGCCTCAACAACACCTGCTGAAAGTTTCTAGTATGCCTAATAAGACCTAGATTAGCTGGTTCAGCTGTGTTCCATTGGGGTTGGAGCTCAACTCTGCAGGACAGTGGTCCTCCAGGAGAAGAATTGGACCTATGAGGTCGAAGTCGAACGGGTCGAAACCCCAAGAGGACCAGCACCAAAAACCTCCCAGACCACCGGTTCACACTGGCTCTCAGCACAACAGCTCCCGAACGCGAGTCAGAAATCCCGCGTGAAGCTGCACTGAACCCCATCCGTCGCCCACCGTGGAGGCTTCACTGTTGATCTTCACTGCTGGGACTGTGAGAGATATAAAGCAGCGTCTCGCTGTGGTAAGAGCGCTTCACTTGGGCGAAGAGCGAGTGTCACCCCACCTGACGCCGCGGGTCATTCCCATACATATGGTGTGGAGGGACAAGCACATCACCCAACAGAATCCAACGCAGACATCCCGCGAGAAGCTGAACACAGAGGCCCTTGTCACCTGCCACCGATCTGTGATCCATCCATCCATCGAGGTGCTTCATCTAGCTCTGTGATGAGTGATCGATCCATCCATCCATCGAGGTGCTTCATCATGCTCTAAGTGATCGATCCATCCATCCATCTATCGGGGTGTTTCTTCTTAATAATCCTCGTTCGTTGAGTGTGTAGTGAAGAGAAGAGAAAGAGGAAAAACTCTCGGCTAGAGCGAGCACGGCTATATAAAGGATTTCTGCGCGTGACGTCACAGTGGATTTTAGAACGCACCACAGCTGGCTTTTGGAACGCGGCTTTAACTGACTTGAAGGCGGGAACTCTGTTGAAGTTTAAAACTATTGGATCTGCCCAGAGCCCCTCTGGATCTGCCATTACCAATCGCTAACGTTTGGTCGTGATGTATGGCATGCGCCGTTCGCCTTTATTTCTCACATGGATCGTCCATAAAAATAAATGTGCAGCCACCTGGGATAAAACCTTGTGCATTCGGATTGTGATTTATTCATGGTGGAGGGGACCATTTTGTGATCGGGAACACGCTGCTCACGCAGGGGCGGGTCTAGACAATTTTTCGTGGGGGGGCCAGGCTGGGGCACAGACTCAGAGAGGGGTGGCACATTTAAATACATGTAAACAGTGAACCAGTATAAATAGCCCTACACTGGAGGTAATAATACTGTATATTATTGATAACTAAACGTATAATAATGAGTGTAAATGAATTAAAAATGAGCAACTTCAAATTTGATATGAAATAACAAATAACTCAACAGTAGTAGAAGAACATGGGTTGTGGTAAATGCAATGCAAGCATGATTTTTTTCCATCATAATTGTATATAGTTGTAAACAAGATGGACCAACATAATTGACAAGAGTAGAAAGGCTTTTGAGCTCAACAAGAAGCTGTAGCAGTGTTTATTCATATATATATTACATTATAAATATATTATATTTGTTTCCCACAGAATTTTTTGAGACTATGCTGGGTAGACATTGGTCCCTCTAGGCTAGGGGTTGCTCCCCAAAAGAAAATTGTTCATTTTAAATTTAAATGCATAAATCTGGTGCATTTTGAGAGAAAAATTAAGTGACTAGATCCATAAAGAAATGTGTTTTTTGTAAACAATTTTGTACTTTAGTAGTAATTTATTTATTGGTTGCATAGATATGAATGGTGATGGTATAGGGCACATAAATGATAGTTCATAAATGGTAAAACATGGAGAGTATGCATTCAAACCATCAAAAATATACAGCAAAAGAGGTTACCTTCGTTGAATTAACTTATTTCTAGAATAATTAGTGGGGGCCTGTAATACATATTTATTATGTGAATATTTAGGCTATAGGGTAACTGTTCAAATTACTCATGGTTCAGTCTGTATGTGCTATATTCAGGGGAAAAATAACTACTGTCAAATAAAAATAAAGAAAATAAAAACAAATAATCTAACTATGCAAAAGCACAAATAAATACAATCAGAGCAAAGATACTTATAAAATAAACAGTGCTTTTCAGGTTTTTCTGGTAGATCTAACATTAGTTCTCAGAAATGGAATATCAGTAATCAAATGTAAAATTGCATTGCATAGCCTATTTGACTGTATAAATTAAAGACTGTTATTAAAGTTATAAAAGCTAAAGCAGTGAGTGATTTCCTTGTCTTTTGTAGTTTGATTAACATTAAAAACAAAGACAGCAGGAATATTAGTTTGCTAGAATACTCAAGACGATCATGTTGACAATTTTTGTGTGAATTTGTCCGTTTAGGCGGAAGACTTTAAAGAGAACTCAATATTTGCTCGCTATCTGAGACGCGGGTTTGCGCGCTTCGGATGAGCACACACACACACACACACACACACACACACACACACACACACACACACACACACACACACACACACACACACACACACACACACACACACACACACACACACACACACACACACACACACTCTTCTCACAGCGCGCACAACTTCTCATTCGCGTCTTCTAGCTCCTGAATTGGCTTAGTTTTAGTTTATTTTTGTGCTCAAATGTTTTTTTATAAGCTTTAAAGTAGAGAAACCAACCACCGCACTTCGCCGTCCGTTTGCGCCCACTATTTACTCCGATAACAACACGTGACGGTAGAGTGGTTCCTCTCCAGTGCAGAGGCGCTCCACAACCACAACAACAACAGGGGGATGAGTGCAGTGGCCACTTGCATGCATACAATAAAATATAAATAAATCAATGCTCTGTAAAATATTAGTTTTAGTTAAGAAAACCGCTGGAACTACTTGTAAAGAATTAATACTGACAAGTCCAACAACATATTACCTTCCGACTCTGATGGGTGGGGGTGGGGGGGGGGGGGCACTTGGGGTGGCCAATTACATTTTGGGGGTGGCCCGTGCCACCCCAGGCCCCCCTCTGGCCCCGCCCCTGTGCTCACGTGGTCCATAACATGATTGTATACTACAGGGCTCTCAAGTCTCACGCATTGGGCGTGAGACACACGCATTTCAACCCAGAGCCGGCTCTCCCTATAAGCGAACTAAGCGGCTGCTTAGGGCCCCGCCGCCACTAGGGGGCCCCCTAACTACAGATTGCACTCGCCAGCGTCGCCGCAGTTTATCACGCAAGACGCTCAATTCGCGTCATTCGCACCGCGCGAAAAGCGCCTTCCGCGCCGCGGGACCTCTAGACGCACGTCAACGCGCCTTTCCATTGACTTAACATTGAAATCAAATCACTCGCGCCAGACACTCTATTTGCGTTTGGTGTGAACGCTGTCCGTCAATTATGCTGAATCAACATTGCTTGCGCTATGGTCCAGCCGTCGGCCCCAGCCCTGGGCTACAGACCGCCGTAGAGACAGACCCACCTCCTATGAATGTATTTTCTTTTTAACAGTTAACGTTACATGACCTACACTAGTTCTGGGAAAGAAAAAAACGAAAAATCTTTGTCTCAATAGACGCTTATTACAATAAAAAAATAGTTTAAGAACATTCGAGAGAAAGAAAGTAATAGGAAGAGTAAGAGCAATCATTTGACAGTCAAAATCAAAATGAAGTTTAAAATAAAGCGGTTAAATACAAGCTTTTTCTTATGGTCTTAATTGAATAGGCAATTAAAGATTATTAATAAATATGAATCTATATACTATTATGAAATATTTTATATAGGCCTAGGCTATTGTTAAGCTAAATCGCCCAGACCATTTAAACCTAAAGAAAACACAGTGTCCTCTCTGAAACATTATTGAATGATGATCGATACAAGACACCTAAAAGCAAAATGGATTTGTGGTAAATTTTAGTAAAGAACACTGTAAAAAAAAGCAGGTCCCCAATTGAAAATTTTCTAGTGAGCGATCACATCTAAATTTTTCAGTTGGCCAAATTGAATTAATGTGAATTGATGCATTTTAATTCAATTAAATTTCAAGAAATTAAATTTGGCCAACTGAAAATTTTAGATGTGATCGCTCACTATAGAAAATTTTCAATTGGGCACCTGATTTTTTTTTTACAGTGATGTATTACTGTATGTAATCATAAAAGGTAAAAAATATCTCACTCCATGCTGTGAAGGTTTAAAATATGAACAGTATGTAAGAGTTAATCAACCAATAATTAAATAATATAATTTAACATTGGATTTCTTTTAATTACCCTTAACATAATTGTAAAAAACTAAATGTCACTTTCTCAGGAGGAGCCATTCTTAAATATTTTGGTGGTCGTGGAGAAACATTTCATGAGGCTGACACCAGAGATGACACAAGTAAATATTTCCCACCGCCTTTCTTTTGAATAGTTTTGTGCGCAACTTCAACATAGCTAATTTCTCCTCTTGCCAATAAAAAATTTAGTTTTATAATCATAATTCACTATGTTGTCTAATTGTACTTTAATATTAATTTAAAATTAATGTGTTTTATCTACTCTGCATACTGTATTTATTATTAATTATATTGTAATCTCAACAGCTGGAGGAGTTGACTCTACTGCTGCTTCAGTAGAGCATAGCGAGCCGCACCACTATGGCTAATGTTGTAAGTTAGCTATATATTGTTAATGCTAAATTATTAATATTTATTTGTTTACAACAAATTGACCTTAAATTTGCAAATCTATAATCTTTACTTTTACAGTTTCAGTGAGTGTACTTTAATAAGCAGTAAAATAATTGTAGGCAATCATGTTAAAAGATATACAGATGAAATATGTAAGTGTTAGATTGTATACAGTTGCTGGTTTGCGGTGCAATACTCCATTATTCACTGCAAGGCAGGGCCCCAAAATTATCCTGCTTAGGGCCCCCAGATTTACAGAGCCGGCCCTGTTTCAACCCGTTCACACGCTCACACGCCACACCTTGTATTTCTCACGCAGAGAAATTTCCAGGATAATGTCCACCAAATTGCGCTGCTATTAGAGGAATCAAGTGATTTCCACATATAGAGCTCAGAAGGCCCTGCCACGCACCAGCCAATCAAATAAAAAATACAGCTTCCGAACAGCCAATCAGAAAATAGCATTGCTGTATCCGGGTAAGATTTAGATATTCCCGCAACAACAAAGTTTACATTCTGCCACCTACTGGTGGTTTAGTTTAGTGTTTTCTTTCCAACATTTCTTAATTGTATATTCAAAAATATTCTTAATTTTATATTCAAAAATATTTAAAACAATCTCATAGAATTTTTCAGTGTAAATTATTTAATTTGATTGACAACAGCCCTACAGTGTCTTATTAATAGATCAAATTTAAGTATATAAAATGAAAACTGAAGCATAGCCTATATTTAATAAGATTATGGGAAAATGCCCTTCATAAAAGGTAAAAATATCAAAAAGATATGCAGATTTAAATATCTCAAATCTGATTGAACACTGGTGAGACTATTGCTTCAGAATAAATTATATTTACAACACAGTAAATTCTGCAAAAAAATATTCCAAATTATTATGGATTATTAATTTACCTCTTCCCTGACATCTTTCTTTGAAATAGAGAAATGCAAGAACTAATACTATACGCACGCACACACACACACACACACACACACACACACACACAGAAATGTTAAATTAAATAAAATACAAATATTATTATTTATTTATTTATTTATACAAATTAGTGTCATTTTTCAGATCAGAACCCCCACCCAAACCCCTGCTGCCGTCGCCAAAATCTCACTCTGAACTCAGTTCAAAACTTGAGAGCCCTGATACTGTAAATAAAATATCATATGCTTGGTATGATAAGAATAAATGCTGCCGTAGAATAAATAACAGCCCAATTCAAATGTTTAAGTGCTTTTCTTCCTTTTATTTTTTGAGCGTGATGAAATGTATTGCTCTTGTAAATACTTGCCAACATTTAAAGAAATACAAGTCTAGAAATGCATCCAAATTACAGCGAAGCGCAACCGCACGGTGCTCTGCAGTGGTCAAACAGGATATAAACAGTGAATTTTGAAGGGATATATTCTTGAAAACTCAAGAGATGTGGATTCGGACAGCAATTAAATGACCACACGACCTTGGTGTTTGTCTAAAACAGTAGGTCATTCAGCCGGGGATTTTTACGCGGGTGGTGGGAGACGGACGGCAATAAAATCACTGACTAGCCCCTGTAAATGACAACAATACCTCCCGACCCCACGAGAAACAATTACCGGGGCTTCAACCAACTCCTTCACCACTAATGGAGCGAGCTGGAAAATCAAACTTTTCCCGGGACACAACATCATGGCCACCAACAAAACTCAGCAAAGATTGTTCTTGCTCCGGTTTTAACTTCTGGATATTCGGCAGCGGTGCCACAACGGAATGAATGGCTTCGCTCGCATTTTTTCTCCACCGCCATTACTGAACTACAACTCAAACTAGCGCACGTTCTCTGTTCGCTGATTGGACCGGTAAAAATTTGTTTGGTGAAAACCTAAGACTATTGCGCAGTCCCAGACGGAGTACTGAAGGAAAATGAAAATTGAGCGGAAGTACGTAGGAGGGCGGAGCCAGGCTACATTAAAGGGTTAGTTCACCCGAAAATGAAAATTCTGTCATTAATTACTTACCCTCATGTCGTTCGACACCCGTAAGACTTTTGTTCATCTTCGGAACACAAATTAAGATATTTTTGTTGAAATCTGATGGCTCAGAAAGGCCGCCATTGGCAGCAATGACATTTCCTCCCTCAAGACCCATAAAAGGTACTAAAGACGTCGTTACATCTCACTACAGTTGTTCTACAATAATTTTATGAAGCGACGAGAATAGTTTTTGTGTGCAAAAAAAAATCTAAATAACAACTTTATTCAACAAGTGCTTGTCTTCCGTCTATGCCTCAGACGTGAACTCACAAAGCACCACGACGCATGCGCGAGAGTAGAGCCGGCGTTCTGACACATGACTCAGAAGCGAGGAGTTTTGTTTACAAGCAGAGGAAGATTCTACATTGATCGTGCTTTAGGTCTTGGCGTAGTGCTCAAAATGGGGCTAAAGTGTGCAAATTCCTTGGATGCCCGAACGCCGGCGCTACGTCATATTCTCGCACATGCGTCATGTTGCTTCGTGGGTAATTAATGACAGAATTTTCATTTTTGGTTGAACTAACCCTTTAAATTATAGGTATAATGATCTGTTTGTGTAGCCTATGCATAGTGCTGTGTCTGTGAGCTTGGAACTACATGCTGGGAACTTGAAGTTACCACATACAAAGTTTGTCACAACGAATATAGAACTTAAGAAAAAAATTAAATAGGGGGTGAATTCAGGGTGATTGGGACACTTTTTTACCATTGAGATGACTTTGTAAAAGTGTCCCAATCACCCTGAATTCACCCCTGTGTAACCATATGTAGGCTAAATATGAAAACATATAAAGGAAATATGTTTCTAATACAATGTTAACAAACTGTAATATAGCCTACAGTTAATCTTACATAAACATGAGGCAGGGTTCCCATGGTTCCTTGAAATCCTTAAAAGTTTGTGAATCTGAAAAAAAAAAAAAATTGTCAAGGCCATTGAAAGTTTTGGAAAATAAACATACATAGATACAGGTCTTTGAAAGTGCTTGAATTAGTAGTCATTAATAGTCAATTTAAGTTGGGAAACAATATGTTGTATTTAATGTCACACTTACTTTTTATCTAACAGTTTTTTTATACATCAAAATAGATGGATTTTAGGAACATAAAGGTTCATCATATTTGGGGGTCCTTGGCATCATAAAGTTTGAAAACCCACATATAGGCCTACTGTGGCCTATTTAAACTTGCACTGTTTGAAAATATTGATTTATAAAGAAAACGGATATGCTCCTAATACTTTTATACACAAAAAAGTGCCTATTTAATCCTTAGTATTGAAACACTACACTTACAAGTAGGCCTATACTTATCATAGGGTACATTCATATTATATACTTACTACATAAAGTATATTTAAACATATACTTGATCTTTTGTAAGGGCCATGATGATGATGTCAGACAGATGAACACATCTTCAGAATGACCTTTGTTGCGAATTGCGATGACTGTTATATTTGAGCTTCTGACATGTAGGGCAACAATAGTTCAATTAACTTATATGCCCCACATCACCTGAACTCTACAGTGTGTGTGAACTTTCACACAGATTACTGTTATTAGGTCAGCAAAACAGGAAGTTGCTGCAATATGTCAGATGCTAGTTTCAGTATTCATAAAACATGCTCCAGTCACAAGTTTAAGACACGAAAGGATTACTTTAAGCACGAAGCCATGAATGTTTCTCACAGGATCTGAAACGTTTGAGAGCTAGGCTACCACAGAAAATTGTGCTTAACCGTTGAATGATCTTTGTACGCTGGTTTTTGTCATTCCTATCGTACAGTGAAATCCCCTCAGCACACGACCTTTGGACTATATCACTCGTCGCGACGTCAGCCACAGTATGTCATCAGAATTCCTCCCTATAAAATCCCGAGCAGACGCTCAATCCGCATTAGAGCAACTGAGAGGCGGCTTGTGAATTTTGTTCAGACAGCACAACAGGTAAATAATGCTTTTGGTTACACTTTATTTTAAGGTGACGTAGTTACACTGTACTTACTCAAATAAGCAGGCTACTGAGTAATATTAATAAACTACGTACTTATATAGAGTTAGGGTTTGGTTTAGGGTTAATTGCTGTTATTATACATAGGCTAATTTCCTGTTACTATAGTAAATATACATGTAGTAACGTAACTACGTCACCTAAAAACGATGATTTTTGTTGATAATTAGAACTTTTATTGTGTTCAGTGTTCTTTTTGTTTCTGTGAGATGTTATTTACTGGATTAAATAATGTTTTAGTAAAGTTTGAAGTAGAAGGAAAATTTAGCTATGAATTTGCTGACAGTTTGAATGATCTATTGCAGATTTTCTGCTAATTACAGTAACATGGCTTCTGAGGACATTGTGAGTAACCAGGTGTGCCATTTAATCCTCATTTATACAATTTAATTTTAATTTCGAACAAAACTAATTTTATATATATATATATATATATATATATATATATATATATATATATATATATATATATATATATATATATATATATATATATATATATATATATATATATATATATATATATATATATATAAACATGTTTGTTGGTTTGAATGTCCCTTAATCTTTTCATCCCTGTCCGTCCCTTTCTAGAATGTGGTTGACCGAATAGTTCACCTTCCCTTGGTTATTTCCACCTATGGCATGGTATCAAATGTGTACTGCTACACCAAGAATAACTACCCATACTTGAAGTCTGTGTGTGAGGTGGCTGAGAATGGTGTGAAATCCATAACCTCGGCTGCTTTGTACGGTGCTTTACCAATCATTGGCAAACTAGAGCCTCAGAGTAAGTTCATTGTTGTTTGTCGGTTGAGTTCAGGGCAGATTACAGTGTGAAAATGTCTTTACCAAAAGTTATTGTGTCCCCCTGTAGTCTCTAAGGCAAATGACCTGGCGTGCAAAGGACTGGATAAGATCGAGAAGACTCTGCCGATCCTACGCAAGGCGTCTGATCAGGTATTTAGTAAACTTTAGTGTTGTCTAAATGTTAAGCTTAAGAGAGGTACCACAGTTTTAAGCGCTGCTCTAATGCATTCTTCTCTTTCAGATTGTCAAAGAGGCAGTGACGGGAGCCAAGGATGCTGTCAGCGGTACCATGAACGGGGCCAAAGAGTCCCTCGGTGAAGTGATGGACCGAACACGAGGGGCAGTTCAGGACGGCGTAGAAAAGACCAAGATGGTGGTTAATGGTGGAGTCCAAACGGTGATGGAGAGCAGGACGGTCAAACTGATGAGCAGCAGAGTGGACACAGCACTGAGCACATCTGAGACTCTGCTGGAGCAGTACTTACCTGAAACTGAGGAGGAGAAAGGTGAGGATAGACCATGTTTATTGGTACTAGGATATGTTGATGATATTTAGATTGGGACAATTGCTCAGGGTAATTTCTAAAAGATGGACTCTTTTCTAATCTATTGTGTTGTATATCCGAGTGAAACTGAATGTAGGGCGAGAAAATAATGTATAGATTTGTCTATTGGGAATTGATTGGATGGTTGTGGTTTGCCATTGGTCGATCTCATGTGAGTGACAGGTTGCTCCGCCCTCGCGCCAGTAAACATGTCATCAGAGAAGAGATGTTGCTGCAAGAGGGAAGGGAAGTTATTTTAGATTATGAGGGCACATTCATTTAAAAACAATAATGATGTGCGCAGATAAATCATTTATAACAAATACTGAAATATTACATAAAAATGAAGAATTGTCCGTTTTGATTTCATGGTGACTTTAAAACATGCCGCTTACTCAGTCCTCAAAAATAAAACGTTCATTCATATTGTTCCAAACCTGTATGACTTTCTTTCATCTTTCAACACAAAGGAATATGTTTTGAACAAGTAAATAGGGTCAAAATGCTTTCATTGTATGGACGAAAGTCGAAATTAGAACATGAGTGTGACCAATTATTTGGTGAACTATCCTTTTTTCCTCTTGCACTCTGAAAACTGCATATGCACACATAAGAGTCCTCATATCTTGTGATAGTCTTGTGATATGCCTGCCTCTTATAAAGTATGGCTTTTTAAATTACATTGAAAGAATATCCATATCCGTTATGAGCGTCAAATACATCAAACGACTGCATTTAGTACTGGGAATTATTTTCCTGAATTCTGTTTTCCTGGAAAAGAAGTATTAATCCTATTCATGTGTGGAACATCAGCATGAAACACATCTCGACGAGATGGTTGATTAGGAATCTGAAATGAATTATTGTTTCAAGAGCCTCACTAATTTTAATTTATAAAATGCAGATGGAAAATTATGAAATCTAACAATCGCTTCTTTGTTCTGTTTCTGTGGTTGTCCTTTCAAAATCTCTCTTAGAATGTGAAGTGAAGAACAGAGAAGGATTTGAAAATAGCAGTGAAGCACCCAGTTACTACATGCGACTGGGGTCGCTCTCCAGCAAAGTCAAGGACAGGACTTACCAGAGAGCGGTAGATAAGGTTCGTAATGCCATGCAACGCAGCCAACGAGTCCAGATTTCCGCCGCTAAACCACACTGTGGATAAAAAGACAAAGTTATGACATGATAAGTCATAATTTTGACATAAAAAGTCAAAATTGTGACTGTCATTATGAATGGAAAATTTTGGGGGAAAAAAGGTCACAATTATGACAAAAAGTTGTAATTAAGACACTAATGACAGACATCGTTTTGAAGTTTTATGTAATAATTGTGACAAAAAAATTAAATGTTTAGAAATTATGACAGTCATAATTATAACATTATTATTTTTAAAATAATCAAAATTATGAGATAAAAAGTCAAAAGGATGCTATAAATTAAATAAATGGTATGCTATAATTATAATTTTACTTTTGATCTCATAATAGACTTTATTAATACGCCATTATTTTGACTGGTATTTCTTAATTTTAATTTTATTATGATTTAGTATGTAATAATTTTGACTTTTCATCTCATAAAAGACTTAGTATGTCCGAATTTCGAATTTACATTGCATAAATGACTTAGTATTTGTCATAATCGTCTTTTTAAGGCATAATTAATTAGAACTTAGTGTCTTTATTTTGATATTTTGTCAATTATCATTTAGTATGTCATAATTATGACTTTTCATCTTATAAAGTGTCTTCATTTTCACCTTTTGTCATAATTATAATTTAATGTCATAATTTTGACTTTTGATCTCATAATTATAACTTTGTATGTCATTAATTATGACCTTTTAAGTCAGAATTTTGACTTTTTATGCCATAATTTTAACTGTTTGATGTCATTGACTTTTTAAGCCATTTATTTTGACTTAGTATGTCTTAATTTTCACTTTTTATGCAATGATTATTAATTAGTATGTCATAAGTATGACTTTTTATCTCATAATTATTACTTAGTATGTCATAATTATGACATTTTTAAGTCAGAATTTTGACTTATGATGCAATAATTTTAACTGTTTAATGTCACTGACTTTTTAAGCCATTATTTTGACTAAGTATGTCTTAATTTTCACTTTTTATGCAATAATTATTACTTAGTATGTCATAAGTATGACTTTTTATCTCATAATTATTACTTAGTATGTCATTATTGTGTAATTTTAAGTCATAATTTTGACTTATGATGCAATAATTTTAACTGTTTAATGTCATTGACTTTTTAAGCCATTTATTTTGACTTGGTATGTCTTTATTTTGACTTTTAATCTCATAAATGAAATGACTTTTATCTCATAGTTATTCCTTAGTATCTCATAATTATGCTTTAATGTCATAATTCCAACTTTTTCTTATAATTAAAAAAATTTTCTTATGTGGCGGAAATGGTTATTATCCTAATGTTATTTCCTTTTCTTATTAGATTGAATATACCCGGAAGAGTATCGATACGTCTAACCAGAAGCTACATGAGAAACTGAGTTCACTGATGGGCTGGAAGACTGTGACTCAGAGTCAAGAAGAGAACGAGTCAGTCACAGACAATGAAGCTGAGGTATTCGAGATATCATGTAACTGGAAATGATCTCAAAGATACAGTCTGAATTCCATGTTTTTAGAGACGTGAAGTTCAGTTAAATACTTGGATCTCATTTTTTTCTTCTGCAAATGTTTCTTTCAGCAAACAGAATCACTAACACTTACCATTGCCCACAACCTCAGCCAGCAACTCCAGACCACATATCTGGTCTTGGTGTCCAGCCTCAAAGGTCTCCCTCAGCACGTTCAGGTCCAGGTCACCTCTGTCAGCCACTCTGCCTTGGAGGTATACAGCAGCTTCAGAAAGACCGCCACCATAGGAGATATGTCCAGTACCATACTCGTCATCAGTCAATCTCAGCTGAGCAAAATAGGAGATTCTATGGATAACGTCATGGACTACCTGCTCAACAATACACCTCTCAATTGGCTGGTGGGTCCGTTTTACCCACGCGTGGCACGCAATACTGCAAACGGCCCTAAATCTAACCAACAAAGGACCCTTCAGCCTGAAGTGGAGATGCAGTCAGTGAACGAAGAGCGATGACATTTCAGAATATTAACCATTTGTTTATATCTTACAAATATACATACAAACACACATTCCTGCCAATAAAATATTTTCTGTGAGAACAATCATATTAAATAAACAACATTTTCCTGAATAATATTTCTGAAGTATTCTAAGCCTGCATATGCCTAATCCAGTTAGGCATAAATAGTTTCTTTTACACACTATTTAATCTGCTGTCTTTTTATTGTTTTTGTACATTTCTAATAAAAAAATACACTTACAATATTATTTTTTGTGGTGTGTGTTGTTTCGAGGATGGGAATTTCACTTCGACAATAGTATTTTTATTTACATTTTGCTGTAGGAATTTGTATGAAAAAATATTCTAGATAAATTAGATTAAAATGTCATAATAGATCCACTAAGCATCTTAAATATAGCAAGGGTGCAGTCATACAGTGCTATGATTTAAATAAGCAAATCGGATTGTCTTGACTGATTGGTGGTTCTATGTGTAATTTTCTATCAGATAAATATTTATATACACTGTACTGAACGTTTTATAGAACACTTCATGGTTTAATGGACATTTGGTTTTAGATCCACAAAATGGTTAAGATTCATTTGGTCTTTAATCATTATTTTGTGGATTTACTTAAGTTTTTAAGGCCATTGTCTTCTTGAATCTTCATTTTCAGATACCTCTTATGCTATTCATTTGATGGAATAATAAAAGTGTTAAGGTGGATAACCTTGTTTGCATCATGTCGGATTTCATCTTTTCAGATCTGGCATCAGAGACCGATATGCAGAGAACTCTTGAGAATGACCTCCGAACTCTTATGAAACAGAGCTATTATGATTTGCTTTTAGGACAATTAAACAACAAACCAATCATCATTTACTAGTCAAAGATCCAAGTCTCATAATTAGTTTGTTTGCAATCTAATAAACCATTAGGCATACTTTACCGGTACAATCATCTTCACCCACACGGTGGCTCAGAGAACTATCGCCTCACAGCAAGAAGATCCCGAGCCTCGGCTGAGCCAGGAGTCTTTTCTGTGTGGCGTTTGCATGTTCTCCTTGTCTCGCTCCGGTTTCCCTCACAGTCCAAAAACATGCAGGTTAGGTGGATTGGATGTGCTAAAATTGCTGTGGGGGGAGTGTGAATGTTTTCCAGCACTCTCAGCATCCGGCGTAAAACCTGTTCCAAATCAAATGTGTGTGAAGCGGAGCCTGCAAATGAGTGGGAATAACGCTAGGAAGATGGATGTATGGATGGACTATATAATCTTCACCAAGGATAGCGCTCTTTTATTCAAAATAATACCAAGAAGAACGTTTAATTTAGGGGGGGGGGGGGGGGGGGGGAGATGTATGTGCCGCTAGATGGCGCTCTAATAAAAAGTGGCACATTCCCCACTGCATCACAAAACATTTCATTACAAGATTATTTTTTTACTTTACTTTCAGTCACCTTCAAAAACAGGATATGGGATTGCTGTAGATATTATGTATAATAGCTGGCAGTTCAAAAGGTGGCCTGTAATACAGTAAAAAAATATTGTTGGTTTAACTTAAAAAAAAATGTTTTACTTCATCGAAATTAAAAATGTGAGTTAATACAACAATGGAGATTGGTTTAATAAACAGAAACTCAAAATGTTATGCTATCTGAACCAAATTAATTATCTACGTTGATTTGACAAATGATACAAAGTTGAAATAAATCATGAAACAATTTTTTACAGTGCAGTTTTAACCTAATTCTAGTATCATACTTCAACTCAAATCATCATAAAACTTAAAATTGTCTAGCGACTGGTCACATTTAAATTGTTCAATAGGCCTAATTGAATTTCTGTGAATTGAATTTGATCAATTGTGGCAACCGTCTGTTAACATGGGCTCAATCTGAAATAATGTGTTGAGCCAATGGACAAATGTTGTTTAACAAACCGTGTTGTTGGTGCAATTCAAGATTTTAAATTGTTGAAGTAATTGTTTAATTCTCACTGTCCCAATAGAAAAAAATGTACGGAAAACATAAATACATTAAACAAAATACAGAATACTGACAACAGTGTTGACATTTACCCTACATATTAAGCACAAGAAGATTCAGGCATTGCATAAATATTCTTTTATATATTATACATGTTGCTAGATTTATATTAATTCTCTCTTTATTTAACAATTGAGTAGAGTAGAAGAACCACTACAAAAGTATCCACACAGAGGTTTCAGGTAATCACACATTACTTCATATTTAGTTAAGTGGGCTTTCATAATGGCAAGACAGAGAATAATAGACTTATAAAGTACCGTCTGTAAAACAACACGTTTCTCACAATTAAAATGGTTTACAATAAGGTTCCATTTGTTAATATTAATTAGCTACAGCAGTTAACATGAACTAACAGTTTTAACTGCATCTATTCATCATTTACGAATACATTATTCAAATAAAAAGTTGTAATATTATTTAATGGACCCGATCTAATATGAACTAAGAATGAACAGAATGTTAACAAGGATGAATAAATATTGAAACAAATGCATTGCTCATTGTTAGTTGATGTTATTGAATGCATTAAATAATGTTAACTCATGGGACCTTATTGTAAAGTGTCGCCGTTTAACAATTAAAATCAGAACAATCGATTCATTTGAAAAACATTAGATGAAATGAGAGGAAAAGAGTAATGAGGCTTACAGGAGGCATATTCATTGTAGCTTTACCTAAAGTGAGTGAGAGTGAAAGAAAGAAATAAAGAACAAAAGGGTCAGAAACAGGAATTTCATCCTTTCTAATCAAGGTATGTTTAATTCAGTCAAGTAACGTGTTGAGCTCACCTAATGCAGAATGTATTTGCAGAGCATCTGTTTCTTTGGCGAGCACAGGTTCTACAATTAAGAAAAAGACTGAGATTAACACAGTGTTGTAACGCCTTAACAGGTAAACACTCATACTCATATACACTCATAATAAATCAGTGAACAGTTCTTAAAGGGACAGTTCATCCAAAAATTTAAATTCTTTCATTAATTACTCACCCCCATGTCGTTCCAAACCTGTAAGACTTTTGTTCATCTTCGAAACAAAATTACGATGTTTTTGTTGTCTGGCTATCACCAGACCAAGCTCAATTTAAGATTGAACATTAGTCTGGGGAGTTTGCTCTGTATTTTCTACTGCACAAGAGGCGTGATAAATGAGCATAAATTAAATGACTCTGTACGCAATTGGATAGTCCTTCAACCAATCAGACCAGAAGAGGCGTGATCGACAGGCAACGACCCATCTCTATCCGTCATCGTGTTAAACCCGTCAATAGCGCGTTTGAGCTTCTGCAAGAACCAATGAGGTTCATGAGGGGCGGCAGTGGCTCAGTGGTTCATGTAGAATGTCTACAAACTGGAAGGTTGGTGGTTTGATCCCCGGTTCCACCTGACCAAGTGCCGAGGTGTCCATGAGCAAGACACCTAACCCCAGCTGCTCCCGACAAGCTGGCTGACACCGCCGTTGGTGTATGAATGGGTGAATGTGAGGCAAAAATGTAAAGCGCTTTGGATGGCCGTAGGTCTGTTAAAAGCGCTATATAAATGCAGTCCATTTACCATTTCATTCTCGTGCTACACAGCACGTTTGAGCTTCCTCAAGAACCAATGAGTTTCATTCTCGTGCTACACGGCACAAAATTCTTACATGTTTGGAACGACATGAGAGTGAGATTTTCTTCATGTGAAGAACGTTTTAATAATCTAAATAATCTTTTGTGAAATGGAAAGGTTCTATGGATGTTAAATGTTCTTCTTGGAAGGCAATAAAGAACCTTTAAAGAACTGTACTCAACAAAAGTTACATACCTGTAACCTCGACTTTCACCGTGCTGAGTGCCAAACCCTGCATGTCTAGAACTTTGTATGTTCCGGCACTGCTGGCCGTAACCCTCCTAAAAATCAACTTGTCGTCTCTCTCTTTTGGATAACCTTTATTTCTTATGTCTGCACCTCTTTCCCACAGGACTGCCCAGCTGGTGTCATTAATACTGTTTTGAAAAATCACTTGCTCAGCTTGATGCGTGTACAGATCCAGGATCAGGTCTGCTCCAGTCTTCACAGACTTAATGGTCTTGTGATCTACCATGAGAAGATACAAGCCAGATGGAGTGAGTATTTTGACATTTACGGATTGGCCCCATTTGAAATGTCTCAAATTTTTCTCAAAATAATATAAAAGTATGGTAATACATATATTACATCACATGTGATGTCAATTGAGCTTAACTTGTACTGAACATGGGATGTTCCTTTAAAACTGTTATTTTCTCTTTTGTATTTTCCAATATTTTGCCTTTGATACACTTTGTACAGTGAGGTGTGTTTCAGTGGAAAAGTATTAAGCTCTCACCAATAACTGCAAGTTGGACACTCTGAATAAAAATTCGGTTCTTGATACTTGATTCACCAACCACCAGGTAACTTTCGTAAATGCCTGCATCGCTGAATCTGACATCCCGCAAGAACAGAGAGCAGTTTCCCCTCATAAGCATTTCCTCAGGCACATCCGCCCGGTCTACGTAGGCCTCTCCTTGAAACAGCTCCCCTCCCATTCGCTCAAACACTGAATCTCTTATGGTCTGCCACTGAATGTGAGGCGTGTGAGCAGAGTCCAGCAGTGATGCCACAGTACACGGCAGCACAGCCGGCAGACCAACCCTTGATGAGGTGTAGACGGCCACTGAGAGGGGAGAGGAGCCTATAGGGATACATTATTATATGAAAAAGGCAAAAATGCTTATAATCAAAATGCTTTTGTCATTGTCTACTTACCAGCACAAATGAGAAGCCATAGCATTAGAAAGGCCGAAACCCTGTGAAGAAACGTCATATGTTATAATAACAGAGACTTAAATTCCCTTGAACCATTATCTAATGGATATTAACAAGAGATTGAACGTTACGACTGATCGCAGCCAACAGGGAACGTTCTCAAAACGTTCTGGCAAGCTTTTCTTAAAGTTATGAACAAACATTACACCAATGTTAATAAAATGTTTGTACCGTCTTTAATAATGTTCTCAAAACATTAGCACAACAAATACATTGTCCATTAAACATTCTGAAACGTTTTAGTTGGATGCCCGTCTAACATTTTGTTACTGTTACAGATTGTTTAGAGAACATTCAAAGGTAACGCTACCATAATGTTTGCAAAATGATAAAATGTTCCCTTAAACTGAACCAAGACTAAATCAAAACATTTATTAAACTATGATAATGTTTTCATAGCTTAATGGGAACGTTTGTAAAACGTCTTAAGAACGTATTTTTGTTAGCTGGGATGGTGGACTAAATACAGCTAGTCAAGTTAGCTAGTTTATATTCTGTCGGAAAAAGTTCTGTCTTCAAAATCTGCTTTTTCACAGATGTTTTCAGCCGTTATTAGAGCGTCCCGACAGGCGTTTTCAAGTTTAAAATAGTCCAAAGAGCCTAGAGACGACTGCATTGTGTTGTAGGCTAGGCTACATTGTGCTGTGGTCCGTCTGTGTTTAAACCAATCCTGCTCCCTCAGTTTCAGATTCCTTATTAAATAACAGAGCAGCTGCGTTGACGCTGTTCGGTGAAATGAAACTTAACTCAGTCTATAGCCTGCAATACCGGATGCTGCAGTTGCAGGACCGCATTTGCAAGACCGAGGGGTTTTTTATGTAGCTAGCTACTAGCAATTTATATTTTATAGTATTCCCCATTCAATCCTGTATTTGGATTAGGCTACTCAATCAAGCGAATTTTTTTTTTTTAATCCTATGTTAATACGAATTATTATTATTTATTTTTTTATGTGACATAATTTTCTCAGAATATCACCTAGTTTCTATTGTCAAGCTATTAAAGAAAATTTTCTCTCACCAGTTACTTCTGTCCATGTCGCATTTGTGTCGGCTCCTGCTCCTGGCAGATATGCTATGACTGTGTAAACCCTCAGCAGAGGCGTTATATCAACAACGGTCGCTCTCCATTTCTCAAAAACGAAACCTATGCTACATTAAGGATTTAACCGTTACCTCATTGCCTTGATTTTTCTCTTGACCATAGATCAGGGGTTTTCAAAAACTCCAGAAGGTTCTAAGGAGTCCCCAGAAAATTTCAGAGGATAAAAAGACAAAGCAAAAATGGATAAAGTCGAACCTTCTAACGATTTCTCTTCTTTCTTGCCGTATACATACTTTCCAGAATTGTATATGTTTGCTGTGTATCTTTCTAGTGAGTTTTTCTCACTATAGTCCCCTCTGTCTCGCTCACTGGGGTTGTAAGGCAGTATTCTCAGTATCCTACGGAAGCTGCTTACATACATTTATTGTGAAAGTTGCTTATACAAATAATTTTTAATTGAAAATGTTCTTCAGGTTTATACATCCAACATTAAGTATAGCCAATTTAAGTTTGTAAACAATGTGTTGAATTTATAATGTCACACTTTCTATTTATCTAACACATTGAAAAAAATTCATACATTAAAATATATAGATGGATTTTAGGAAGGGGGTCCCCCATAGTTCATCATATTTGGGGGTCCTTAGCATCATAAAGTTTGAAAACCCCTGCCATAGATAGCTGGCTTAGGCTATGCTCTTCTTAAAGGGATAGTTCACCCAAAAATTATTCTGTCATCATTTACTCTCCCTCAAGCTTTTCCAATCCTGTATGAGTTTCTTTCTTCTTCTGAAAAAACAAAAGAAGATATTTTGAAGAATGTTGGTAACCAGACAGTTGATGGCACCCATTGAATTCCATAGTAGGAAAAACATACTATGGAAATAAAAAATACTGGTTACCCAAGCAATAACCATCATTTCTTTCATCATCTCGGTTGCCTATAGTCCGGCTATGAGTAACCCACTTCTAGCCAAAATAACCTTGAATTTGGTTACACGTTGTTTTTGCCAAAATAACTTGTGAGATGTATGATAGGCTTTTCCATCATGTAAGCAACGTCAACAGTGATTACAAGGTGTTTGGTTTCATTTCTTTGCAATTGATGACTAGTCTATTCTTGGCCTG
This sequence comes from Gobio gobio, assembly GCF_949357685.1. Classification (NCBI taxonomy): domain Eukaryota; kingdom Metazoa; phylum Chordata; class Actinopteri; order Cypriniformes; family Gobionidae; genus Gobio; species Gobio gobio. The sequence goes on from NC_137114.1 coordinate 40,316,262, forward strand.
TGGTTAGACGTCTATTAAATTTTAACTGTCTATTAATGTTTTATCCTAGACGTCAGGGCTGTGTTTGGACTGCTATTAGATGTCTTTTAAACACAAAATTGCTTGCAGGGTACCAAAATCCTTAAAAATATATATTTTTTGTGTTCAGATTTGGAACAACTTGAGGGTGAATGATGACAAAATTTTCATCTCCCCTTTAATTTTGTCATTTCATCTGAATTTCATCATCTGTCAGATTTAGTCAGTCAAAACGGTTTTGAGATATGATCTCATTTTGTGTCTCTGTATCTTTATCCCACTGTTTAGTGCAATATCTTCTAAACTCAGGAGATATTTATATTTATTCATACTACTCACATACTGTAAATATGTTTATAATCTGTAAATGTTTATTCTGACGAAACGTAAATTTGACCTAATATTTTTTAATGCTATTTTCATATTTTTATTCTTAGAATTTGTATTACTATGTTCTTGTTGTGTTTGTATTTTATATGTGCACTGGAAGCTTCAGCACCAAGAACAATTCCTTGTGTGTGCTAGCACACTTGGAAATAAAGCTCTTTCTGATTCTGATTCTGATTAATGAAGGATTTGTGGACAAAAAATAATATTTTTATTTTCAAGTGGAAAGATAAAAAATACCTTGTGGCAAGATCTGAGTGCTATGTTTTGCATGCAGTCGGGACAGATGGTCATACAGACATAACAAGAGGGTGGGTCTAAATGAGTATTGTCATTTTTGGGTAAAGTATCCCTTTAAAACTTTAAATATTTACAGAAATACATTAGTGCTGTATCAAAGTTTAAAGTATTGAGCAAGTGAGTACATAATTAAATATTTAAGCTGACTAAATATACAGTACTGACCTATGTGATGCCAACAAGTATACCAATTAATTAACATAACTTTGCAATGCTTTGACGAATCAAAATTCTTTTGATAACTTTTTGCCAGCACCTTCCTTAGCTGCTGTGTGCCTATTTTGGTGAAGATCGGACTAACAGCCTTGGAGTAGTTTGACAAAGTACGGTTTTTAGAAAATTCTAAATGGCAGAAAAATGTTATAGGCAGAAATCAGAGATATAGGCTGCATACTTCCCTACAATAAAGTAAGTGAAAAGCAGTATGTGACAAAAAAAATATGTCTGAATTCACAAAAGTGTAGGCAAAAATTACCCAGATGACTATACTTCCGGCAAGATTCTGCAGTGCGCATATTCAAGCATACGATTTCGGACACAGTCTATTGTGGGGCTTGGCTCAAATAATTTTGTTTCTATCACTTAGAGTTCAAAAGTTATGATCCAAAATGCAAATTGCCTTATTATAGCAGCACCTTGTTCAAGCGGGTGTGTATCTGTGCGCCTGAGTTACGGTGCACGATTGGGACCACCCTGCCAATTTTGGGGTCTATATGATTTACGGTCCTGGGGGCGTATTACATAAACTTTCTATCTTAGGTCTTAACTTAAGATATGATAAGTTAATTAAGGATTTTTCACAATTTCGTATTACAGAAGAAAATCAAACGTCCAGCGTCAAACCAACTTTATGCCAGTGAAGAAAGACCGGTAATGCTCCGTGACGGCTCGTTGGCCTCTGTAATGTTGGTCGCAATTCGCCAACTAACTTCAAAATCGTGTGTCGTGGGAGTCTGTGACAGGCACGTGCAGAGGGGGGGGCTTTGGGTGCTCGAGCCCCTGCCCTTTTTCAAAATGAATCAAAAGTGCCCCTCTCAGACAAATATCAATGATGATATCGTGGTCAATAAAACTAAATAAATGTGATTATTATAACATGACATTGATGACAATGTATACAATAGTAACGAACGGCTCAAAAGTCGGACAATTTCTGTTGAGGCGTTGCCATAACGCGTTGCTATGGGTTGCGTGCGTTTTGATTGATTGCTGATTTTCCTCTGTTCGGAAGCGGCTCTCGAGCCAAATATGGTCCTTTCAGAGAGTGTGTGGCCTTACGGGAAAAATGTAAACCAATATTTTTTTTCATCCATAATCAGAGCTAATGTGTTGATTTAATTACAAATCTATATATTATATATTTTAAAGTATTACACAATTCACCAATGCCCGTTTGTCATGTATATACACCAACCAATCTGGCAAAGCAAGTTCAAATCATAGTTGCCAAGTCCGCGTATAACACGCGACTTTGGGCTTCTTTTTTTGGCAAGTCGCGTTAAAAAATCACGAGTCGCGGGTTGCGGTTTTTTGGGCTTATTTTAAAAAATGTGGTTGCTTGTTAGGAAAATATAATAAGCAACTTCGTTTCTTTACATTTATGGTCGCTTTTTTGTCCAATACATTGACTGACACTGTCTTCTCACAACAGGCATTCAGTGCAACGATACAAGTGCTGTAGTAATCGGTCCTTTTATATCCCGCCTCCTTCTCCCCTTCATTGAAGAAAAAGCGCGTTCAACGTGCAGGCATGTGACGTTATAAATGCACGTAATGAAAGTTAGTAGACTTAAATAGACGTACATTTTTACAAACAATAGCACAAGCAGAGATGGAGAGGAAAGAGGGAGGAGAGGCACCTAATTTAATTAAAAAAATATTTTTGTAATGTATTTAAAATTACAGGCTATTATAAAAAAACAAGTCTACTAATAATAACAGTAGGTATGGTTCGAATTTATTTTATTTTAAATATGTGGCTATATTGCAGCGCTGTAGTGCTTGTGTCCCAATGTGCACACTATCCATCCTAAATAGTGTGACATTAGTAATTTTCAGTACTATTTAGGGCAGATAGTGTGCACAATGAGATGCAGGGCTTGTCTTTTTCACGGTTTGCAGTGTGTGTGTTGTTCACTACTTACTGCCCCTAATATGTGTGCACTAACTCCGACTATGGGTTACCATAATTGGCCTCCATGTCACTCTTTACTCTTCAAACCTCTTCTGTTCACAGCTGATCGGAGGATATTGTGTGTCCTTTATTGCAATTTGATGATTTTTGGAAAATCACATCTGTTTTTGCTTTTCAAACTCTGAGAGGTTTCAGTTTAATATGTTGCAGGCTCATTTATTGCTAAAAAAATTATTTATTATAAATAATATTGATGATAATAAATAATATAATAATATTGGGCTTGTTTTGGGCTTGTTTTTGAAGCTGCGGTTGCTTATTTGTCTCGCGAGAGTTGGCAACACTGGTTCAAATTCCATTGGGCATGTGAAGTGGAGCGGTAATTTTCTGTTCTTATTCATAAATCGGTTGAAAACTACATGGACAGACGAACTAACGTTTCGGGCTTTCGGTACGGTGCGCGCGTGTACCGAACGGTTATGAATGTAATCTATAACAGTTAACAGGGCCGGCCCTGACCAATTTGCTGCCCTAGGCAAGATTTTACTTGGTGCCCCGTGTATCAAGGTTTAGCACTACATGTTTTCAGTCTACGTTGCGGAAACACTGGTACTGTTTTTTTTTTTTTTTATGTATTGATGTTTTTTAATTTTTGTTGTTTTATTTGATGTTCAGTCCATTCTACCCCGTCATTATGTTCATGATATTATTATTATTTAATTTTTTTTTTAAAAGGCTGATGATAGTTAAACTATACAAAAATAGCACCTACGCCACATTACAGCCTAAACACAAATAAAAAGTAATTGCATCTAGCATTCATGCACAAACTATTGAGAACTAGCAAAAGTGTTTGTTTTCCAGTAGATGGCAGCAAACTTCCACTAATATGCACAATTATGTTTTCACCATGAATTAAATTGAGAAATTTAGATAAAATGTTGCTATTTTAAATAAACCTGTATATAAATATCATTTCTAATTTCGGCAAATGCATTTTAAAATGTCCATATGTCCCCTTAAAACTGCACAACTGTAGAGTAAAAACATTAGGCTATTAAAAAAGTGATATTACATGCGTTTAAAAAAAGAGATGATATATATATATATATATATATATATTTTAAATACACTATCTGTGGCCACTGGAGAACCCAGAACAGCTGCTTGCATATAGTTTAAGGTAAAACTGAAATTAATTAGCATACATTAGTATTTTACTACTATGCAATTAAATAAACTGTTCATTCATTACATCACTTTACCTCTGTCTTAACACTGCAAAAAATGCTCTTCTTATTTAGTAATTATTTCTTGTGTCCAGTCCAAACATCAAAAAATTCTTAAATCAAGATGTATTTACTAGTAAAATGACATTAGATAATTTTTTCCTTGTTTTCTGGGGGGAAAAAAATCAAAATTAAGTGAGTTTTAGCTTAAAACTAGCACAATTATCTGCCAAATGGGGTGAGAAAAATTCTTATTTCTGTTTGGGACAGAAACAAGAAACAAGATTTCAATCAGAAACAAGATTTTTTTTCTCACCCCATTGGCAGTTAATCTAGCTTGTTTTAAGCATAAACTCACTTAAGAAAAAAAATTATTTTACTTATCTAGTAAATGCATCTTGGTTTAAGAATTTTTAGATATTTAGACTGGAAACAAGACAAAAATACTAAATAAGAAGAGCATTTTTGCAGCGTTTCCCTTATCTTGCCTGCATCAGAGGGCTTCTGTTTTTTATGACACTACAATTCGGCCATCTGTCATAAATTATCAGGAAACTTTCACCGTGTCTACAACTGGCGCGAGCGGCCAAGCACCCTAAAAAATAAAAGCAATCCTGTCTACATCAGATGCGGCGAGAGGCGACGCGACACAACAAGTTCCCAACGTTAAACTGATCGCGCGTTATATTTCTGACGCACTTCAAGTAGCTCGGCGGGGGAGATTGATGAGGCGGACCGGGAAGATGCGGATGACTTGGTTAAGTTTTTTTGCGCTTTATTTGGTAGCTAATATTTCAAATTAATATGAATAAAATAGTACCAGTAATACATTTTGGCGCCCCTATGGATGTGTGGCGCCCCTAGCATTTGCCTATTCCGCCTATGCCACGGGCCGGCCCTGACAGTTAACAGTCGGCTTGTTTAAAGCGCGGAACACACTTCAATCCGAGTTCCCACACGAACATATTAAGTATTCAGTCCATTTTATCACGAAATTCAAACGATAAATGCCGTTTTAACGCTCTATTATGTGACGTGACAGATAGACGCGTATCAGTTCAACTTCAAGCGGCAGCGCGCGGCGCGCGAGTGAACGCCATCATCTCTTCCTAAAGAAATGAATATCTAAAGGTATGTTGAGGATACATTACAACTTACTGAAACGTATCATATGTTGTGCAATCGCTCCATCGGTGTTTCAACCGCGGAAAGACAATAAAACAGCTTGTAAATAAACAATGTCATGTAGAATCACATTTACCTCAGAAGTCATTCAGTGTCCACAGCTGTGCATGAGTTCACTAGAGAGATTAACTCTTTCACTGAATACATGCACTATATTAGCCTATATATTCGTTATATTAGCCTATATATATTCATTATATACCACTTAGCCTGTTAGTGATGTCTTGTTTATTTAATGTATGTTTAAATAAACCTGTCATGAAAATTACAGCCACTAAATGATTATATTTCAACAAATAAATCAAAAAATAATAATAATTAGATTTACATATTTATGCAAAAACTGCTTTATGTGAAGCTTATGAGTGTTGATTATTATATCTAAAAATAAATAGCAAATGAATTTAGGCTAATAGTTTGGGCTCTGTTGTTAATCTTTAATAGCAATATGTAAGGGCTCCCTATATAGTTTACAGCATTATCTTTAAGAAACTTTTAGTTATAATTGAATTCATTTAAGGACAGAATTTTTTTTTTTTATTAAACCACTGTTGAATAAAAATTAATAAAACGCAATTTTGTAAAACTGCTGTACCGAATCCGTACCGAACCGTGACTTCAAAACCGAGATACGTACCGAACCGTCAGTTTTGTGTACCGTTACACCCCTAATATATATATATATATATTTACATATTGCCCCTTTTTTACATTTGAGCCCCTGCCTCTGAAGAACTCTCTGCACGGCCCTGGTCTGTGATTATTTACAAGCATTTTATCATCAAAGCACAGCACATCCTCTGGGTCCTCCAAAAGGATCTCCACCATCGAACGTCGCTGCTCTTTGTCTTATATAATTAATAAATGTTACGCTCTCTCGAAAAAGGTACTGTGATTTTTACCGTTGGATTTCAAAAAGGTTTGAAGTTAGGACACCAGTGGGGTTGTCCTAAAGTTAAGAAAGCTTTTAGGAGTTTTTGTCGAGTTAGGATGCTTCTGTAATACCCGTTTCCTATCGATAGTTAAGATAAGATTAAGCACTTAAGAAATGTCATTCTGTAATAGCCTTTGTCCTAAATGCTGTCCTAACTGAAATTGCCATGGTTACCAAACAGATAATATAGGATTCTAAAGTTAAGATGTTTCTGTAATACACCCCCTGGTGCCCATATACTTTTAGGGCAGAAGAAGAAGACCAGTAAAAACACACAAGGTTAGCACCTTCTGAGCTTGGACCCTTAATTAAAATTAATTGAAAAAATAAACTAAAATCAACAAACAGCTTTGGTAAAATAACTGAAACTAGACTAAATACAAATTGGATAATCAAAATAAAAGTCAAAACTAAAAGCACAAAACTTTAGGCTTGCTGTGCATATTTATATTAAAGGGATAGTTCACCCAAAAATGAAAATGTTGTCATCATTTACTCACCTTCATGTTGAACTAAAACTGTATGAGTTTCTTTCTTCTGTTAAACACAAAATAACATATTTTAAAGAATGTTGGTAACAGTTGACAGCATACTATGGAAGTCAATAGGTGTCGCTAACTGTTACCAACATTTTTTTTAAAATATCTTCTTTTGTGTTCAATAGAAGAAAATAAACTCATACAATTTTGGAACAATTTGAGGGTGAGTAAGTAATGACAATTGTTTTGGGTGAACTATCCCTTTAAAGGGATAGTTCACCCAAAAATGAAAGTTCTGTCCTCATTTACTCACCCTCAAGTTGTTCCAAACCTGTATGAGTTTGTTTGTTCTGCTGAACACAAAAGAAGATATTTTGAAGACTGTTTGTAACAAAGCAGATAGAGCAACTATTGACTACCATAGTATTTTTTCCCTACTATGGTATAGTCAATAGTTGATCTACCTGCTTGGTTACAAACAGTCTTCAAAATATCTTATTTTGTGTTCAGCAGAACAAACAAACTCATACAGGTTTGGAACAACTTGAGGGTGAGTAAATGATGACAGAACTTTCATTTTTAGGTGAACTATCCCTTTAAGAGCTGAGTCATAGAATCAACAAATTGAACTGGGACTTACAGAAATCAGCATTATTAACAAAACTTAATAAACAATAGTATGTACAGTACATACATGTATTTTTAAAATGTTGAAACTTGAAATATATGACGTTTTTTATTGAACCGGTTCTCTGGCACGAACTGCTCGAAAGAACCGATTCGCGGAAATTGGTGGTTCCCAGACAGAAAATCTCGCGATATCAGATTACATACCACCACATTACAGTGTGCGATAGAGACAGGTAAGATGGCGGCGCAGGAGACTCAAGCACCCCAGCAGTCGTCCGTAAGCAACGGAGAGGTAAGAATAGGCGAAGTCATGAAGTGTAGCCGTCAGATGGACTTGTCAACGAACAGCTTTCATACAGTCCACAAATTCACGAGAGTAAAGACTTGCTCCCTGTCCGTTTTAATGAAGAAATCCAGATTGCCGGTCTGAATCAGCGACCCCTTTAATTCAGCATGCAGTGGGGGGAGAAATACTGTCTGAGTCACCTAGGGTCTGTCCGATTGTATGACTTATTTTTGCCGGCACATCTCGTTTTTTTTTAAAAGCGCAATTTATTCCATTTTACGTTATCTATCTTACAGGCTGTATTTCAAAGACTAGTAAACTACTGCTTCATTTGACAGCATTTTTTTTTGGCGTCATCACGTTTGAAAGCGCATTTGATGCCCTCAAACGCTGTCTAGGTAGTCAGCTGACTAGGCTTTAAAAGACAGCCTATACATTGTATATGGTTGTTCAGAAACCGCTCTGTATATTGTTATGAGCTGATGTCTATGAGTTGACCAGCCTTAGCATGCTGGCTAACTAGCTGCCTAGCTCTCATGATAGCATCACATGTCAAAGCAGTTTAAAGATGGCAGTATTGTGCAATCCTGGCCATTAATCATCCAGTTAAACAGTGTAGTGATACAATAGCACGTGTATTTGCTATAGAAGGAGGAACTGTAACGTTAGTGGTGGTTAGAAGTTTTGTCATGATTATAGTATGCTGTGTTCAGTCAGCTACTTCAGTGATGATGATGATCAGCCCTGCTTAGAGATCTGCTTTCATATACATATATTGCATACTGTAATTTTGTAGTGAACTAAGACTTTGGTTATCCGTTTCTGGTGGGGTTGGTGGTCTGAGTTAGACCTAAAACTCAGGACAGCAGATAAGGAGGGAGAACTTACTATCAGCCTGCTACTGAATTAATAGCAAGGTTAGCTTCACTCATCTGGATGAATAACCCGGCCGGTGGTTACTGATTATACAGATTATAAAGGTCATATAGGTGTTATGAATCATAGACATTACTCAGGTTCACAAACCTATTTTCCAAAACAAATGTGGGCCGCCAAATGTAAACAAACGGATAACCGTTTCTCAGTATTTCTGTTGACTTCTTAATTTTGTTAATTTAATTGGAAACAAAGAAAACTGGCCTGATGTAATTTATCTATCTTTTCCTTTAAATCATCTTCCTTGTTTTTTTTTTTTTTTCATTATCTTGTTCATTAGTGCTAACCAAACTCTAGATGGGGTATCTGTAAATAGTGAAGTGGTTAAATTGCTTTTGTTGACCGTTAACAAAGTTACCATGACAACACAGCGTTTTCCACCTTTTTCAGATAGGCCATAGGTTAACCCAGAGCCATATAGAGAGAGAGTTGCGACAACGGAAGTTCAAAACGCTTGATAGTCACGTGATTCATGTAGACCTCGAATAGTTCCAGGAAGTGCTTTGACGGGCAATTCAAATTGATAGTCACAGTGACAGAACTGCGCTTTTTGGTAATTAATAGTCAATAAATGCATTGATTTTCAATAATTTTATTACACATCGACATGTGTATGTAGCATGAGTGTGTAGTTACAGCGATGTTGTTTTTAAAATATATATATTTTTAATGATGAATAATCTACACAAGCAGGCTTTAATGTACAAGTTATTTTGATTAAAATGTGCTGATCATTTAAAATCTTACTGATTAAACGTCTTACCTTTTAAAAGTGCATCACAAACGGTCTGTTCTGCTGTTCTCTATGGCGCGGCTGCTACTTCCGGGAACTATTGAGAGTCTCCGCGAGCCGCCATTGCTGTAAAAAAAAACCGTTCCATTGGAGTCTATGGAGTTGTCGCAACTCTCTCTCTCTATGGCTCTGGGTTAACCTTAACCATATCATGAGAAAGCTAAAATGGCCTTGAATTTTGGATGTATATGAGAACAATAGAGGTCTCAGGACTTAGCCCTGGGGGACCCCGTATTCAGAAAGAGGGCTGGCAAAGAGTTTTAGGCCGAAAATATACTCTATAGCAGCTTAATATACATATAATATACTCTAAGTGCATACACGTAAACATTAATAGAAACCAAAGTTTGATTTCACATGTTGGTTTTGCGTTCAGACGACAATTCATAAGTTTTTTTTGGTGTGTTTTTGTATTATAACTGCAACTTGTCGACAAGCCTTTTGGGACGCATTATTATGTCAGAGCGGTTATCTCTAATCTTTAAACATCTGGAATGTAAATAGAATCCTAGTAAATCAGATCCCTGTCTTCTGCCTCCATTTAGTTGACCTAAATCCAGTCAGAAGCAATTCTATACTTACCCTGGTGTTTAAAATATTTTAATATAGTGTTTTAATTCAGTAGTGTCAAATCTAAATCATTTCCCTAGGTAAATTGCTTTCAGCTGATCAAAAGGAAGAAGAAGGGGGAACAGTGGGAATACAAAGCTAGATGAAAGCTACAATAGTGACTTTATGAGCTTGTGAAAATAAATTTATGGTAATTATAATATCTATCTTTCTAGGTCATGGTTGTTCAACTGGTCACGCTTTGTTTTATTTAGATTGAGTTGATTTCTCTTCTCAGACTTGAGGAATGATTAGCTTCATTGTTTTTCTGACATTTTCCAGAAAGCAGCAGTTTTTGTCGACATAGCATGGTTGGTTAGTTGATTTCATGGTCAGAGAGTGATCTGTTTTGAAATGTCTGTGGCTTTGTGTGCGCTAATTCATATTTCCTGTTTTGGTTTTTAGCTGGCATCCTACCTAATGACAGATAGAGTAAAATAAAGTAATTGTAATCATGTATAATTTATATAGTTGTCATTTTATTTAATTGTCAATTATATAACCCATTTTTTCAGAGATGGTGTAAAATATAAAACCTGTTGTTTAGGGCACAATGATAAAGATTTGTTCCGTCTTTATCACAACATGTACTAAATGTTTATGGTAATGTTATCACTGAATGCTCTGTGCAGGTGAGCAGCAATGGGGCAGCTGCCTCAGGTCAGGTAGTTCAGACAGATGCGACTGCACAGGACCCCCAACAGCAGCAGCCGCAACAGCAGCCCAATGCCTGGCAGGTGATTAAAGGTGTCCTCTTCAGGTGAGTCCTTAATGTGAATCTAACTGATTGTTTAACTTTAGAATAGGTTTTTTTTCTTCTTTTCTCCATAGTGTCCTCATATATGTACTTTCAGAACATCCTGATCCATCGCTTCTGTCTTTATTTGACAGGGGTGGTTTGTTTTGTAAAACTGTAATGTGGATGGTAACTTATTATAGATCATGTTTTAGCTTGGTATGCTACCATTTTTCAATGCGCTTGGACAGTTCAATTTGGTAATATTTATGCAAATAAATGACCAGGGGGGTATTCCAGAAAACAGGTTATGTGACATACATGGGTATGTTTAAGAGCAAGTAAGCGGATAACCTCAACTCTCGGTTCCAAAAACGGCGGTAACTTTCTGGCGGTAAGCCATAGCAACTCACTCTCTGAACATAACCTGCTCCAGAGCAGCTTCTGTTCCAGGGTTAGTTTGCTTAAGAGGTATTCAAATGCTTGTTACTAATGGTTCTATTAATATAACCAAATTTGTTATATAATATACAATATTATATATTCATTCGAAAGCACTATTATAACGAGGTAATGTTTAAATGTTAATTCAATATTAAATATCTTTTATTATTTATTTTGTCATCTCACACATGGATCTGCATTCAATTAATTATCATCAAACAAACAATATCATCCTTATACTCAGTGAATAAAGATTACTTATTAAACGAAAAGATTGACAAAATGATTGCATGACCACCAAATAGGTGGCGATGTGTGCACTAAGTAGGTTATGTAAATTGCTTTTAAACAAAAATTGATTCGTCGCTCTGTGGAGAATGTCTTGTGTATTAACCGGGAACATACTCTGAGTTGTCTGAACTTACACACGGATGCCTTTTTGGAACCAGCATACCTCGAGTAAGCAAAGTTTGGGTTAATCAATGGAGAATTCAAGGTGTATATGTTGACGGTAAGTTTACCTTGCTTTCTGGAATGCCCCCCAGGGTTGATGTTGTATCAACATTGTTTTTTGAGAATCGTCAACTTTCATGGGTATTGCCTGCTGAGGAGATTGTAACAACCCCAGTGTGAGCCCAAAGGGCTGTATTACTCAATGGACGTCCCGTGAGGGGAAAGCAACTGAACATCAGAGTTGTTCTGGGTGCTCTAATTGATGTCAGGGGGTTTGCGTACTCATGTTAACGTCATACTTATGCAATATATAGTTTTTTGGTCATAGTATTTTTTTACAGTAATTATCTTCTCCAGTGATATTTCAAATTCACTTTACTCATATTTAAGGTGGGCTGAAATGGATTGTTTTTACGGAAATTTCCTTTTTCCTCAAATCATAGTTGACAGAACAAGGCAACAGTGTTGCATCATGAGTTTTGGCCAGGGATGGAAATTAACTTTTTTGTCCACTGGCCACTGTGCCTGGTGGATTTCAAAATCTACCAGCCACTCAATGTTTTTACCAGCCACTTTCTTGTTTTTAACCGACAATGTGTAACTGCATGTGAAAATGAATACTACAAGCTAGTGTTGTTTTTGGCGGCCTGTTTTAATTTTAGTTTTAGTCTAGTCTTTGTGTCAAGCTGTCATTTTAGTTTTTATTAGTTTTAGTCATAGTCATACTCTTTTTAGTCTAGTCAAGTTTTAGTCGACTAAAAGTCTGAGCATTTTAGTCTTATTTTAGTCAGAATTATCTATGACTATTTTCGTCTAGTTTTAGTCGATGATAACTGATGACATTTTAGTCAAGTTTTAGTCAATGAAAATTGTATTTTAGCCTCTTTTTAGTAATGCAATTCTATTTAACCCAGTCAATATAGTATAAGTACATATTATAGACAAAACAAAAATCTTCTTTTAGCAAACCCATTTCAAACAATGGTATCTTATTATATTATTGTTACCTTATAGACTCAAGAATACATCCATTCCAGACACGGAAGACGCTCTGATTTGAAGTTACAACATATTTATTTTACCAACTAAACATGTTAGAAGTACACACACATACATTTAAATAAAATAAATAAAAACATTGAGATGTCTCTTAAGGTTCGTGTTGTTTTTTCCTGTGATTTTTGTGGCCACATTTCTCCCCATCTTTTTCCACAACACCCGTTTTATCAACCACACGGTGCTCTGCAGTGGCCAAAAAGGATATAAACAGTGAATTCTGAAGTTATATATTATTGAAAACTCAGAGATGTGGATTCAGAAGGTACCACACGACCTTGGTGTTTGTCAAACAGTAACGTTAAGTTAGGTAATTCGGCCGGAGAATTTTACACGGGTGGTGGGAGAAAAACACTGATATTCTGGATTAAGACGACAATAAAATCACTGACTAGCCGCTGTAAATGATGAACACACCTTACGACCGCTGGACAAACAATTACCGTCCGAATAGTGCTTACGAACCCGACTGCCCGGCCATCGGTCTCGTTCACTCACCGGAGCTAAATCTTCTAAAACGCCGCGCGAGTGGGGCTTGAAGAGAGTGATGTCACCTGCGTCTGCGCAGTGCGCCCTGATGCAGCCCCTGAATGAGACGCACAGAAATACTGCAAAATAATAATAAAAACGCGACTTTTCGTCTCGTCTCATTTTCGTCAACGAAAATGAAGAGACATTTTTGCATAGTTTTTATTTTGTGAACCACATTTAGTCTCGTTTTTATTCGTCATCGTCACATGACCAGCATTTACGTTGCGTCTCGTCTCGTTTTCGTCACGTTATAAAGGTTCGTTGACGACGATATTTAGTCATACTTTTCGTTGACGAAAACAACACTACTACAAGCTCTACAACACTTAAGCAGTTTATTTAATCTCAAGTCTCAATGAAATTCTGACATTTTCTCTTTCTCTCTTATACACACACAAACCATGAACTGATATACATTTCATTAAATGAGTAGGGCAGATTAATGGATGTGGCATTTGGATGATTCGTGGTCTTTTATGGCTTCCAGTTTTTAGTCCCAACAATGAAACTATTAGTTTTGGCATCTTCTGAAGCGTGTTGACGACATACTAGGGTTGCCACCTTCAGTGTGGCAAAATAAGGGACACCCATTCACGACAATATAAAATATAACATTTTATATTATTTTACATTTGATTATTTAATTGATTTCTAAAGAACTCTTTAGTAGCCTATTTGGTGCACTTTAAAGGGATAGTTCACCCAAAACTAAAACATTCTGTCCTCATTTACTCTCCCTCATGTTGTTCCAAACCTGTATGAGTTTCTTTGTTCTGCTGAACACAAAAGAAGATATTTTGAAGAAAATTGTAACCAGGCTGCTTTGGGGGCAACATTGACGATGATTCATTGATGATTCCATAGTAGGAATGAATCTTCTAATGTGTTCAACATAACAAAGAAATGTATACATGTTTTGAACAACTTGAGGGTGAGAAAATGACAGAATTTTCATTTTTGGGTGAACTGTCCCTTTAAGCAGTCATTCTGAACCAGTAATCACTTTTTTGACAATTCTGAAATTCAAAATGTTAATTTTTTATTAATTTACTTAAAGTATGACTATTATGTTATTATTTGTCCCATTTTTATCTAAATATTCTTTTAATAAATGTCAAACTTTAAATGGCAGGATTATTTATTATGTATGATTAAAATGATACATTAATAATAACATTAAATAGGAAATAATCTATTAATTAACCCGTCTAAAAATATATTTTAATTCTGTATGACAAGCTCTGATAATGTATGGAATATTATATAAATATATTATCCATAAGCACGGATGTGTGTCAGCGCTGCTGCTTTAAGTCAGTCAGTCTGAACAACTGAAATGCTTCTCTGCAAAGTGTGCAGTTGGCCTGAGGTTCATCACGAGTTACTGGACAGACCCATTGATACCTTTTTTTCTTTTCAGCCCTATATCTGGAGATCCTCTTGCGTTCAAACGGTGGACACGACGCGAGCTCGATTTGTTTTTAAAAAACCGCGCAGGTTTCCAGCGCATGTTCTCGAGACTCCGCCGCTATGGCAATAAAGCCGCTAAAACGCAACTACGCGCAAATTAACTTCTCTACTACTTATTGTGAATTTGATTTGTAACGCCACATTTTTTTGAAGGTGTGCCTCCTCTAAAAGTGTCCGCCGTCCAGGTGAAACAGTAGGCTATGCTATTATTATTAATCCCGCCACGGTGGCCGGTAGGTGAAGCGAGTTTACCGACTACAACACAAAATCACCCGCATTTGGCTGGTGGCGGGTGCTAATTTCCATCCCTGGTACTAACCGAACATAGAACTGAAGTCTAATATGAGTCTGCTCTTGTGTTTGTGTATTACTCAGGATTTTTATCATCTGGGCTATAAGCAGCTGGTTCCGTAGAGGTCCATCAACTCCAGATCCCAGCACTCCAGCTGGAGCTCCTCGAGTGGCCAGCCGAAACCTCTTCCCCAAGGACACCCTTATGGTATTCATAATCAAGACCTTTCCCATCTGCATTTGACTTGTATAACAGCATAAGCAGGATACCTAACCAAATCATGAGTAGGTTCAGGTTTGTAGCTGCTTTGATAACACAATGTTCTCTGTTACTTGTCTTTTCACAGGATTTATATATATATCTCTCTGAGAATGAGACATTTACAGATTTTAACAACACAGAAGCATTGTTCTGGAACCAGCAAGATCTGGTTTATGGAGACTGGACCACAGGGGAGTTGGGGGATGGCTGCTACGAGCATTACCAAGAGCTGGACCTCACTGAGGTGGGACGTGAACGCAATAGATCTGAGCCATGCGTGGTTTTAAAAGAAGTGACATTCGTTTTTAATTGAATTAATAGAATTATGTTTAGTGGGCACTGTAAAAATCCAATAATATATTTTTATGTATATATACAATCCTTGTTGAGTGACTGTTTGCTGATAGCCCGCTTCTTTTTGTGTGTACAGAGTTTGAAGCAGAATGGCTCTATATACATCCACATTTACTTCACCAAGAGTGGCTTCCACCCAGACCCCAAACGCAAGGGCCAGTACCGCAGGTTATCCACGGTCCATGCCACTCGAAGTGAGTTTGTCCAGTTTTTGCTTTTGTCTCTTGCACTCTCTCACTCACCTCTGTGACACGCGTGTTTTTGCAGCTCACACGTTTGGCTGTGTCAGCAGGCCTGTAATAACGCATTATCAGTGCATGGGTGAACCCACTTTAAAGCCTAGAGCCTGTTTTCACACACTTCCACTTCAACAGTGCTCAACAAGTACAAGAGGAGGAAGTTCCTCAAGACCAAGAACCTGCTGACGGGAGAAACAGAAGCTGATCCTGAAATGATCAAGGTAAGTTTGAGAGACAAGCTCTTTTCCAAAACCTTGTGAGCTGCCTCATTGAAATAAGTTAAGCGACATTGCTCTTGGATCTTCCAACGTCCATTTTCCCCATGCTGTGCATTCTGAGATTGCCTTGTCAATGAAGGGCACATAGGATGTGAAGTTTTGCTATGTTTGTGCTTTCTCAGCGGGCTGAGAGTCACGGGCCTGTGGAAATCATATCCCATTGGCATCCCAATCTCACCATCAACATGGTGGACGATCACACAGCTTGGGTGAAAGGCTCTGTCCCCCCTCCCCTTGACCAGCGTAAGTTTTATTTTGTGCTAAACTGCTTCATATTGTTGAAACAATTTATTGACCAAAGCCGTAGGTTGATCTAGAATCACCTCTGGTTAACCTGAGCACTTCTGTTTCTCTCAGATGTGAAGTTTGATGCAGTCAGTGGAGACTACTATCCCATTGTTTACTTCAATGACTACTGGAACCTGCAGAAGGATTATTACCCCATAAATGAGACCCTGGAGAATCTGCCCCTTCGAGTCACCTTCTGCCCCCTGTCCTTGTGGCGCTGGCAGTTATATGCCGCCCAGAATGCCCGCTCCCCCTGGAACTTCCTGGGAGAGGACACTTACGAACAGTCAGATGAGGACCAGGATTCTGTTAAGGTCTGTATTATTGGTTTAGAGATCCACATATCCAGCTGAGAAATGAGATTTTCTTAGCATACATGTTTGAATTTAGATGAGGGTTAAACAGGGTTCCCACGGGTCATGGAATTTCTGGAATATCATGAAATTTTATCATGGAAGGAAGGTCTATTGCAGACATTTGAAAGTCAGGGAATTTTTTTTGTCCAAGTCATGGAATATCAGGTTTTTTTTTTGTCGCTTTAGTTTCCATTTATCAAAATGTAATTTTTCTATACCATATTTTTTTTATCTTGCGTATATTTGCGTATTGTTATGGTTTGGCTATTTTTCAGCGCCATTTTATTCCTTTCCCGCTCGTGAGCTGGCAATCACTTGTTAACTAAGGCAAGCATGCCAGGAAAATGTACATTTCAAGAGCTTTTGGCTACTAAATGACCACTTCAAAGACTGGGTGTTAAAAGTAGACGACAGAAAAGCTAAATGTAAAGTTTGTAAAACTACTATCGAGCTATCAAATATGTGAGATGGAGCACTTCGCAGCCAACAGTAAGAAGCATGCTACCCGTATGAAGCCGACAGGAGCATCATCTTTGGCCCAAGTGCCCTTCACTGCTCTACTGCAGCCTCCCCATATAGCTCCAAGAGAACAGCAGTCAGCTAATAAAGCTGCTCACACCTCCAGCAGTGACAGTAGTGTGAGACACAGGGGAACACGTCTCAGCTTAAAGGGTTAGTTCCAACAAAAATTTAAATGATCCCACTCACCCTCAAGCCATTCTATGTGTATATGACATTCTTCTTTCAGACGAATACAGTCAGAGTTATATTTGAAAAAGTCTGGCTAATCCAAGCTTTATAATCTGAAGACCAAAAAAGTGCATCCATACATTATAAAAGTAACCCCAGGGCTCCAGACTAACTTTTTTCACTAGGAGCACAGTGGCCCCCAACTGAAAATTTTAGGGGCACAACCAGAAATTTTAGGGGCGCACACCGTAAATCAACATGCTAACCAAATCTACTAATTTCCACTGTATTACTAATAGGAATCGGTATAGTTAAGGTTTTAATGGTATTACTACTCTTACCCATACTGCTTATCGATCCGGTACTTTAACAGTATTCTTACCGGTTCTTTTTATTATACTTTATATATATATATATATATATATATATTTTTTTTTTTTTTTTTTAAACATAATTAAGAACATAATTAACATGGCTTTATAATCTGAAAAGTAAAATATATATAGCAAAAGAAACCGCAAAGTTTGAACAAAAATATAAAACATCTATTTGTAAATGGACCAGTGTGCAGGCATTCGGAAGGTCTGCTAACATTAATATTACAGTAAAGAACAAACCTACAAAGAAATCTAATAAAGTAATGAAATGTAAAATAACACTGCATAGTTTTCACTGTATAAATTGATAGATTAATGCTTATAAAAGCTAAAGTTATTAATTCAAGAGAT
This sequence comes from Gobio gobio, assembly GCF_949357685.1. Taxonomy (NCBI): domain Eukaryota; kingdom Metazoa; phylum Chordata; class Actinopteri; order Cypriniformes; family Gobionidae; genus Gobio; species Gobio gobio. Next base: position 40,334,358 of record NC_137114.1, read on the forward strand.
GTGAATATTTTCTATTTGCCTTTTGTTCGATTCGAATGAATGGCTCAATCGTCAGCAGGTTTATTAGACGCTGCCCCTTTAAGACCGATCGAATGTAGAAATAATAATATCATATTCTCCTATTTCTCCAAACTATTTACGCCCATTTAATATATAAACTGTTAAAATAACTACTCTCCAATCCGGTCATTTTGACACCGGCTATTTGTTGTTTATTTGATGGTTTAGACGCGCACACGAAGCCTAAAATTTAAGTGCAAGTCGGTCCATTTCGCAGCACACACACATAAGCCGCCTTGAAGTTGGAAACAGCATCTCTTGCGCGGATTATTGTGCATTTAATAGCTCTTTATTAACAAACACATCCCGCAGTTTAGCAACAGTAGAGACTGCAGTTTACAACAATCACTGAATCTGACGTTTAGTTTAGGCTTAGGGAGAAATGACAGCGCAGCTGTGAAGGGAAGTCGCGCTCGACGGAACACGGCTATAGGAATAGTTTTACCTCATACCATCTTTTTATAATTCTTGGAAGCCAAAATCGAAAATAAAATTCGATTAATAGCCTATCACAGCACATCCCTAAAGTCATATAGAAACGGCTGGCAAAGATAGAATTTGAATTCTATCGATTATTATTAGTAGGCTAAGTGTATTTTCTTAATTTCTCCAGTATGACAGCAGGCAAATTTACTGGTCGCACATGTGCGACTGGATGTAAAATTCAGTCGCACATTCTCAAATTTTAGTCGCAAAATGCGACCATTTAGTCGCACTCTGGAGCCCTGAACCCTCTAGGGCAGGGGTCTTCAACTAAATTTTTCTTGAGGTCCAGTAAATGAACCCTCCTCACCGGCCAAGGTCCGGACAATTATATACCTAAAAACAATAATTTATGTTTATTGCCAGACTAAAGAAATTAGTGTAGATAGCATTTGTTCTTAATTGAACAAAATATATGTTCTCATATGGACAAAACATGTCTGTTCATATTGTTAAAGCAAACATAGGTAATCCTTCACAAAATTGATCTAATGTTGTTGTTGTTCTGTTATGTCCTTTAAGTTGCTTTGGTACAAAATATCTAAATTCAACCATTGCCCATGTCTGACAAAAATATGATGAACTAAAAATGCCTTCATCTCTAAATCTGCACTGAAAATACATTCATTTCAACATTACTAGCAACTAATGTGCTTTTTTTCTGCAGAACTGAGATAAATAATAACAATCAATGAACGCAAACCCCCCTGGTTAAAAAAAAAATCAGAAATCTCAACACATTTTATGTTTATTCACATGTATAGTCTAGGGCTGTGCAATTAATTGAATTTCTATTTCTATTTTGGCTACCAACGATCACCAAAATAGTACAATCGAGAAAAAACGATTATTTTGCCATGTTCTGTTTTGCAAGAACACTCTTATTTTGTCTTGCGTTCTGAATGAAACACACGCGCGCACATCGGCCCTCCCAAAGCCACAAACTCTCTCCGGTCGTGACTCGTGTGCATATCATCCGCTGGAATTTAAAAACTCGGAGTAAAGATGGCAGAAGGAGGGCAGTTACAGCAGCGTTTGGTGAGCAAAAAAGGCAAAACCAACTCCATTGTCTGGGAACAGTTTGGCTTCGAGGAATCAGACGACGAGCAGAAACATGCTATGTGCAAGATTTGCTACATGGTAGTGGCTGCAACGCAAGGGAACACCACGAATTTGTTTAACCACTTGAAAATTAAACACAGAGTGACCTTTGACAATCTAATAAAGAAACAAAAACAGCAATCCACAACCATGAATCATTATTATTTTTTACATATTAGTTAACTTATTTGGTGTTAATTCTGGGGGCTGATGGTGAGCCAGCCTTTAATATTCTGATCGAGTTACTAGCTGGAATTTGTTGAATATATTTTGCCAAAATGTTGCCTACTTGTTTTCAAGTGATTGTGGAAGTGCACTTTATTGTTGATCTTATTTATTTGTGGTTATCATTTTTACTTGAATACTTTTATACTTTGATTTGAATATATGTTATATTATTTAATTTAATAGTTCAAAAAGTACAACAAATGTTACAATTTCAATTTAAGAATTGTTGAAAGGTGTCTTTTTAATAAATGCAACACATTCCCAAAGTCATGTGAAATAATCGTGTTACATAATCGTGATTTCAATATTGAACAAAATAATCGTGATTATGATTTTTTCCATAATCGAGCAGCCCTAGTATAGTCTCTACTTAACTAAATGTATCTAATATTGAACACTGCTCTCTTCTGTGCTTCAAATTGCACTGCTAAAATATCATTAGCAATATCATTCAGAAACACAAACAGGCAAAAAATAAAGTGCCACCAGTGTCGGAAAAATTAAACCGCGCAAGAAACATTTTATTTAATGTTTCCACTTTTGACAACCGTTACAGAATCTGAGCAAATGAGACACACAAGCCTCGTACAGGATGCATGAAGAATAAATGCATTTTTTGTCACCCATTCGCACGCGCAAGCAGTGTTGGCAGGGCACAAGCAGTGCGTATGGAGAGCGGGAGCCGCGCACGCCCCCGTTGTGCATTCACACACTAGCAGCGTTTGAAACGCGTAGCTGAGCTGCAGCTCGTGTATTGCAAATACAGACGAATATTGTCCATTCTGTCACATTTTCCAGTGTTCTGGTTGATTTATGATGGGCAGCATATATCTGCTGCAAATGCGACCCTGTTCCCCTCTGTCTCAAACGTGCATGCTTATAACATGTTGTATAAGTAGTTCACATGATAAATGTAACATTAAAGTTAAGATATGCCTCTTGTTTTAATCATTTAAACAGGCCTTTGAAGTTTGGGCAAAAACTTCTGGCAGTGTTGTGTTTTCGTGTATTTTATTTTATTGTTTCACAGCGCTGGATGTCATATGGTGATTGTGAAACACACGGAACACTTCACTACATGATTTCATGTGAAATGTGTTATTTTTCATGTTAATCAGGTCAGTTTTGATCAAGAACAATCCACTGTGGCTTTAATTCAGCGTGAGCACTAAGCAGCATGGAAGAAATAGACTTGGCGTCGAAACGATCGCGCCGCCTCTTGCGTGCGGTGTGAATGCTCTAATCTGTTAACATGGACGCTGAAAAAAAATATGCGCTGCTTACGCCCTGCTAACGTGCAACCCGTGGCGACATAGTACCCAAACGGTTCTACTGAGCTGCCTGATAAAAATTAGATTTTTTTTATTTAATTTTTTTTATTTATGGCATTTATTTCATTACGTCAAAAGACTTTGTGGTCCGGATGGACGCATCTCGCGGTCAGGATTCGGACCGGAGTCCGCTAGTTGGCGACCCTGGCTCTAGGGTCTAACTTTCTGGGACTTTTCCAAACTCCCTTAAAACTGCAGTAGTAAAGCCTCTCCTGAAAAAGAGAAATCTGGATAACTCCATACTGAGCAACTACAGACCAATCTCAAATCTCCCCTTCATAGGCAAGATCATTTGAAAAAGTTGTTTTCAGTCAGCTGAACAAATTCTTGAACTCAAACGGATACTTTGACAATTTTCAATCTGGTTTCCGACCGCATCACAGCACAGAGACAGCGCTCTTAAAGATTACAAATGATATTCGCCTCAATACAGATACAGGCAAAACATCAGTTCTGGTACTACTCGACCTCAGTGCTGCATTCGACACTGTTGACCACAACATACTTCTTGACAGGCTAGAAAATTGGGTTGGGCTTTCTGGAATGGTCCTCAAATGGTTCAGGTCATACTTAGAAGGGAGAGGTTATTATGTGAGTATAGGTGACCATAAGTCTGAGTGGACATCCATGACATGCGGAGTCCCACAAGGGTCAATTCTTGCACCACTCCTATTCAACCTGTATATGCTGCCACTGAGCCAAATAATGAAAAATAACAAAATGGCTTTCCACAGCTATGCTGACGACACCCAGATCTACTTAGCCCTATCACCTAATGACTACAGCCCCATTGACTCTCTATGTAAATGCATTGATGAAGTTAACAGTTGGATGTGCCAAAACTTTCTTCAGTTAAACAAAGACAAAACTGAAATCACTACATTAGGAAACAAAGATGAAATTCTCAAGGTGAACACATCTTGAGGCTAAAGGTCTAAAATCAAAAAATCAAGTCAGGAATCTTGGTGTGATTTTGGAGTCAGACCTGAGTTTCAGTAGCTATGTCAAAGCAATAACTAAATCAGCTTACTATCATCTGAAAAATATTGCAAGAATTAGAAGCTTTATTTCCAGGCAAGACTTAGAGAAACTTGTTCATGCTTTTATCACCAGCAGGGTGGACTATTGTAATGGTCTTCTCACTGGCCTTCCCATAAAGACCATTAGAAAGCTGCAGCTCATACAGAACGCTGCTGCCAGGATTCTGAGCAGAACCAGAAAATATGACCATATCACACCAGTCCTTAGATCTTTACACTGGCTTCCAGTTACATTTAGGATCGATTTTAAAGTGCTATTACTTGTATATAAATCACTCAATGACCTAGGACCTCAATACATTGCAGATATGCTGATTAAATACAAACCCAACAGATCACTCAGATCATCAGGATCAAGTCAATTAGAAATACCAAGGGTTCACTCAAAGCAAGGAGAGTCTGCTTTTAGCTATTATGCCAGCCGTAGCTGGAACCAGCTTCCTGAACAGATCAGATGTGCTCCAACAGTAGCCACTTTCAAATCCAGACTCAAAACACATCTGTTTAGCTGTGCATTTACTGAATGAGCATATAACTGTTATACTATATATATTTTTTTATTTTATTTTGTCATCTATGACTATTTTAACTTAATTTCTGTGTAAAGCACTTTGAATTGCCACTGTGTATGAAATGTGCTATACAAATAAACTTGCCTTGCCTTGCCTAGGGGGTTTATAAAGGCCTTCTGAAGCAAATAGATAGGTTTTTCTAAAAAAAAAAAAAAAAAAAGAATCCATATTTAACACGTTAAAAAGTAAAATATCTAGCTTTCGGCGGACCGCCTTCCTATTCAACATGCATAGAAAGTGTAGCGCCTCTCGCGGTTCAAAACGCTTGCGCTATGTCCGACGTCATTGCCGCCCCCAGTTACGCTTTTTCTGTAAGTTGAATACGGAGTCATGTGGAATGTGTGTGACTTAGTTTTGTACTAAAAACATCTGTGAACAAGTAAATTAAGCTTGCAGATGGATTTAAAATGCTGTCTGTGGTTGACTCAGTGCTCAGCACAATAGTGGCCTTTTTTTCCTTTCATTATAGGTCATGGAAAGTTGGCTTTTTAGTCAGTTAAAGTCAGGGAATTTGACATTTGGCTTAGAGTGGGAACCCTGGTTAAAATATATTTATCAGCGATTTCATTTGTAGTTGATGGGGTGGCCGATAGATGTGATTAACCGGTAGAGATTTTGGACTATTGTCTCTATAGCAGTCACGGAAGCTTATGTGATTTAGGGCTGTCGCGGTTATGAAATTTACCTTGCGGTTATTATGGGTGGCTCAATAGCGCGGTCTGCGGTATTACTGCCGGTTTTTTTTTTTTTACAAACCTAATTTATCCTGATTTTACTGCATAAAAAGCTCTGTTGTTGAGTTATTATGTAGCATAAATTGTTGCTTTTTAACTGACAAAGAGACACGTTTTAAAACATTTTTGTTTATTGTTAAATGCAAAACAGCAACAAGAACATGCCTTTTCCCATTTAAAAAATAAAAGAAATCAAATAATTTTAACGTATCACATAAGAAAATGCATGTTCGATTTTGAAAAACGAAAGAATTCTAAAGTAGGCTATCACATGAAAACAACGTTTGAAAAAAAAAAAAACGTGAAAATACAGAGAATAAACGAAATTTTACTTAAGCGTTAACGAAAGTGATTTAGACCTGGGTTATCATGTCCTTGTTTCGCGCTAAGAAAACCATATTAACCTTATGTGGTTTCAGGGAGGATCGCATGGGTGTAACGATATTCCCCGCGGCACTGAAAACTCTTTCTGACGGTGTGCTCGTTGCACAAATACACATGTATTTGCGCGCGACTTTGGACAGCAGCGGAAATCTAAACTGATTATCGCGCCACGAGGACAGTGGATTCGCGTTGGAGTCGATGCACTCCTCATGCAGATAGCGACTGAGCTCGTTATCTGCTCGCACTCTCTTGGGTATGGGCGCTGACGCGGAAGTTGTCCGTGACTTCAGTAGGTCTCCAAGAGTTTTTTTTTCTTTGCTGCAGGTGGCACCTCCACTTGCCCTTCGTCTCCAACCACTGACGCACTGGCAGCGGTCTCTTCGTCCTCCACTCCCACAATCTCTTCGATGAGTGCGGATTTTGTCTCCGTGTCATTGATAAAATTGTCCCTATATCGAGGATCTAAAAAACTGGCCTTTGCCAAAAGTTTTTGTAAGGCAGCTGGTTCATACTTCCCCTGTAGAACACTACACATTGTGTGCTTTATGTCCGATGTTAAGGTGGTATCCTCGCTTGATGGTTTAAGCATATCTTCTGTCAGGAGTTTCAGGATGGGTTTGACAGAAGACACTGTAACGTAGCTTTCGCCAGACAGCAGATCCGTAAACTCAGCCGCGGGTTGGATACTCTTGTATCATTATTAATATATTTAACATCAAATGCACATGACGAATTGTAAAACAAGGCCACAAAAAACAAAAAACAAAAACTGAACACTGCGGTTGCCGCGGTTGCTTTCCTTCCTCTGCGGTTGGCTTGTCAATAGCGCGGTTTTACAATATTGCGGTTACCGCGACAGCCCTAATGTGATTACATATCTTTTTAAGTATTGTGATTTTAAAAAAGGTGATTTTTAAAACATTGAAGCGAGACGTGTGCACATGAAGCCGCTTCTCATAAAGCGTGTGAGAACTGAAGTGTATTTTGTTGTTTTTTTTGTTTGTTTAAAACGCAGAAATAAAATGCATTTTGGCTATTGGAACACTTAAATTAGTAAAAAAAATCTGTATTATCGTAGAGATCTGTAAGTCTCTACATGTTATAACCTTCTCTGCCTGACTTATGAATATTAATTGAGTGATGTAATGTTAAAATTACAAGCTGAGTAACTTCTTTGAGAAATGCCATTAAAAGATCTTGTGCTAATATGCTTGCTTGTTGCCTGAACAGGTGGCTCTACTTGAGACCAATCCATACCTCCTGGGCCTGACTATTGTTGTTTCCATCGTCCACAGCATTTTTGAGTTCTTGGCCTTCAAGAATGGTAAATAAATACTGATGTACACGTGTGGTAATTGATTGAGACTTGCGTGTTCTTGTTTCTGAGCTGTGCGGCGTCTCTCATTTCACTTTCTCTGCAGACATCCAGTTCTGGAACAGCCGTCAGTCTCTCGAGGGCCTGTCTGTGCGCTCCATCATATTCGGGGTGTTCCAGTCTCTGGTAGTGCTGCTCTATATCCTGGACAACGAGACCAACTTTGTCGTCCAGGTCAGCGTATTCATCGGCCTGCTCATCGATTTCTGGAAGATTACCAAAGTCATGGACGTCAGGGTGAGATGATGCCACAGCCAGACATTTTGGATTACTTCAGTTATATGCGTAGGCTTGAATTCTTAATCTCGATATTAATTCTTGTTTTTCTTTTCCTAGCTGGACAGAGAGAACAAGATTGCTGGAATTTTGCCACGATTAACTTTTAAAGACAAGTCCACATATGTGCAGTCTTCAACCAAAATCTATGACGATGTAAGACACTGCTGCATTTTGGAGATCATTCATCAAATCCACATAATTTATACAAGTTTTATCATTAATATTTGTTTGTTTTTTTACCCCCAGATGGCCTTTAAGTACCTGTCCTGGCTGTTGTACCCTCTCTTTGGGTGCTATGCAGTTTATAGCTTATTATATGTGGAACACAAAGGCTGGTACTCATGGGTGCTGAGTATGCTTTATGGGTTCTTGTTAACCTTTGGTAAGTATGGCTTCATTTGATTGCATTTCTAATAATTGCAAGAATGCTTAGTCTATGCCAGCATCACATCAGAGGAAAAAGCTCACAAAGGGGAATTCCACGTTTTAATCTTCAAGGCCCAATGGATTTTCTACTGTTCTGTAAATAGAATAAGAGAGCGTTGTCTGCAAAGACATAGTCACGTGTGAAATCCAGTAGTTAGCCTGGAGGCCGTGAATGCGTGTTGACTCATTCATGTTTAATTATTAAAACTTGAAAGAAATAGGAAAACTTTTTGTTTTAACTTGTTTTCACTTAGATGTAGCTTTTTAATGTTTATATGGGGTTCTGAGTTAGTTTGAACTTCTTGTACTTTCCATTTATGCATTTGGCTGATGCTTTTATCCAAAGCGACTTTCATTGCATTCAAGATTTACATTTTTATGCATTTCCTGGGAATCAATCCTATGAGCATAGCTTCACTAATTTGTGTTGCTAATGGTGTTTGTAATTCTGTTTAGTGATGGTAGTAGTACAGACTCATTTTCGCATTAAGAAGTTACAAAACTTATCATTTAAATATTTTGTGAATTACTTCCTGTTAACTAATGAACTAATACTTTAATTAGTGTGCTTGACAGCATGTTTTGCTTGAGATTTTAAACCATTTTTGTGATTCACAAATATGTGAATTTAAATGTATTTAAAGACGGCTGTTACAGCTCTCTACATTCAGATTGATCTTTGCCCTGCGTTTTGTGCTTTTGTTAAAAATTAGTTTTAAAGCTTTTTCTCACCACAAGCATTGGATTTTTCTGTTGGCATGTCACATTAAATAGTCTAGATATTTAAAAGAAAATGCATCTTAAGAATCCTTAAGTTTGTTCACCCATTAATGAAAATGATCTCATGATTTACTCATTCTCAAGCCATCCTAGGTGTAAATAACTTTCTTCTTTCAGACGAATACAGTTGGGGTTATATTAAAAATGTCCTGGCTCTTCCCAGCTTTATAATGGCAGTGAATGGCAGGCCAAAATTTGAAGAAAAAAAGTGCATCCATCCATTATTAAAGTCCTAGGTGTATAAATATCTAGCTTCCGTATTCAACTTTCCATATTCCGACCGCTTTCCGTATTAAACTTACAAAGAAAGTGTAACGCCTCTTGCAGTTCAAAACGCTTGCGCTATGTCCAACGTCATCGTCGTGCCAGTTACGCCTTTTCTGCAAGTTGAATACGGAAGGCGGTCTGTCGGAAGCTAGATATTTTACTTTATAACGTGTTAAATATTGATATTTTTCTTTTAAAAGAACTCATCGATTCACTTCAGAAGAACTTTATTAACCCCCCGGAGCTGTGTGGAGTACTTTTATAATGGATGGATGTTAATATAACTCTGAGTGTATTCGTCTGAAAGAAGAATGTCTTATATAACTAGGATGGCTTAGGAGTAAATCATGGGGTAATTTTCATTTTTGGGTAAACTATCCCTTTAAGACTACATTTGTTGCTCGGCTTCTCCTTCCCACTACATCAGTTTTCTTCTGGCAACATGCACGTCACAACAATATCCTGCATTTAAATTATTACCACCCAAGGCATACACAAAAAAGGGGACGAGGCCTGGTTGAGTTGCGTTTGTAGTGTGTCGAAACTTATGGTAAGGGGCATGACAATGCACTTGAAGCGGATGACCAATCACAATACACTTGTCCATTGCGCTTTTCAGGAGGAGGGGTTTCATAGAAACAGGAACTAGAAAGAGCGTTATTGACAGACTGGGAAGAGTGCTACAGCAATGTGAAAAATAATGTGCTTTTTGAGCATTCAAGCATAAACTAATTCTAGAAGACCCCAAAAACAAGGCACCCCACTAGTTTCATGCATGACTATTACTTTTTATTTGTTCTTACGACATGAATTCCATGTTTCCTACAGGTTTCATCACCATGACACCACAGCTCTTCATCAACTACAAGATGAAGTCAGTAGCTCATCTTCCCTGGAGGATGCTGACCTACAAGGCCCTGAATACCTTTATAGATGACTTGTTTGCCTTTGTCATCAAGATGCCAATGATGTACAGAATAGGTTGTCTCAGAGATGGTACGTTTCCATTTGACGTTTTGAATTTCACCATATGATTCAGTGTTATGTCAATAGTATCTTGACGCTGCTAGTATTAGGGCTGGGCGATATGGCTGAAAACTGTATCACGATATAAGTGTTTCATATCGGTCGATATCGATAATTATTGATGTTTTATGACCCATTTAAAATAAGGACCAGGAGAAAAATATTTTACATTTAATCATTTATATTTTAAACTTAACCTTCCTCTGATTATAATCCCCTCGGTTATAAAGGCAGAAATGTCAACACAACCATGGAAAACAGTCAAATAGTTAAAATGTAAACACAAGTCTAAAATCACAATGAACACTTAATTATCTCTTAACATTAAGGTGCAGTGCCTCCGTTATTTCTTTGTAACGGTTACCGTTTAGATGCTTTGTCATAAGGCACTGATGCAGAGTAACATTACCTCTCCATGTAGTTTCAAAGGCTGAATCCGAAACCGCCCCTTATGCCCTTAAATAGGGCATTATTTGAGGGGACAGCCATTTGTATTGGTGTCCGAAACTTTAGTGGACGTTATTGAGTGCACTCATTCTATCCCACTTTGCACCGCAATAACAAGTGTACAGCCGATGTACACACAGCACCTGTCCGAAGTCACTCAATTGTTTTAATTCACTTCTTCTGTTTACTGAAGAATGAATCCAACATGAGACAACGATATGGTGCAACCAAACCTGATACTAGGGCTGTGCAATTAATCGAATTTCGATTTCGATTTTGCCTCCCAACGATCACCAAAATAGTACAATCGAGAAAAAACGATTATTTTGCCATGTTCAGTTTTGCAAGAACACTCTTATTTTGTCTTGCGTTCTGAATGAAACACGCACGCGCACATCCGCCCCTCCCGAAGACACAAATCTCTCTCAGGTCGTAAGTCTCGTGACTCGTGTGCATATCATCCGCTGGAATTAGAGATGGCAGAAGGAGGGCAGTTACAGCAGCGTTTGGTGAGCAAAAAAGGTAAAGCCAACTCCGTTGTCTGGGAACAGTTTGGCTTCGAGGAATCAGACGACGAGCAGAAACATGCGACGTGCAAGATTTCCTACATGGTAGTGGCTGCAACGCAAGGGAACACCACGAATTTGTTTAACCACTTGAAAATTAAACAGTGACCAATGACAATCTAATAAAGAAACAAAAACTGATGAGAGCAGGGGTGCCGTGTAAACGTCCTTTTTTCCCTCATATTTTTCAAATAATTCTCTCTTTGTAAACTTTGTTCAATGCATGCGAGTACTGCCGTATGTTCGAATATGACCAGTCATTTTCGCCGTCATCCCCCGGGTTTAGTGCCAGGAGATGCGAATGAGAAGCCATGAGAACGCACGTCTCTCAGGGCGCAAATATTGAGTTCTCTTTCAAGTCTTGCTCTTGAACGGACAAACTCACACAAAACGTATGTCAACATGTCCATCTTGATGAGTATCCTAGCAGACATAGTCTGCATATGCCTTAAGTGAACTTTATACAGTCGAGAAAGACGACGCATATCCGATCTTTAGGTCTTAAAGGGGCAGTAGCCTTTACTGCTGTCTGTTTAATGTCAAACAACAAAAGACAAGGACATCACTCACCGCTCTTGATTGAATAGCTTTTGTAAGTTTAATAGGATTAATCTTTAATTTATGCACTCAAATATGCAATGTTATTTTACATTTGATACATTTCTGTACCTGAAAACTAATGTTAAGACGTACCTGAAAAGCATATCTAGCCGAACCATATTGTTCATCTTATTTATTTGTGGTTATCATTTTTACGTGAATACTTTTATACTTTGATTTGAATATATGTTATATTATTTATTTTAATAGTTCAAAAAGTACAACAAATGTTACAATTTCAATTGAATTGTTGAAAGGTGTATTTTTAATAAATACAACACATTCCCAAAGTCATGTGAAATAATCGTGTTACATAAACGTGATTTCAATATTGACCAAAATAATCGTGATAATGATTTTTTCCATAATCGAGCAGCCCTACCTGATACAGTTACCTGATTGGCTGTTAGCCTGTCACTCCCTACGTTGCTTGGTTACCACAGAGTGAGTGCCTTTGCTCATGCAACCAAACTTGCTTTTTCCTTGCTTGGTTTCTTCCGACGAAGAAAAACGAATTTATTGATATCGATTACGTGTCTATCGCGATACATATCGTTTTATCGCCCAGCCCTAGCTAGTATTTTACACTTTATAACTGGCTGTGCTGCCATTTCTCCACAGACGTCGTCTTCTTCATCTACCTGTACCAGCGCTGGATTTACAGAGTGGATCCCAACCGTGTCAACGAGTTCGGGACCAGCGGAGTTGAGCCGAGCAAGGACAGCTCAGCCCAGCCAGCAGCTGCCGCCGCCGCCGACACAACCGCTGCCATCACAGATAAATCAGAGGGGGAGAAGAAAAATGATTAACCCCTTTTAACCCCCTCCCTTGCCCCTCTGGTCTTGCGAAGGTGTGATAAGGCATCTGCAAGGCTGAATTTATGTTTAATTGTCAGGGAAGGGAACTGGATTAATGGTATTACGTAAAAGACTGCAGGAAAAAAGTTCAGTTCGACGTTCCTCCTTTGTGTGGGATCCACAGGAAAAGAAATATTTAATGTAGAGTTCCTAAAATCATTCTTTTTCAATCTCCCATATTTTTGCAGTCAAAGTGAAGTAAAATGTGATGTACTGTATTGTATATTTTTGGGTTGGTAACACTAATAATTTGAAGGGTTAGGTGGTCCATAATTAAATCCCATTGGCTGGAGTGAATAGGGCGATTGCAGTACATATCATTTTGTTTTTTGAAGTATAAGAGCGAGGAAAAGAGGGCCAAACACAGCCTCTCTGTTCTCCTGATTCTGTGTACGTACTTTCTGTTCATTCCATGTGTGAAGGGATACCAGGAAGCGGTTGTGTAGTGTAGGACGAAGGCGGCCAAAAAAAAAAAAAAAAGCCAATTCTGTTCAAACGCTACCCGTGCGAGACAGAGACTTTCCACGTTTTTAAAAAAGAATTGATGTTGCAAACTTGAACAAAAATAAAGAAATAACAGCCTTGTAGGTATTAATATATAATTATATTAATATTATTAATAACTGATCTTTTTTTTTTCTAAGCCTCTGAATTTTCTTTTGTATGTCCTAAAACTGTACAGTTCAGCTTGTGAAACGTAATCATGCTGACGTCAAACACCTAGCAATAGCTGAAGTGCCAGTTTTCTAACTGAGAACTAGTTCCATTACATTCACACTCCTCAGCTGGACCACCATGTCACGTCTGGTTCGGCTCGACACAGCACAGTCCAAGAATGCGCGAGACGCAATGCCTGGTTTGTCTTTTTTTTTTTTTTGGTGCCGTAATTCTGAATTGATTAAGCTTTTATTTTGGTATGTTCCAAAAGTTCATCACTCATGTTTCTAGTAAAGCATAAGTGCAGTTTAAAGTGGACATTGTTTTATTCATGTCTCATGTCTCAAGACTTGGGTATTTGCAAAGAAGGTGTGACAGTGGGCTCATTAAAAACATTAAATATAACCAAGTAACGCACATTTTGCAAAAATTTGAAACTGAAACCACTTAAAGATGAAACTAGAGAAAATGTGAAACATTTGGTTGCACCATACGAAGTGCATATTAGCTCTTTGGGGTTGGCATGAATCTCTTTTGCCTGCCACGAAATGTTTTGTGGTTACCAATGCATAGACTTTAGTCTCCATAACTGCTTTTTTATTTATATGTAAGTAGTATTAATGTAATCCCAATAATATATTAAAATAGAAATAGTACAATTATTGCTTGAATTTACAGGGCCATGTTGGTTTTAGTATAAAATAATGGCATATTTATTTGGATTTAACAGGCTGTGAATTATTTGGCTATATATAGTGTTTTTGTAATGAAGCAGTATAAAAAATGGTCCCTAAAAAGATGAAAATATTACCTTCTAGGCATGTTTACACTTTTGGGAGCCTCAAATGTATGGAATATGTTTTTGGTTGTCACTCAAGAGAAAAATAATCTCTGGATCTATCTCGGTAAAGCTTGGCATAATTCTGGATGACACAAATTGAGTCGGCAATCATTTGTTCACCTACTGTACATTATCAGCAAAAACTATCCAGGGAGCTGAACGAAAGCAAGTGATTTTTTGAGCTATGAGCGTAATCACAGTGAATATGCACAATATTTGAATGTTATTATGCTGACACCTAGCGCCGTAGATGCAGCATTACGCAAACGTTTTCGAAGAGAAATGCTCTCTATTCGTTAGGATGAATTTATTCTGCGAGCCAAGTGGTCCAATAACAAAGTAATTGTTGAGATGAAGTAATGTTCAATTATTCGTGTGACCTCAAAATGGCGGCCACTAAAAGGCGACCCGCTCAATAATATAAAATTAGTCGCATATTTCTCAATAAATGTTACTCTGTGCGTAAAACGTGCTAAATTGATAACATACGGAACCTTATTTACTAATAAATAAATGTTACAAAAGTAAAACCAATTCACAAACTTTCACATTTAAACATGAAGCAATAACCTCATACATTTATTCAGACAGGCCTATTACAAATCACAAAAGGCTCGCTTTAAACAAGAAAACATTTAATTAAAGCTCTTTAAAAATAATTGTTTCACAATAAAATTACAAACATTTACAATATTAAACTCCCAAAACATCATTACAATAAAAAGAAACTAAATATTTTTTTTGAATCTGTGATGCAAATTCACAATAAGATCAAAGAAAGTTCATTGACGAGCTGATCCGCGGTCGGTCGGATGTTGGGGTCGCCGTCCCAACACCGGCTGATCAGCTTTTGACATGTCTGTCCAGAAGATGACTGAATAAAAACATCTCTAGCGGTGGATGGGCGCAGATTATACGCCACGACAGCGTACAGAATATACTGTCTGTCTCCCTCAAACGGCGGCTCTCGGGTGAGGAGCTGCCACATTGTGATGCCAAAAGAATAGATGTCCACGCGCGTGGAAACCTCCTCACCTTTCAGCAGCTCGGGCGCGCGGTGCGTGAACGTGCCACCGATTTCACTCAGATGCGTCACGGTGTCGCCTTTGCTCGATAGTTTGAAAGAGCACCCAAAGTCTGCGAGCTTACAAACACCCAGTTCTGATACCAAAACATTGGCGGGTTTTAAATCCAAGTGGACTATGCCATGCGCGTGCAAGTGCTGGAGCGCGCGCGAGATGTCTATTGAATATTTCACGCACTTGTCCATGGGCAGCGGGTCAGCGAGTCCGTAAATGACCTGGTGTAGGTTTAGGGCGCCTGCGAACTCCATCACAATCGTGCCGATGTTGTCTTTGGTGCTGAGGTGCGCAGGAGTGCACGTGGTAGCCGCGATCACGCGCACAATGTTTTGATGGCGCAAGTGCGCTGCATTAAGTTCCGCCCAGAAACTCTGCCTCGAAGCCAGTTTGTTTTTCACGCATTTCACTTTTTTCATAGCAACAGTCTCGCCAAAGTATGTGCCTTTGAACACCATGCCGAATCCACCGCTGCCGACGGGCTCCAGAGTCTGCAGTTCTCGCCAGTGGATCACAGACGACCACAGTCGGTGGGCGATTTTACCGTGAAACGTGTTTGTGGGAACACGCAGAGTATATCCACTCGCAGTTTTGGTTAGCGGGCTACTGCACGCCCCAAACTCGAGCCCAAAATCCTTTGGCAACAGTCGGGTGATGGGGATTGGGGACGGCATAGTGCATGGTAACCGTGAACTCGAAGAGCTGCTCTCTAAATTTGGGGGTTTGCTTCGAGTGCGGGAGTTCACGTGATCCGCTTTATGCACGTCTGTCATATGACCATCATCATTAGCCTAAAATGTCAAGACTCAAGAGATGTCATTTGAATGTGGTATGAAACCGTATCTGTGTGTAGGCGGAATTTGAACAGGCCTACCGATAAAAAATGATTCATGTTTGATAGTACTAGTTAAAGGGATAGCTTGGCCAAAAAATAAAATTCAAGTGGCTCCAAACCTGTGTGAATTTATTTATTAAGATATTTTGAAGAATAAGTTATATTTTGTCTGGTTACCGACATTCTTCAAAATATCTTGTTTATAGTTCAGCAGAAGAAAGAAACTCATACAGGTTTGGAGCAACTTGAGGGTGAGTAAATTCTGACAGAATTTTATTTTTTGGGTGAACTATCCCTTTAACTAGTTAGACAAAAACAACGGGCATTGCCCTGCAATATTTACTCTAGACCACGTGACTAACACTCAATCCTCCGAGCTACTACTACTT
This sequence comes from Gobio gobio, assembly GCF_949357685.1. NCBI lineage: Eukaryota > Metazoa > Chordata > Actinopteri > Cypriniformes > Gobionidae > Gobio > Gobio gobio. The sequence continues at coordinate 40,350,715 of NC_137114.1, forward strand.
GAAAGAAAGGTGTTCCCTAAGTTAATACTCAAAATAATTATATTAACATACGGCTACAAAAATGTTTATTAAATAAGTAATGTAATATATTAAATCATATGTTTTAAATAATTGTAAGTAAATACATACACTACATTATTTATTACTTGACGTGCAGAAAGCCGAGATAGCGCACTTAGGTTATCTGAGGACGGTGTCCATTGTTTATTTAGGACTGTACCTGTTATAATAACCGATGCGCTTTCTTGAAAGTAACTCACCTGTTGTTAGTCGTTGGCATGGCGACACATCTTGGGGGTTTCCCCAGTTGTGACGTAGGGGGATTTCCACCCCACAGACCCGATCGTTGAGTTTATCGAGAGAAAAAGTGAAAGAAGGAAGACAGCGACGGAACTGTTTGTCATGTCACAGTCGTTAGTGGACGAGCCAGAGATAAAGCGGTCACTCTCCTTCTCTCGAGATTTCGGTCCCAGAAGCTTCCGTTAACTTCCAAAAAACAAACAGGCGCACCCGGAAATGGGTCCATAACGCGGGTCTGGTGATCTGACGCTGTTTCGGTGGATTTTCAAGCGCTGCGATTCAACACAATAACGACGTACGAGTGCGTTTAGACACCAAAAGAGACTCTTTTATTCATCTGTATCGTGCTTGCGATGAGAAACATGAGCATTCGGAACGGCACAGCGGAAGGTCAGTTCACTTTCTTCCACCTCGGCCCTGTTGTCACTCTGATTCAGCATGTTTTGGGAGTATTTGCTGTAACTTACTTTGAGACCAAGCAAATGATACTGCGCATGACGCATTGAACTTGAACAAAGGATAACAATCGACATAGCACGTTACTTATATTACGTTTCATGATACTAACGTAGCATCGAAACTGAGTTGTTTTTTTTTCCAAGAGAAGTGGGTGTTTCCAAAGTTACAGACACAGGCCCGCGAACGTCTTTCATGTTTTATTGTCTTCAAATGGTTATAATGGGTTTAGCATGTCTCTACGGTAGTAATGCATGTTCATCATCTGATATGTTTTTTGACTTGTAGCTGGTCTGTTTATCAGCTGATATGTTTTTTTGAGTTGTTTGTTTATTAGCTGATAATAAAGACAAGTCGTTGCAGACACGACATTGTTTGTCCTTAACTGCTAGTTTTATGTTATATAAATCAACTAAAATGTACTTTCAGTTTCGTTTTCCGTCAATGCGCATGTTTAACTGTCTTTGTCTTGTTTTTCTCTCCCGTCTGCCTGTGCAGCCTTGGATCTAGGTGAGTGACGTCATTGTGAGGTGACCTTGCTTGTCCACTTTTCTGTCCTTTACCCAAATTATACTTGTTTTATGGTGTTAAAGGAATAGTTTAACCAACAAAAAAAAACCCATTTATGTCTTTTCAATCCATTGATTTTCCATGGTACACAAAAGGAGATGTTATACAGCATGACAGTTACCATCTTTTTCCATACAGTGAAAGTGCACGAGACTGCTTCTGCTTTTGTGTTCCACGGAAAAAGTCAATGATGCCATCATTTTACCTTTTTTTTTACCTCTTTAGCTACACCTTGTGTTTATATTTGTATCAAAATTCTCTCTGAACAGACATTATAGATGAGTACCTTTTGGAGAAAACAACCAAAGGGCCGAGTCAGCTGACGCTTCCTGGTCCTCCTCCTCCACCTGCGGACCAAGACATCCAGCCAGTTGATCCGCCATGTAGAAGCAGGAGAAGCGCTCCACAGTTGGTCTCCAGAGGATTAGCTCCACACGTGAGTCTTTCTGCGGTTACGCTTAAATCTACAGGAAGAGCAGGCATTACTATTGTTATTTTTCATACTTCTTTGAAACCCTTAAAGGGATTGTTCACCTCATAATTAAATCTTTTACTCACCCTCATGTCAACTCGTATGACTTTATTTCTTCTGCAAAACACAAATGAAGAATGTTGTTAACCGAATAGTTATGGTGACCTATCTCAAAATATCTTCCCTCAGTTTGGTTTGGAACAACAATATAATGACAATTTTGTCATGAAATATCACGTTATATATATATATATATATATATATATATATATATATATATTTTTTTTTTTTCCACAAGAGGTCGGGAAAGCCACCCAATGTAAGATATTTTGAGCTGAATTAAAAGAGTTATGCATGAAATTGAGTTATTTTGAATTTAAGTTGAAAGAATGTGCTTACATTAGTATTTATTTATTATTTATTGATAAAAATCTAGTAATTTAAGGGTAAATAAAAAAAAATTGCATTAAAAAATAGAAAATAAATATTATCAAAATGAAATTAAATAAGTTTTCTTGACAACAAGAAAGTATAATTTTAGGGCCTCGGGTCAGTTTGACCTGTGAGGGAAGGATTTGTTACAAAGTGCGAGAGTGATGAGGGTTAAGCGAATAGTTTTGGTGACCATTGACTTTCATTGAATGGAAAATAACTTTTATAACTCTTCTTTTATGTTCCTCAGTTTGGTTTGGAACAACATAGTGATAATTTAATTTTCTGGGTGAAATTCCCCTTTACCCTAACAATTAAAGTTGGTGCATAACTCATCCCACCTTGTTTGTGATGCCTCAAAATCTGTGGCATATTTAGTGTATTCGCCTGCCATACAAGCTGTCTTACGTTTATTGGTAGATATCGAAACTTGTTCATGACATCAAGCTTTTTTACCCATGGAAGGATGGTTGTAATTCGATGCCTGCTTTCAGTTAGCATTCACTCCGCTCATGCTTCTCTCCCCCATACAAAAGGCAGACAGGCACATACCCTCCTCTCTGTTTCTCATGTTCTCATTGGCTGGTTTTTCATCCAGCTATGTGAGCTTCCTGTTTCTTCACCATGCTCTTTCTGGCTCTTCTCAACGATTCTTTGTGTAAGCGATCTGAGTCCATTCTCAGGCATGTCCAGACTCGGTGTTTGTCTGTTGCTTCCTCAAAAATTCATAATTCTGAAACTTATAACTGTATTTGTGTTTACAGCCATGCTTTTTTGTGTTCACAGTATCTTTGAATGTTCTGCATGTGTCAAACAAACTGTTAACCTCTCTCTTTTGCACACTCGCTTTCTCTTTCTCTCTCACTGTTGTTTGACATTAGTTTAGATGATTGCAGAAGGTTGTTTGAGTGTGAATTGTTTGTCTTTTTGATTAATGAGTTGATTTTAGATATTGGAAAGTCCGAAGAGGAACATGTGATGTAGTAGTAAAACAAGCTGGTTTTCAATGTGGGTTTCTGAACCCTTTGTGTGGCTGATTCATTGCGCAGGTGTTTGAAAATAAATTATTCAGCGATTGGCAAGCAGTTTATTTGATCTAAATAAGTAAACCCTTTTGGCATTGCTTAATTTATCCGTTTGTTTAAATATTTAGTCTCTTGCTCTATTCATTCATTTGTTTGTTAATTTATTTGATATCGATAAAGTTTTATTAATCTTTCGAATTCTATAAGAACAGGAAAGTTCACAACACAACTTACAGTAATGGTAACATAGATTTTTTTTTTCTAACTGATGAATGATTAAAAACAATAAAAGCCCATCAGAACGACAGATGTCAAACTCCATGGCATGCTTCAAAGAATCAACGTAATTATGCGTTGGTGTGGAAACTAATAAAAATATCATTATAGTTATCTTGAGAGTTATTGTTCTTGGAATGAACAAGCCTGTTAAAATGGTTAAGAGCACATTAGTAACCACATTAGCAACCCCAAAGCCACTGGAAGGCAAGCCTGCAACCTTTAGCCAAAAAAGTGTAACGGCTAATGCTAACGCTTTTTTTTTTAGATGGTTGTCAATGGAGAAGAGGCTTCACTACACTGAATAAATCGACCCCCTGTCCTCTAATCTTCAACATGTTTAGCGCTAAACAACACTTTTGTTGGAAACGATATGTAGATTTTACTAGGATAAAAAGGTTACTTTATAAGAGAAGGCAGAGAAGGGAAGTCGCGACAGGTAGTAGGACTCTTTACGGCATTCCCATATATTTAATAGTAATATTGAGTGATATTGTATATTGTCTAAACTAAAGAAAGTAAAAAATTATGATAAGACTTGAATGGTAATGACTGACGCTAAATATGCATTTTAATGAATAAAGAGAAAATCAATCATTTAATTATAAATATTGTTATATTGTATGTTGTTTAGTGAAAAAGAAAAGTGTTCTTTCTATCGCTGCTATGTTAAGCCCAATTTATACTTCTGCGTCGAGTGTACGCCGTAGGCTGTGTGTTGCACACATAGCCTAAAGGCTGATTTATACTTCTGCGTCGGACGTACGATGCAAGTTACGCGTTGGTTTTCATTTATACTTCTGCGTTGTTGTCCGCGTCAATGTGCTATTACACATGCAGACCGCTAGTAGGCAGTGTCCACCGGCATGTTGATGGTGTAACCCACAGTTTCAAAGCAAAAGCCGAAGAAGAAGCAGCTTGTTTGTGTACATTGTCGGAGTAGCAGCAGCAGCGACTTTTCTTGCAGCTTGAGTTGTTGTCTCTAATACAAATTAAGCATCTCTAGTTGATTAGTAGAGTTACATAAGAGGCGATCTGGCGCTGGAATGCGTTTTTGAAATCATGCCGAGTGCTCGTGGCGCTGTTTTCAGTATCGGTGGCTCGTGCACAGACTAGCGCTTCAATCGATTTCTGTTGTGGAGACTATTTGTTCCTTTGAAATCCCATAATGAAATGCACCCAAATGTGTCCCTGTTCTTGATACACAATCACAGATTAACATCTTTGGTTTTAATGAGAAAATAAATAAACTATACACAGCGGATCTATGTATTAATTCACTAACATAAAGAATCTCTGGACTACAAAATATTGTGTTATATAGCAGATGTAAGGATGAAAGTATCATCCTATTTCTGGACACAAACACTCCTATTGCAGATTCTCATATAATTGACGCGCTGTTACATTTTTGGCGAGGTGCACGTCAGGGTATGCGTGCAACACACAGCCTACGACGTAGCTACGGCGTACACTCGACGCAGAAGTATAAATTTGGCTTAAGACGTACCCTGACGTGCACCTCTCCAAAAATTTAACAATGCGTCAATTCTACGCGGACTGCAAGCGATGTGATTGGTCTGCCAGAACCCCTCCCTCAGGGGTACACATGCTCCCTCTGCATATGTAACTGCACGTCGATGCGGACAAGGACGCAGAAGTATAAATTAAAATCGACTTGTAGCCCACGGTGTAGAGGCTACAACGCCAAAGAAGTATAAATCAGCCTTTAGACTTGTATTGCAATGATTTATGACTCTGCTGTGTGCCTAATGATGATGATATAACGCAAATTATATAAAGTTAAAGAAAAAACAATTTTAATGAATTAAATATGTATCAAATTACAATTACGTTTTTAGTGTCATCTTAAATGTAGTTTTATACGCCCTGCAGTCATTAGTAATTGGCAGCTAATAGAGATATTCATGCTTTTTTTTTTTTTCGCTGTAAAGCACATTCCACAAACAATGCAGTCCTACTGTACGTTTGCTAGCAATATAATACCAATTTAGAATATTTATTCACAAGTCCAACGCGCTAATAGTCCACAAGAAACCGATTTAACGTAAACTGTAAATTACTGTCATAAAAGTTTGAATGACGGGCACTGACGTCACTGCCATAGACTGTGGTGCCTTGCTTTTTCCAAAGGTAAGAGATACAGACCCTCTCATCCCTTGTAAGCAGGTGCTTAAAACCGCTCAGAACACTCTAACCACCGCATAGTAACACCCCGGCAACCAGCCATAATATTCTAGTAACCTATAGTGACGTTATAAAAACTACACAGAACACTTTAGCAACATAGTCACACTTTAGCCACATGTCAAAAAACTGGCTACCTTTCAGGACATCCTAGTAACTGTATAGTGACTTGCTGAAAACCATTCAAAAACCTTAGCAAATTAATACCAATGTCCCAGCAACCACCTAGAACAACTTTTGTAAGGAGAAGCGCAATCCATTTTCTTCAAATGCAAAATTTTGCATCTGTTTTCACAGAATCCATACAGCTTTGACCAAGCACCAACCGCACACGTTGATGGTATGGCATCGATGCATTCCATGCGAGGCCACAAAGCGGCGTCTCAGCGGCGTGGACAGGCATCTGTAGCGTCCCAGCGTCTTTATCCTCAGCAGTCTGGAACAGAACACCTGGAGCGCTTCCTGGAAAAGCCAGAGCTGGCGGTGGTGGAGCAGCCAAAGGAGCGTGGCATGCGATTTCGCTACGAGTGCGAAGGACGATCAGCGGGTAGCATCCTTGGAGCCTCCAGCACTGACGCCAACAAAACTTTGCCTGCTATTGAAGTAAGTCAGAGGACGAACGTTTGGCAAGGGTGCAAATTAATGAACTGACAATTGTATTTTTTAGGAGTTTCTTCTGTTGAATACAAAAAGATGATATTTTAAAGAATGTCTGTAACTAAACAGTTGATGGAATAAAAATGCTATGGAAGTCGATGGGGTCCATCAACTGTTTGGTTTCTAACATTCTTGAAGATATCATCTTTTGTTTTCAGCAGAAGAAACTCATAGAGGTTTGATGATGACAGGTTTCATTTTTGGTGAACTATCCTCTTATCTATTTATCATCAGTTAGACCTTGTGAACCTCTCATTTAAATTTCCATCATGCATTCATATTTTTCTATTTACATTCGAAATCGATTTGAGCACCCTATTTGATTTGGTGGGTGTGTCTGGAATGCACCAACTATCCCAAGACAGTGGGGCTTCCCCCATTATGGTTTGTGGTGTTATGTTAAAGCAGGTTAAACTAGTCTTTGCAGCTTAAAATGAAATCTCCCTGGAGAGGTGTACGACGCGTGGGCTCTGATGGGGAGGGAATTACCTTTAAACCACACAAATAAACATGTTCATCAGTCATTTTTGCCATTGACAACTGTCCATACATGGATACTTTCAACAAAGCAGCCCGTGTCAAAAATGCAACCACAAAGAAGCCATGCAACCCATTTCGACAGTGTTACAAAAGCAAAAGTAAAACCGTCTTTTACATCTTTTTACCTTTTTCAGATTCAAGGCCCCATTGAAAATATCAAGAAAGTGGTGGTCACAGTGTCTCTTGTGACAAAGGACATCCCGTACCGCCCACACCCACACTGCTTGGTTGGGAAAGACTGTTCTGAAGGCATCTGTGTTATTCACATCAATCCCCACAGTTCTCGTCGACACAGGTATATTTGCGTTAACCTCAATGGGACGGCATGCTTAGCACAACGTGATCTGAGTGTAAAAACTTTATTTCCTCCCTGAGTATGTTGCTGATGTTTTCCAGCTTTGCAAATCTGGGCATCCAGTGTGTGAGGAGGAAGGAACTCGATGCCTCACTGGAGAAGAGGAGGAAAAAGAATATTGATCCTTTTAACAGTGAGTTGTTAAATGATATTGCAGACTCACTAGCTCTGTTCCCCAATCCTAGTAAGCAATTTAGGCAGCATACTAACAGAAATGGAACGTCATTCATAAGTAGCAACTCTCTACACTACCATCATGTTGCTACGCTAACAGCACAATACTCCAATCTTAAAATACATTGTTCAATTCAAGATTATTTGTATCGTGTTTTTCATAATACATATAGTTTCAAAGCAGCTTTACAGAAAATGGCCGGTTTCATATTAGGTAAAATAGCCTGTTTTTTTTCTGTATTGAATTCATTCTTTTTTCAATTGACATTCACTTTGTCTAGATGTATTTTTTTTTTACTGAGGTAATTTCCATATTCTCATTAGGCTTTGGAAAAGGTCCTAATAATAACTGTTGAATGTTTTTGTCTCATTCTCTCCCAGCGGGCCACTCTAAGAGCATTGAAGACATGGACATGAACGTGGTGAGACTGTGCTTCCAGTGTGAGCTGGAAAGAAAGGACGGAGACAGGATCCTCCTCGCCCCTGTGGTATCCAACCCCATCTACGACAAGAGTAAGAGCTAGATACATGCCAGGCCAAAAACACACTCTACCCAAGTACTTAAATTCTCTGTAGTTTCCTGGCAGATGATATTTGGGTTGTTTGTATTTGTCTGATTAGAGGCGACCACAACGGCAGAGCTGAAAATCAATCGGCTTAATGTGGTCAGAGGCCCTTGCACAGGAAAAACAGAAATTTACATGCTCTGCGACAAAGTGCAGAAAGGTAAACTACATTTAATTGCTCTCCTATTACATTATCTTTACAAAACAGTTGGAGCAAAACAACTAATTTGTATATCTCTATAGATGACATTGAAATAATCTTCAGCACGGAGGACTGGGAGGGCAAGGCGGAGTTTGCTCAGACTGATGTCCACAGACAAATCGCCATCGTCTTCAAGACCCCACCATTCAGGGAGCAGAATATATCTGAGGAGGTGGAGGTCAACGTGTGTCTACGTCGCATGTCTGACCGGATGGACAGCGAGCCAGTCAAGTTTACCTATATTCCAGATAACGCAGGTGAGTTATCAGAAATGGCTGAATGTTGTGAGGAATTCCACCTCAAAATCAAAAGATAAAAATATTATTATTAAACTATAAATGAATTAAATATGATCCTGTTAAAGACACTAGGATAGGCTCCAGCATCCACGCGGTTTGGAGAATAGATTACTATTTAAATTAAATCTTTACATATTTGTCATCTTTTATTAAGATAAACAAAGTATAACAAATTCCATCACAATATATACACTACTGTTCAAAAGTTTGGGATCTGTAATATTTTTGAGTGTTTTTAAAAGAAGTTTACCAAAGCTGCATTTATTCGATCAAAATGCAGTCAAAACGGTAATATTGTTGAATATTACAATTTAAAATCATTGTTTTCTGTAAATATATTTTAAAATGTAAGTTATTCCTGTGATGCTTCAGTGTCACATGATCCTCCAGAAATTGAATGTGCTGATTTGGTGCTCAAGTTGCTTTAAAATTATTATTAATGTTGAAAAAAAGTTGTGTTGCTTGATATTTTTGTGGAAATATTTTTTTTCTCCTTAGGATTCTTTGAAAGTAAAATTCAAAAGAACAGCATTTATTTGAAAACACTTTTCTCACTGATTTCGTTAAAAAAAAACCTTACTGACCCCTAACTTTTGAAAGGTATTGTACAAGTTTTTTTTTTTTTTATGATATTGAGATTTAAACTGAGTATTGGGGTTAAACGGATTTTCTTAAGGTGTTGTAAATGGTCGCAAAAATGTTAATTATGTGGGCGTTTTAGGTTTCTTGTGTTTTAAAGTAGTAGCACACAAAAGCAGATCAGTAGGATGAATAACTGAAGCCTCTGATTCAGAAATGAATCACCTCCTCTCTTTGCTAGTTTCTAAAATACTGCAAAACAAGGTGTGTCACCGTGCCAGTTATTCAGGGGGATTTATAAAGTTTAAACTGAAAGCATGCATGAGGAAACTGTAATGCTTCATAATAGGTCTTCTGTTGTCTAGAACACAAACGATTCTTTTATAATCTGTGCCATTTTAGCCAGTGCCATCACATGTTCACGTCACCCTACAACACTGAAGGGAGGTTAATTTGATTTGCACTTTTGATCCGCAGATCCCTACGGAGTGAACCGCAAGAGGAAAATTAAATCGGATGTGAAGTTCAGCGAGCCATGCAGCGGCCCTCAAAGTGAGGATGGTTTTAAAAGAACACGGATACCTTTTATATCATTCTCTGAAACGTTGTCGACTAACATCAGTGTTTTATCTTCCCTGCTCACTCAGGTCAAGACCTTATCATGAACGAGCCCGACATGTCACATCACTTTGACCCATTCTACACTCTTCCCGATTGTAACGTTCCCAATCCTTCCATGCCAATCACAGTTCACATGCCTTCCCAGGGCATGGAGGAAATTCACTATAATGGAGAATTTAGACAAGAGGATGGTTGTATTAGCATGGACCCAGAGACTTTGGAAAACTTCGTCCAAGGCTTGGTTCAGCAAGACCCAGAGCTTTTAAATCAGATCCTTTCAAATGCTGATTTCAACTTCGGTTTAGACAGCACAGATACAAAATCAAACGTCAGCCAATCTATGATGAACATGGCGTCTATAAATGACGCACACTTCAGTCAGATGGTGAGTGAGAATCAGGCCTATCCAGCAGATCTGGAGAACATCGATGGCCTCATTTTCTCACCTGTGAAGAGCGAGAATGACATGGACCATTGAAAACCACTGTGGACTTTTTTTCGTCTTGACGATTGAGACTTTGGACATACAGTCGCTGTTGACTATAAAATCATTTCGGACCAGGAAAAGACCAAGTCAGACTTGCTATTGACTTTACCATGACGTCCAGTTTGGTAATCTGTGCATCCTAATGAAGTAAATCCCCTCCTCACCAGCTGGCCTTGTAAATGGACAGGAAACTAAGACTGATGACAGCCAACAAAAGGCAGGAGAAGCATGTAGCCATTGCGTTTTCTAGGGAAAAGGGAGCCACAGATGCTGCTCAACTGCTTGTAATGTGCCAGTTATAAAATGTGTCTGTCATTTGCTAATTTATTGTGTGAGTTTTAGAACCGATTAGTATCGAGTTAGATGGTCCCAGACCCAAATTCACGAAAATATTTAAGTGTTATATATATACATGATATTTGTTTTGAACAGTCCAACTCTAGAGGAATTTTGATTAACAGCATTAAGGGGACAAAAATAGACATGATTCTGTAGTAGCAGTTTCGATTAATTCATGTAATTCATACCAATTTGACGCCACGTTCAAGCCAGTTGTGATGTGGCAAAGTGATCAAAGTGTTCATAAACACTTAAAATCCTCCACCAAATCATCTGCCCATTGCTGGCCGTTTGTAATTCCTGAAGAAATATCTGGTTGACCAGTTAGCACTATGCTAAGCTGCAAGGATCCGTTCAGACAAAACGTGTTTTTGCATTCTGAGTTGCTTTTCTATTTTTCTTGCATCTTTTGAAGCGCGCCCATCGAGTTCAACTTTTCCACTACCATGCATCTCATGTTTTTAAATGCAAAATCACGTTCTGTGAACGTCCCCTCAACTTGCTGACCGAAATTTCAGTTTTATAACTGAAAAACGAAAAGAAAGTGAAATGTTTAATTTGATTTTGGTAGTATAATGTCATTTGTCATCTCTAATCAGGCACCAAATAGAGTAACCTTTAAAAAAATGGTTTCAGCCTATGGAATCACTTTGGTGTCCAAAGGGGATTGGATTCTGTTGGGGAATAGTACTTTGCTTGACAGTGGACATGACTCGTTTCCTAACATAGTTCGGTACTTCAGTCAAGTACTCAGGCGCTATCATGCAACTAGTTTAAATAAGATTGACCTCCAGCAATTGAATTGCTGTCAATGTGAACACAACTTAAGATTTGTGAAGAGCTATAGGATCATTCGTCAGTTACTGGGATTTCTGGTTAGCCCCGCCCACTGCAAATTTCATTGGTCTAAAATTACAATTTAGTTGTATATTAAACATCAAATATGTTCTGATTGGCAGCAGTTTTCACTGGAAACTTGTCCATGTTTGGTTTATTTCATGCTGTGAAGTAATACAGGAAACTGAAATGAATGTAGTCAAAAAGGCTAAAAAAAATTTGCCGCATTTGTCTGTGTTGGAACTACATTTTAATATTCCATCAGCGTTGAAGGAAGCTGGATTCATGATCTTAATCATCGGAAAGCATTTCGTTCATTTACACACACATTTATATAATGTCTGTAATACTGCTGTGATTCTTTTTTTGTTTTGTGTAAAAATTAGTTGCTTTCTGCTTCGTATAGTATGTTGTTGCTGTTGATATTAAAATTGTGTTTTGGAAAATGAATATATTGACTCCATTTGGCTATTTGTATTTACTATTAGACACAGGATAAATCCCAATTTCTTCCTTTCTTGAGAGTGGGCAAAACTAAGTCTATGCCCAGAGTACAACCACATTTCACATTAACAGTGTGAATTCAAACCGTCCAAACTCTTGATTTCATATGCGTTTCCAGATTCAAGAGACACAAGGGAATCAGATAATAAAGTGCAGTCACTTCCTCATTCACTAGTGCTATTGCTGTGCTTTGTTGCACTTCTCTGATGCTATATATAGGGTTCAAAACAATAGCCACACACATTCAGCATCTTCTCTGACTAAAAGCCTCCCACAGTTTTTCATTGAACTTTATTTAGACATGATGTTTAAATTGTTGTTCTGTTTTTAAAAGGTTATTTTATTCATTATGACCTAATATCCAAAAGTTAGTTTTTTATTAAACAAAGGTTGTGTGTGTGTATGTCTCGTGAGAAGTGATTTCCCACACGCCAGTCCACATGACTCATGACCTTTTAAAAACTATGAATGTTAGCAGAGCTGTGTGTGTGTGTGTGTGTGTGTGTGTGTGTGTGTGTGTGTGTGTGTGTGTGTGTGTGTGTGTGTGTGTGTGTGTGTGTGTCGCAATTTCAGACTAGCCAGGTTTAACATTGATCAGCTCCAGGGAAATTATGCTTCACCCAGAAAGTCCAGTATTGGGCAATAGCTCATACAGTAATAAAGTGTATGCTGCCAAAAGGAAGGTTGTTCGATGACACATTTTCACTCCTAAAAGATCCCTTATTTATTTTTTTGACAAATGACATGTAATGTAACTTAATACTAAGTAACTTAATACTAAGATCTAGGCCTGAATTCTTCTCTCTGCCTCTGGATTGAAGATTTCCTCACTGGCAGACCCCAGGCGGTGAGAGTAGGCCAGTTCACCTCCACCTCCATCACCCTGAGTGTTGGAGCTCCACAGGGCTGTGTGCTGAGTCCCCTGCTCTACTCTCTCTACACCCATGACTGTTTGTCCACACACAGCTCCACCTCGATCATCAAGTTTGCTGATGATACTGTTGTCCTGGGTCTCATCTCCAACAACAATGAGACGGCATACTTGGACGAAGTGGAGCAACTGACATCATGGTGCCAGGACAACTGTCTCTCTCTGAATGTTAACAAGACCAAAGAACTGATTGTGGACTTCAGGAAGAGACAGCATCAGTCATACTCCCCTCTCATGATCAGCGGGACACCGGTAGAGAGAGTGAGCAGCTTCAAATACCTGGGTGTGAACATCTCCGAGGATCTGACCTGGACTACACACATCCAGACACAGGTGAAAAAAGCCAGGCAAAGACTGTACCACCTGCGCCAGCTGAGGAAATTCAGGGTTTCACCAGCCATCCTGAAAACTTTCTATCGAGGGGCGATAGAAAGTGTCCTGACTCAGTGCATCACAGCGTGGTACGGGAACAGCACCAGTCACGATTGCAAAGCCCTGCAAAGAGTGGTGCGCTTATCCGAGCGCATCTCAGGCTCAGCTCTCCCGCCTCTGCAGGACATCTACACCAAACGCTGCAGAGGTAGAGCTACCAAAATCATCAGAGACATAAATCACCCTGCAAACTCTCACTTCACCCTGCTGCCATCTGGTAAGCGCTTCCGTAGCCTGATGGCAAAGACTGAAAGACTCAGGAGGAGTTTCTTCCCCCAGGCCATCAGACTCCTGAACTCAGTCACGTGACTTCACTTCACCCCGCACACGCATAAACATCCAGTTTAAACATTAACATTCACATACTGCCATTGCACTGCACTTTACGTTCCTATTGTTACTGTGTAACAACCTGTAATAAACCTGTTTGCACATCATACTCCTGTTTGCACATTATACTCCGATTTGCAATTATACCTATTGCATGCACATCATACTTCTCTATATATAAATATATATATATATTTTATGTTAACCACTTATTTTTAAGTCTACAGTTTATCTCACTTATCATATCCACTTACTTTATATTTTATATTTTTATTTAATTTTTTATTTTTATCTTATTTCCTATTTTTATCTTACTTGATTTATTTATAACTCTACTTATGTTAATACTTTTTATTCTAATTTTATTCTATTTCTATTTTAATTTCCCTTGTGTTCTTGTAACTGTTATTTGCACTGTCCATGGAGCGGACCTGTTTACATTTCACTGCCAGTTGTATATTGTGTATATAACTGTGTATGTGACAAATAAAACTCTTGAATCTTGAATCTACTATCACACTGCTTCCTGAACAAGCAGTTTCTCAGACTGCTTTTATCTAAAACATGTGATATTGTTTTTATACAACAGCTATGAATCAAGAAGCTAATGAGTAACAAAATTAAACCTTATATTGCCACTTACTTGTGTATCTTTCACCGACCACTTTCCATACGGCGGCCATATTTGCAACGAGCGTCGTGCCGGGCGTCCAAGTCCTATCTATTTGAATGGGTGAATACTGAAGATTCAAAACTCACAATTAAATAACATATTTCAAAACAACAACAAAATCTGACACGAACGGTCCCATAAATGTTTCTTCTTATGCTCAAATAGCGTTAAAAAGCAAATTTTTCAGGCTAGACCAGCCAATGCGCATGTGCAGTCCTAAGCGCGCCTCTCAAGTTTCTATGGGAACCGGAGCTTCTAACGGCAGCTGCAGTGACACACAATACACAGCAATGGCGTTAAGTTTCTGTCTTTGAAATTAATGAATCGTTTTGAGTAAGTGATTCAAATACATATATTCATAAATACAGTCACTTGTCGCCACCTACTGCCGTAAATATGCAGTTTGCAGAAAGTTTCACTGAAAAATCATCACCACTAAGGCTGCGTTCACACTGCAGGCTGAAACGACCCAATTCCGATTTTTTTGCCCTTATGCGACCTGTATCTGATCTTTTCATGACAGTCTGAACGACACAGATCCGATCTTTTCAAATGCGACCCAGGCCACTTGGGTATGTGGTCCAAATCCGATACATATCCGATCTTTTCAAATGCGTCTTCAGTCTGAACTGCCAGGTCACATGTATCCGACCCGCACGTCGTTGATACGCGACAAACGTCATCATTGTAACTCCCGTTCCTTACTCCAGTCCAGTGGTGGCGGTAATGCACAAGAAATAGTTGCTAACCGCCAATAAAAGAAGAAGTACGCACCTGTTGCTAGCCAATACACTCCAACTCCAACGCGTTTCTGCACTGTTATGGGCCGCCGCAGACGTGTCTCTTCCTGTGACAAAGTTAGTTGAAGGCGCTCGCAAACATAATTGAAGGTGGATCTGGTCATTCTGAAGTTACTGACGAATTCGGTATCAGTAAAGCCACTCACATCAGTCTCCCACCACTCCTGGCTGCGACTCCGCACACACACGTTTCTCTGTACCGACGTTGCTACCACTGCTCCACAAAACGCCATGGCCAAAAACCTTGCTCTCCTCCTCTTTTTTAATTTTCTTCTTAACATGAGAAGGTTGTAATGGTGCTGGCTCCGTTGCGAAAATAACTTTAATAAAGCTAAACGAACTCCAATGCTGACACCCATATTTGGCTACTTCCGTAAACAACAAGTGACGTCGTTGACCGTTGAGTACTCTTCTGCGCATGCGGGTCACTTCTGGGTCATTTCACGTTCACACAGGAGATCACAAAAGGTCGCATTTAATTGGAAATGTGAACGGCCTTGCAAAAAAATCGCATTTTTTCAAAAAATCGGAATTGAGCATTAAACCCTGCAGTGTGAACACAGCCTAATTCACACAACTTTCCTAAACACGCAAACACTGACTAGGAGTGATTCAAACTAATTTGGTGACCAGAACTAGCTGTTGTTTAAAGGGTTACTTCAGCGATTAGTATTAAGCTTTCTATCAGTTGAAACCCGGTAGTATATTCAAATTATCTTACTTTTCCCTCTCATGTCCCCTTGAGACAAGAGAATTATGCACTTCTGGAAAAAATCCTGAATGATGCAAATATCATCAATTTGCGTCATCTGAGGATTTTTTGGCCAGAGGCTAGACTACAGCCAGTAGTAGGAGCTAGTTCCGCATGGATCTCACTCACAGAATGTAAATGCGTACGGCCCCTCGGCTCGGGCATTCATAACGGAGCGGTGCGGAGCAAAGTGAGTGTTTCAACTTTTCAATGAATTCCTATTAAAGTTTAGCTTCCATAGGCATGATCTGAAAACGCGCCAGACTGGACACGTGCAGAGTATGACTGCCGCGCTTACCTCAGCTCTGCTCAGCTCTTTGCTCTCGTGATGAATGAAATCTGAATCCTGCTGCGTTCGCGTTTCACACTTTATTGAAAAGACACATTCAGTTTTTAATTGTAGTGTCTATTCTCTAACTGAACTAAATTATTTTAATACTTTGAAAATCAAAACCACGTTGGGGGCGGTGTCATGGTGGGCAAGTGGTAACCAGTAGCCCTTGCTTTGGGAGTGGCCACCTTGAGTAACGAAGCAAGTGCATTCTGGGAGTTGTTGTCTTTCATCCACGAGACAAAAAAAAATTGTTCTGTCTTTCCTGGCCTAGAAGGCACCAAATTCAAAAATTATTTCACATTTCTACAACATAAATGACCCAGTTTAAATACACATTAATCTTACACGCACTGAAGTACTGCTTTAACTTTGCAATAGCATAAAAGTAAATAGACTATCTTAAATTGTATAATAATAAAAATTCTCATGTTGAATCCAGCTAACCAGGCTCCCAGAGTGTATTTAAATTAAATAAATAACACCTAAAAATAGCCGTTAGAAAACGTTCTGTATAAATTCTCATTGTTCTCATAAAAAAAACTCCCTAATATGTTCAATGAGAATATTAGTCAATGGCTACAAAAAATAGAACCTAAAGAGAAAATTAGTTAGTAGACTTGGTTTCTGAAAAAAATATGTTGTTCCAGTTTCCAGACACAGCCAGAGAATAAGGTATTCCAGTCAGATTGGAAAATGCATCTCTGAATCGATTTATTATTAAGTATAAATGAGATATTTACAGAATACAAGCACATTGTTGTAGGTGATGTTAATACAAAATAAATACATTATTGTTTATTCTTCAGACTGTACGGCAGACATAGAGAATGGCAGAGAAGAGAACCGTCATCATTTTTTCTCCACAATCTGAGGCTCTGAGAGCTTCTTAATGGTGAGCTCCTTCACAAACTGCTTCATCAAACTCTTGTGAAGAGGCTCTGGATCCTAAGAAAGAAAACACGGAGTCAGCTTTATCAGATGACAGCGAGCGGACATGCAGTGCCCATCTTTCACGGTCCTGTTCATTTCATTACCTTCTTTTCCAGTAGTCTCTGTTTCTCTACTGCTTCCTCCAGACTCAATCCCACCCATTCGGCCTCTTCCTCTGTGATCTCAAACTGCTGCTTTTAAGAAACGTAAGAAAGGCAAATGGAAGAAAACACACAGGCTGATTATCAACAAAATACAAACAAAATAAATATACATCCCGTAATCAACTTGTCTCACCTTGTAGCGGTTGTAGATTTTCTCCATGCGAGACGGATCATCAGGAAACAGATCCGTGTTTTTCCGGGCCAGACGTAAAAGCATCGCACGTTTTAGATCCATTCCGAACTTGGAGTTCAAATCATGCTTTGGGGTCTGATTTAAGATACGGACACAAAAATGCTTTTACAAAAAATGTACATAGAAATTTAATCTGATTGCATTTCATACACAAAGCCCATATTTAATATATATATATATATATATGTACACACACACACACACACACACACACACACACACACACACACACACACACACACACACACACACACACACACACACACACACAATATATATATATATATACATGTATACAACAAATTACATTTTATACAATAATGTAATATAATAATAAATATACAAAAATATTTGTAAAACATATAATATTACTATATAAACATATCACATAAATGTATTATAATTTTGTAAAAACAATTAAACATACTAAATGCCACAGACAGACTTCATATTTTTTATATAGTAATAAATATACAATAATACAACTATTTTAAACATTAAATATCACATTATAAACATTTATTATATAAAATAATTTTGTAAAATAATTAAACATACTAAATGCCACAGACGTGTGGACTGTATTAATGGTTTTATATAATAATAAGTAAAACAATTTCATACAATATATTCCATAAACATATATTATTTATTAATATACAATTATTCTATTTTTCTAAAAATAATAAAACATACTAAATGCCACAGACAGACTTAATTTAATATAGTAATAAATATACAATAAATAAAACTATTTTAAACATTAAATATTACATTATAAACATTTATTATTATGTCGAATTATTGTAATTTTGTAAAATAATTCAACATACTAAATGCCACAGAAGTGTGGACTATTAATAGTTTTATATAATAAGTAAAACAATTTTGTATAATATATTCCATAAGCATATATTATTTAATAATATAAAATGATTAATTTTTTTGTAAAATAATAAAACATACTAAATGCCACAGACAGACTTCATATTTCTTATTATAGTAATAAATACACAATAAATAAAACTATTTTAAACATTAAATATTACATTATAAACATTTATTATTATACAAAATGATTGTAATTTTGTAAAATAATTAAACACACTAAATGCCACAGACTTGTGAGGATTCTCACCTTCAGAATGTAGAAGTCGAAGCCAAAAGCGGCATCAATGAGGTCCAGTGTGCGAGCTGTGACTGTTACAGTGAACTTTTGGTCGAGGATCTCACTGTACAGCTCTCTGTTAAACAACTGGGGCTTCCAGGTTTTGCGCAGTCTTGTAGAGAGCTGATGCCATCATTCATATCATATAAAAACATGGGGTTAATATTCACATCAACTTAAATTCAGCATTACAGTTGTTCTCTCTTTGGTCTCACCTTGTCACCTTTGGCATATCTAAAGCCAGATATCCAGCCTTCTCCACCCCAGAGTCCATCCTGTGATTCTGGCGGATAATAAACTGGGATAGGCACATCCTGGACTCGCTCTCTGTGTCCAGTTTTAGGATTGACTCTGTATTTGACACCCAGAGGTTTCCAGTGCACTGGAGTCGGAGGGGTCATGTCCTGCAGACAGCGCAGGTAGTGCTGGGGTAGACGGGAATAGATGCCCGTCTGCAGCTTCAGGGCTTCCCATATTTTTGGTGGATACTTGTGTAGAGGCATTTTTGTTGGACAAAACCTTAGAAAGAAGGGTTGAGTAACGTTAGGTCCATGCATTACACAATGTACACAAATAAATACATAAATACATACATGTATATTATTATATATGCACACATTTCATACATATTGTGTGTGTATATATATATATATATATATATATATATATATATATATATATATATATATATATATATGTGTGTGTGTAAACTAGCTGATAAGCTACAGCCTCTAAGATGCATATATTTGCTTTATAATACAAAAATCTGAGAATGCAAACATAATAACTATAAGCAAAAAATAATGTACACTCTTACCGTTGAATGAAGCAATCGGAGAATGTTTAATTTAATGTTACATTATAAGTATAAGCCTGCTAGCCTCTCAGTCCAGCACACGCTGTAAAGCTAACCAAGGGCACCTAACGTCATTTCCTATGACAGATCCTAGTGTGAGAACTGCGATTGGTTCAGTGGACTGTTTACTGCGCTGATTGGTGGTCTTCACGGCTAAGCTTCCGGGTTTAAAAGAAGCTGTTCTCGTGGTGGTCTAAAATAATATAGCGTTTTTGCACAATATAATTCAAATAAATGTTAAGTTTTTTTCCTTTCTAAACGCCCGAAAGGTGGAATTGAACCACTCTGCCGCTAGGCAGCTACAGGTTTGAAGCCTGCACCCCGGACCACCGAGGTTCATCCGGGCATTTAGACTTGACGAAATTACTCCTATATAAAGGTCGCTGCTGTGCTATATGTTACATCTACGGTGAGTTTTATTTGTGAAACTGTATTTAACAGCGTATCATCATTAGGTCATGACATATTAATCCCTTCCTCAGTATGAAGTTCATGGAAACTCAAAACGTGCAGAAATCCCACATTAAACACAGTGTTGCACCACATGCAAATTAGTTTCTTGCTATTGGTTCAAACCTGGGGCAAAGTTTCACATTCTTTGTTGCGTATTTTATAGTTTTGTTAATCATTCTTCACTGGGACTTCAAACCAAATCAGGCATGCTTGCTATTTCACTGCATGTTGTTTTTTCTAGAGAGAATAAAAGTACACCCTTAACGCATTAACAAAAGTGTTAAACATAATATTTTTTTTCTTATTTATCTAGTATCTTTTTCTAGTCAAACAATATAAATTATCTCTTCATCACGGCACCTGTTAGTGGGTGGGATATATTAGGCAGCAAGTGAACATTTTGTACTCAAAGTTGATGCGTTAGAAGCAGGAAAAATGAGCAAGTGTAAGGATTTGAGCGAGTTTGACAAGGGCCAAATTGTGATGGCTAGACGACTGGATCAGAGCATCTCCAAAACTGCAGCTCTTGTGGGGTGTTCCCGGTCTGCAGTGGTCAGTGTCTATCAAAAGTGGTCCAAGGGAGGAACAGTGGTGAACCGGCGACAGGGTCATGGGCGGCCAAGGCTCATTGATGCACGTGGAGAGCGAAGGCTGGCCCGTGTGGACCGAACAAACAGACGAGCTACTGTAGCTCAAATTGCTCAAGAAGTTAATGCTGGTTCTGATAGAAAGGTGTCAGAATACACAGTGCATCTCAGTTTGTTGCGTATGAGGCTGCATAGCCGCAGACCAGTCAGGGTGCCCATGCTGACCCCTGTCCACCGCCGAAAGCCCCAACAGTGGGCACGTGAGAATCAGAACTGGACCACGAGCAATGGAAGAAGGTGACCTGGTCTGATGAATCATGTTTTCTTTTACGTCACCTGGATGGCCGGTTGCGTGTGCGTCATTTACCTGGGGAACACATGGCACCAGGATGCACTATGGGAAGAAGGCAAACCAGCGGAGGCTGTGATGCTTTGGGCAATGTTCTGCTGGGAAACCTTGGGTCCTGCCAACCATGTGGATGTTACTTTGACAGGTGCCACCTACCTAAGCAGTTCTCGTGGTGGTCTAAAGTAATATAGTGTTGTTGCACAATATCATTATAATGAACATTTTGTATATTTCCCTAGACGCCCAAAAGGTGGAATTGAACCACTCTGCCGCTAGGCAGCTACAGGTTTGAAGCCTGCACCCCGGACCACCGAGGTTCATCCAGGCATTTAGAAGGGCTGAAACTACTCCTATATAAAGGTTGCTGCTGTGCTATATGTTACATCTATGGTGAGTTTTATTTGTGAAACTGTATTTAACAGCGTATCATCATTAGGTCATGACATATTATTCCCTCCCTCAGTATGAAGTTCATGGAAACTCAAAATGTGCAGAAATCCCACATTAAACTCAGTGTTGCACCACATGCAAATTAGTTTCTTGCAATTGGTTCAAACCTGGGGCAAAATTTCACATTCTTTGTTGCATATTTTATAGTTTTGTTAATCATTCTTCACTGGGACTTCAAACCAAATCAGGCATGCTTGCTATTTCACTGCATGTTGTTTTTTCTAGAGAGAATAAAAGTACACCCTTAACGCATTAACAAAAGTGTGAAATATAATATTTTTTTTCTTATTTATCTAGTATCTTTTTCTAGTCAAACAATATAAATTATCTCTTCATCACGGCACCTGTTAGTGGGTGGGATATATTAGGCAGCAAGTGAACATTTTGTCCTCAAAGTTGATGTGTTAGAAGCAGGAAAAATGAGCAAGTGTAAGGATTTGAGTGAGTTTGACAAGGGCCAAATTGTGATGTTTAGACGACTGGATCAGAGCATCTCCTAAACTGCAGCTCTTGTGGGGTGTTCCCGGTCTGCAGTGGTCAGTGTCTATCAAAAGTGGTCCAAGGAAGGAACAGTGGTGAACCGGCGACAGGGTCATGGGCGGCCAAGGCTCATTGATGCACGTGGGGAGCGAAGGCTGGCCCGTGTGGACCGATCAAACAGACGAGCTACTGTAGCTCAAATTGCTCAAGAAGTTAATGCTGGTTCTGATAGAAAGGTGTCAGAATACACAGTGCATCGCAGTTTGTTGCATATGGGGCTGCATAGCCGCAGACCAGTCAGGGTGCCCATGCTGACCCCTGTCCACCGCCGAAAGCCCCAACAGTGGGCACGTGAGAATCAGAACTGGACCACGAGCAATGGAAGAAGGTGGCCTGGTCTGATGAATCACATTTTCTTTTATAACACGTGGATGGCCGGGTGTGTTTGCGGCGCTTACCTGGGGAGCGCATGGCACCAGGATGCACTATGGGAAGAAGGCAAACCAGCGGAGGCAGTGTGATGCTTTGGGCAATGTTCTGCTGGGAAACCTTGGGTCCTGCCAACCATGTGGATGTGACTTTGACAGGTGCCACCTACCTAAGCAGTTCTCGTGGTGTTCTAAAGTAATATAGTGTTGTTTCTCAATATCATTATAATGAACATTTTGTATGTTTCCCTAGACGCCCGAAAGGTGGAATTGAACCACTCTGCCGCTAAGCAGCTACAGGTTTGAAGCCTGCACCCCGGACCACCGAGGTTCATCCGGGCATTTATAAAAGACGAAATTACTCCTATATAAAGGTCGCTGCTGTGCTATATGTTACATCTATGGTGAGTTTTATTTGTGAAACTGTATTTAACAGCGTATCATCATTAGGTCATGACATATTATTCCCTCCCTCAGTATGAAGTTCATGGAAACTCAAAATGTGCAGAAATCCCACATTAAACACAGTGTTGCACCACATGCAAATTAGTTTCTTGCAATTGGTTCAAACCTGGGGCAAAATTTCACATTCTTTGTTGCATATTTTATAGTTTTGTTAATCATTCTTCACTGGGACTTCAAACCAAATCAGGCATGCTTGCTATTTCACTGTATGTTGTTTTTTCTAGAGAGAATAAAAGTACACCCTTAACGCATTAACAAAAGTGTTAAATATAATATTTTTTTTTCTTATTTATCTAGTATCTTTTTCTAGTCAAACAATATAAATTATCTCTTCATCACGGCACCTGTTAGTGGGTGGGATATATTAGGCAGCAAGTGAACATTTTGTCCTCAAAGTTGATGTGTTAGAAGCAGGAAAAATGAGCAAGTGTAAGGATTTGAGTGAGTTTGACAAGGGCCAAATTGTGATGTTTAGACGACTGGATCAGAGCATCTCCTAAACTGCAGCTCTTGTGGGGTGTTCCCGGTCTGCAGTGGTCAGTGTCTATCAAAAGTGGTCCAAGGAAGGAGCAGTGGTGAACCGGCGACAGGGTCATGGGCGGCCAAGGCTCATTGATACACGTGGTGAGCGAAGGCTGGCCCGTGTGGACCGAACAAACAGACGAGCTACTGTAGCTCAAATTGCTCAAGAAGTTAATGCTGGTTCTGATAGAAAGGTGTCAGAATACACAGTGCATCGCAGTTTGTTGCGTATGAGGCTGCATAGCCGCAGACCAGTCAGGGTGCCCATGCTGACCCCTGTCCACTGCCGAAAGCCCCAACAGTGGGCACGTGAGAATCAGAACTGGACCACGAGCAATGGAAGAATGTGGCCTGGTCTGATGAATCATGTTTTCTTTTACGTCACCTGGATGGCCGGTTGCGTGTGCGTCATTTACCTGGGGAACACATGACACCAGGATGCACTATGGGAAGAAGGCAAACCAGCGGAGGCAGTGATGCTTTGGACAATGTTCTGCTGGGAAACCTTGGGTCCTGCCAACCATGTGGATGTTACTTTGACAGGTGCCACCTACCTTAGCAGTTCTCGTGGTGTTCTAAAGTAATATAGTGTTGTTGCACAATATCATTATAATGAACATTTTGTTTATTTCCTTTCTAAACGCCCGAAAGGTGGAATTGAACCACTCTGCCGCTAGGCAGCTACAGGTTTGAAGCCTGCACCCCGGACCACCGAGGTTCATCCGGGCATTTAGAAGGGCTGAAACTGCTCCTATATAAAGGTCGCTGCTGTGCTATATGTTACATCTATGGTGAGTTTTATTTGTGAAACTGTATTTAACAGCGTATCATCATTAGGTCATGACATATTATTCCCTCCCTCAGTATGAAGTTCATGGAAACTCAAAATGTGCAGAAATCCCACATTAAACACAGTGTTGCACCACATGCAAATTAGTTTCTTGCTATTGGTTCAAACCTGGGGCAAAGTTTCACATTCTTTGTTGCGTATTTTATAGTTTTGTTAATCATTCTTCACTGGGACTTCAAACCAAATCAGGCATGCTTGCTATTTCACTGTATGTTGTTTTTTCTAGAGAGAATAAAAGTACACCCTTAACGCATTAACAAAAGTGTTAAACATAATATTTTTTTTCTTATTTATCTAGTATCTTTTTCTAGTCAAACAATATAAATTATCTCTTCATCACGGCACCTGTTAGTGGGTGGGATATATTAGGCAGCAAGTGAACATTTTGTCCTCAAAGTTGATGCGTTAGAAGCAGGAAAAATGAGCAAGTGTAAGGATTTGAGCGAGTTTGACAAGGGCCAAATTGTGATGGCTAGAAGACTGGATCAGAGCATCTCCAAAACTGCAGCTCTTGTGGGGTGTTCCCGGTCTGCAGTGGTCAGTATCTATCAAAAGTGGTCCAAGGAAGGAACAGTGGTGAACCGGCGACAGGGTCATGGGCGGCCAAGGCTCATTGATGCACGTGGAGAGCGAAGGCTGGCCCGTGTGGTCCGATCAAACAGACGAGCTACTGTAGCTCAAATTGCTTAAGAAGTTAATGCTGGTTCTGATAGAAAGGTGTCAGAATACACAGTGCATCGCAGTTTGTTGCGTATGAGGCTGCATAGCCGCAGACCAGTCAGGGTGCCCATGCTAACCCCTGTCCACCGCCGAAAGCCCCAACAGTGGGCACGTGAGCATCAGAACTGGACCACGGAGCAATGGAAGAAGGTGGCCTGGTCTGATGAATCACATTTTCTTTTATAACACGTGGATGGCCGGGTGTGTTTGCGGCGCATGGCATCAGGATGCACTATGGGAAGAAGGCAAACCAGCGGAGGCAGTGTGATGCTTTGGGCAATGTTCTGCTGGGAAACCTTGGGTCCTGCCATCCATGTGGATGTGACTTTGACAGGTGACACCTACCTTAGCAGTTCTCGTGGTGGTCTAAAGTAATATAGTGTTGTTTCTCAATATCATTATAATGAACATTTTGTATGTTTCCCTAGACGCCCGAAAGGTGGAATTGAACCACTCTGCCGCTAGGCAGCTACAGGTTTGAAGCCTGCACCCCGGACCACCGAGGTTCATCCGGGCATTTAGAAGGGCTGAAACTACTCCTATATAAAGGTCGCTGCTGTGCTATATGTTACATCTATGGTGAGTTTTATTTGTGAAACTGTATTTAACAGCGTATCATCATTAGGTCATGACATATTATTCCCTCCCTCAGTATGAAGTTCATGGAAACTCAAAATGTGCAGAAATCCCACATTAAACTCAGTGTTGCACCACATGCAAATTAGTTTCTTGCAATTGGTTCAAACCTGGGGCAAAATTTCACATTCTTTGTTGCATATTTTATAGTTTTGTTAATCATTCTTCACTGGGACTTCAAACCAAATCAGGCATGCTTGCTATTTCACTGTATGTTGTTTTTTCTAGAGAGAATAAAAGTACACCCTTAACGCATTAACAAAAGTGTGAAATATAATATTTTTTTTCTTATTTATCTAGTATCTTTTTCTAGTCAAACAATATAAATTATCTCTTCATCACGGCACCTGTTAGTGGGTGGGATATATTAGGCAGCAAGTGAACATTTTGTCCTCAAAGTTGATGTGTTAGAAGCAGGAAAAATGAACAAGTGTAAGGATTTGAGTGAGTTTGACAAGGGCCAAATTGTGATGTTTAGACGACTGGATCAGAGCATCTCCTAAACTGCAGCTCTTGTGGGGTGTTCCCGGTCTGCAGTGGTCAGTGTCTATCAAAAGTGGTCCAAGGAAGGAGCAGTGGTGAACCGGCGACAGGGTCATGGGCGGCCAAGGCTCATTGATGCACGTGGAGAGCGAAGGCTGGCCCGTGTGGACCGATCAAACAGACGAGCTACTGTAGCTCAAATTGCTCAAGAAGTTAATGCTGGTTCTGATAGAAAGGTGTCAGAATACACAGTGCATCGCAGTTTGTTGCGTATGGGGCTGCATAGCCGCAGACCAGTCAGGGTGCCCATGCTGACCCCTGTCCACTGCCGAAAGCCCCAACAGTGGGCACGTGAGAATCAGAACTGGACCACGAGCAATGGAAGAATGTGGCCTGGTCTGATGAATCATGTTTTCTTTTACGTCACCTGGATGGCCGGTTGCGTGTGCGTCATTTACCTGGGGAACACATGACACCAGGATGCACTATGGGAAGAAGGCAAACCAGCGGAGGCAGTGATGCTTTGGGCAATGTTCTGCTGGGAAACCTTGGGTCCTGCCAACCATGTGGATGTGACTTTGACAGGTGCCACCTACCTTAGCAGTTCTCGTGGTGGTCTAAAGTAATATAGTGTTGTTGCACAATATCATTATAATGAACATTTTGTTTATTTCCTTTCTAAACGCCCGAAAGGTGGAATTGAACCACTCTGCCGCTAGGCAGCTACAGGTTTGAAGCCTGCACCCCGGACCACCGAGGTTCATCCGGGCATTTAGAAGGGCTGAAACTGCTCCTATATAAAGGTCGCTGCTGTGCTATATGTTACATCTATGGTGAGTTTTATTTGTGAAACTGTATTTAACAGCGTATCATCATTAGGTCATGACATATTATTCCCTCCCTCAGTATGAAGTTCATGGAAACTCAAAATGTGCAGAAATCCCACATTAAACTCAGTGTTGCACCACATGCAAATTAGTTTCTTGCTATTGGTTCAAACCTGGGGCAAAGTTTCACATTCTTTGTTGCGTATTTTATAGTTTTGTTAATCATTCTTCACTGGGACTTCAAACCAAATCAGGCATGCTTGCTATTTCACTGCATGTTGTTTTTTCTAGAGAGAATAAAAGTACACCCTTAACGCATTAACAAAAGTGTTAAATATAATATTTTTTTTTCTTATTTATCTAGTATCTTTTTCTAGTCAAACAATATAAATTATCTCTTCATCACGGCACCTGTTAGTGGGTGGGATATATTAGGCAGCAAGTGAACATTTTGTCCTCAAAGTTGATGTGTTAGAAGCAGGAAAAATGAGCAAGTGTAAGGATTTGAGTGAGTTTGACAAGGGCCAAATTGTGATGTTTAGACGACTGGATCAGAGCATCTCCTAAACTGCAGCTCTTGTGGGGTGTTCCCGGTCTGCAGTGGTCAGTGTCTATCAAAAGTGGTCCAAGGAAGGAGCAGTGGTGAACCGGCGACAGGGTCATGGGCGGCCAAGGCTCATTGATACACGTGGTGAGCGAAGGCTGGCCCGTGTGGACCGAACAAACAGACGAGCTACTGTAGCTCAAATTGCTCAAGAAGTTAATGCTGGTTCTGATAGAAAGGTGTCAGAATACACAGTGCATCGCAGTTTGTTGCGTATGAGGCTGCATAGCCGCAGACCAGTCAGGGTGCCCATGCTGACCCCTGTCCACTGCCGAAAGCCCCAACAGTGGGCACGTGAGAATCAGAACTGGACCACGAGCAATGGAAGAATGTGGCCTGGTCTGATGAATCATGTTTTCTTTTACGTCACCTGGATGGCCGGTTGCGTGTGCGTCATTTACCTGGGGAACACATGACACCAGGATGCACTATGGGAAGAAGGCAAACCAGCGGAGGCAGTGATGCTTTGGACAATGTTCTGCTGGGAAACCTTGGGTCCTGCCAACCATGTGGATGTTACTTTGACAGGTGCCACCTACCTTAGCAGTTCTCGTGGTGTTCTAAAGTAATATAGTGTTGTTGCACAATATCATTATAATGAACATTTTGTTTATTTCCTTTCTAAACGCCCGAAAGGTGGAATTGAACCACTCTGCCGCTAGGCAGCTACAGGTTTGAAGCCTGCACCCCGGACCACCGAGGTTCATCCGGGCATTTAGAAGGGCTGAAACTGCTCCTATATAAAGGTCGCTGCTGTGCTATATGTTACATCTATGGTGAGTTTTATTTGTGAAACTGTATTTAACAGCGTATCATCATTAGGTCATGACATATTATTCCCTCCCTCAGTATGAAGTTCATGGAAACTCAAAATGTGCAGAAATCCCACATTAAACTCAGTGTTGCACCACATGCAAATTAGTTTCTTGCTATTGGTTCAAACCTGGGGCAAAGTTTCACATTCTTTGTTGCGTATTTTATAGTTTTGTTAATCATTCTTCACTGGGACTTCAAACCAAATCAGGCATGCTTGCTATTTCACTGCATGTTGTTTTTTCTAGAGAGAATAAAAGTACACCCTTAACGCATTAACAAAAGTGTTAAACATAATATTTTTTTTCTTATTTATCTAGTATCTTTTTCTAGTCAAACAATATAAATTATCTCTTCATCACGGCACCTGTTAGTGGGTGGGATATATTAGGCAGCAAGTGAACATTTTGTACTCAAAGTTGATGCGTTAGAAGCAGGAAAAATGAGCAAGTGTAAGGATTTGAGCGAGTTTGACAAGGGCCAAATTGTGATGGCTAGAAGACTGGATCAGAGTATCTCCTAAACTGCAGCTCTTGTGGGGTGTTCCCGGTCTGCAGTGGTCAGTGTCTATCAAAAGTGGTCCAAGGAAGGAACAGTGGTGAACCGGCGACAGGGTCATGGGCGGCCAAGGCTCATTGATGCACGTGGAGAGCGAAGGCTGGCCCGTGTGGACCGATCAAACAGACGAGCTACTGTAGCTCAAATTGCTTAAGAAGTTAATGCTGGTTCTGATAGAAAGGTGTCAGAATACACAGTGCATCTCAGTTTGTTGCGTATGGGGCTGCATAGGCGCAGACCAGTCAGGGTGCCCATGCTGACCCCTGTCCACCGCCGAAAGCCCCAACAGTGGGCACGTGAGAATCAGAACTGAACCACGAGCAATGGAAGAAGGTGGCCTGGTCTGATGAATCACGTTTTATTTTACGTCACGTGGATGGCCGGGTGCATGTGTGTTGCTTACCAGGGGAACACATGACACCAAGATGCTTTGGGCAATGTTCTGCTGGGAAACCTTGTGTCCTGCCATCCATGTGGATGTTACTTTGACACGTGCCACCTACCTAAGCATTGTTGCAGACCATGTACACCCTTTCATGGAAACGGTATTCCCTGGTGACTGTGGACTCTTTCAGAAGGATAATGCACCCTGCAAAAAAAGCATTAACGAGTTTGTTTGCCCATATAATCTTAAGATATTTAGGTTAAGCTTATTTGTCTTGCTGTCTACTGATGAGGGGCTCGATGAAGCAGCTTCAACTCGAGCTAAATCAGTTTTTTGTCAGTTTTTATTACATAAAATATTTATTTGATCATGACTATGATTAGACTCACTAATCATCTAAAACATCCTAAAATTATTTAACCATGCATGTTATTATTGTAGGTGTTATTTCAAAATAAATATTTAATATAAAATAATGTACATATCGCATTTATAATGGCATATTCACATATCCAGGGTTTAAGGCATTGCCTTTTATTTGTTCCAGTTGTTGTGGAAACAGACCCCCCCCCCCCACACCCCCCTCCCTCCCAAAAAAAATTTCAACACATCAGCCTCACTCATCAAATAATATTTTTTATTTTGCCAGTAAATAAATTATGCAACATAAAAAAAAAATCCAGTACATGAAAATGGTTCACTCACACTGCAAGACTAGCATCCGTTCCAGATCTTCACTGTACAATGGCACACATTCACTTCATAATTTTCAAATATTCTTGAAGCTTTTAAGGCTTCAGGCAAGAAATCTTGAAAACAGACAGTCATAGGCAGAGCATATGCACCTTCTCAGAACCACACTTACATTTTGCTTGTCTCACACTATAGGGAACTTGTGTGTTCAGTTTTCTATTGAACTGTTAACCAGAAAGTGTATGCGGGAATAATTGCAGAACTGTCCTCATGTGTCATACAAACTAATACTGTAGAAACCATCACCAGTACATATATGACTAAAGTAACAAGTAAATAGTGATCTGACTGAGATGACGCTTTTAAAAATAAACACAAACCGTTACACTTTAGTCAGTGCTTGGATAAAGATCATTCAAAACTTGTATGCTTTGACAATGATGGAAGACACTCTACAAAAAAGGAGAGTGATAAGACACAAACATCACTCCTCCTGGGATGTGATATAGTGAAGTGACAAAAAAAGGTACACATTATCATATTAGAATGACGAAAATACTGATGTGCCGCCCATGAAGTCGAAAAAATAATTATCACCCTACATCTCAACTTAATAGTGAGTGTTTATGTGTACGCAACTTTATTACAGAAAATTCCATCGACAGATTTCAAAATGTTTTGTTTCACGCTCACTTATTGCATTATATCACTCAATGCACAGACTCTAGTTACTGGAACATTCCATGTGCATCAGAGAAAACTATTAGCAAACAATAAAGAATAATTCATAATTTCATGTAGCATTTCCTTGTAAGGTCATTCACACCATTTTTATTCATTTTCATCATCGTCCACTAGAATGAACTGACATTTCAGCTTTTGGGAAATTAAAAAAAAGAAAAGACAAAAAAAGGACAAAAATGGCTCCAGAATAACACAAGCACGCAACAAACGCCAACTGTGATTGATAAATATGAAAATCATAGTGCCTGTCCTAATAAAATTAGATGTATTTACCTAGAGTAATTGATAGAGGGAAACATACAGTCAGGAGAAACATCAATTTAATAACAGGATATGACATCACCCTGTTGCAAAAGGCTCCACGCGCACACAGACACACAATCGCTCTCTCTCGTCCTCACAAACATGCTTAAGTTATCAATAAATAAAGAGGACAATCGAATGACACAATGTTCTCAAACGCCGTTGCACATCTGGATCTTATAAACGACGCTTTAGCAGTACAACCGAAGGGAACCTTTTCGCCATTTTGAGTTACCATGTGAAATCAAACACTAGGGATGCAAATGAGCGACTGATCGGTGTTAAAAACAGAAGAAACAAACATAACTGACAGGAAACGTCACAGTGGAGATGGACAGCAATTGTGGATTTCATTGGGGACCTCCTCAGAAACTCATTATTCGCCTCTTTAGTTTGAGTTTTGGATCAAAACTTGATGGCATCAGCCAGTGAAAATGGTATTTTAGTTTCCCCCCCAAAGACAACACACTGAACGGCTGATATATGGTGAACACATTGATGTGATTTAACTATCCTAGAATGACCAGAGACTGTCAATATTTGGACTCTGCCTGGATAATACTTATTTGCACTTACTTAAATGCTAATAATCATGAGACAGCTGATCAGTAACTGCACAAGCTTTTGTTCAGAGACACTCTGTCATAATAGGATAATAAGGAATAAAAAAAAACTGATTTCATGTTTCCCACTAAATGTGACAACAAATGACGAGGCTTTCTCAAGGAACCTTGGAAATAGAGGGGAAAACAATCCCTATAATGATTTCGAGATCAGCACTCTTGTGCTTTGCTTTGGCAATGTGTGTTTAGCAAGAACCATGAGGCGCTAATTAAAGTTAGCACAACCTATTAAAATAACCTACTTTACCTGAGGTTGGAGAGACGCTTGCTTTACACGGACTCATGTAACTGTGCTTTACTGCTTGTGTGTGCTCAGGTGTGATGGGGCAATGAGAATAAATTGGAAATGCGATTCAAATTCAACGGGTTCAATGAGTTCACCTCATCACAGGCCCCTGGAACAAATCAGTCGGCATCTCAGTCACTATTCGAGACAGATAACGGACATTTTTGCTCAAAAGTAATTAAAAAAATTAACCACATTATACTGACCTTCCGACTTGGCGCACACTGGTAATGCATTTACACCAAAACAAACAAAAACATTTCAAAACCGCCAGCTTTTCTCCGCAGACCTTGACCCTTTGTGACCTCGTCAGGATTTCCTGGCATTTTGAAGAGTAACTTGTCGTCTAAACTGCAATTAGCCAATCAAATCTTTCTTGGCTTAAAGATGGTTCAACGTTTGCAAACTTTTGACGAAGAAAAAAGTGAAAACGGAACCCAAAGCCGTGGAAAAACAACCCAAATGAAGCCATGCTGTGGCTGAGAGTGTGAAAAGTGCTAATGCTAGTCCTCCATCCTGGCACGCGACTCCAGTGTCGGCGTGCACGGCCAGGTGTTTGCAGTGGCGACGATGGGACGGCTCTCGGCCGGTGAGGATGGGACGTGGCGGGGTCCAGGCGGAGGATGTGGGAGGGAGAAAAACACTCGTAACACGGCACACACAAGCAAGTCCTCGGATGAATGTGACATTCCCACTGACCGCATGCTGCTGGAGATGTACACATACAAAAGGCCAAACGGCCACCATGCATACTGACTACCAATGGCAAAAATAGAATCCTTTTGTCTTTTTTCCTATTTTTTTTTTTTAAATCTCCTATTCTGATCCCCATGTGTCTTCACTGTAAGGTAAGGCAGGGATTTATTCTTTTTTTTAAATAAATTTTTTATCTGATGTGTGACTGTCTGTCGTTAAAACAAGCTCATGACTACGCCACCAGACCAGCAGCCTAAGCAGTATCTTCGAGACATCACCATCCCTCCCCCCCGCTGCTGATCCTCGACAGGTACGTCGTCCTTGGGAACGGTTACAGATCATCTCCGGAGTCGTTTCCGCGCTACGCCATGTAGATGAAGGTGTTAATGTCTGTCTCGTCTCTCTTGATGTACTTGTGCTCAATGAGCCACTCGATCTGCTCCTTGATCATTTTCTTCTGAGGGAGGAACATGTTCTTGAGGATCTCCACCAGCTCGGTCTGCAGCTGAGCGTTCGTGATCTTCTTACGCATCTTCATGATCTGAATGATGGCCTCCTGAAATGTTGCGGAAGGGAAAAAAAAAGACACATTAACTCATGTGCATCAATTAAAAGACTAATGTCCATGTAAAAAAAAATCACAAAAAATGTAATATTGGGAGCACAGACAAAAAAAAAAAAAGTGTAAAAAGTTAGAGGTTTAAGTTTATGAAAATGATTTATGAACAATATTTTATATAAAACATATATTTTATGAAACATGTTGAACTCTAAAACTGCTAGAAAATCAAAGCCATAAATCTAAAAAAGCTGTGTTCCGAATTTTGAGGTTGCGCAGAACCAAATATTCCCTATTAGATGCCAGTAAAACTCCACTGTTACACAGTGTTTGGATTTGGGATTTGAAAATATTTCTCAAATATTACAAGCACACACACCATTTTTTATTACACACATACACACCGCACTCTGACATCCATACTAACACACCCACACAGTTATAGCTGCACAACTTATACAATTGGCTATATACAAGTTTTCCTGTTCCTAAGACCCGAAGGGAGTTGCGAAGATTCTTGGGTATGGCAGGTTATTTTCGCAGTTTTTGTAGGAATTTCTCTACGGTTGTTAGTCCCCTTACTGCGTTTCTCAGCCCGTCTAAACCATTTGAGTGGTCTATGGAGTGTCAGCATGCTTTTTATTGTGTGAAGACACTTTTATGCACCACATCTGTTCTGATTGCACCTGACTATGCACAATTTTTTTAGCTTGAGGTTGATGCAACTGCTGTTGGTACTGGAGCTGTTCTTATTCAGGAAGATCTAGGTGGCATAGATCATCCTGTTAGTTACTAATTTCTCGTACATTTAATAAGCATCAGCTTAATTTTTCAAACATTGAGAAAGCCATTCAACCATTATTTGCCTTGCAACACTTTAAAGGAAATGTATGTAAGATTGTGGCCAAAACTGGTACTGCAATGAAATTAACATGATTTCTTAATGTCTATGACATATCAGGGCGATTTTATGATTAATTGAAATACATTTCTTACATACAGTTTCTTTAAAGTCTACCTTGGTTCTAGTAGTTTGCCCATCATAGTGTACACAGACTAGGGATGTCACAAGTACTGATACGTCGGTACTGAAATTATAAAAATGTGACAATACCAGCATGCTGTAGTACCGGTAGTACAGACTTTCGAGTATATTCGCGTTCAGTGGCTTCCATGTTTATCTAGGCGCAGGACTCCAGAATGTAACCGAATATATACAAGTGTCTCTGAATATTAAACTGCAAAATACTATTTAAATATTACTCCTGCATGTTCTGCGTCTCTGTGTGAATGACGGTCGGTCGGGCGATGCGCGGGCGGGCAGGTGCGCACACGCACATGCGCGCACACACACACACACACACACACACACAAACACACACACACACACAAACTCCCTCGCTGTCTTTGTAGTCTCTGCCATGTGTCACTATATGAGGACACAAACGCATAAACCGTCACTTCATGAGAATTTGCCCTTTCATTTGAGAAAACTGTCATATCATGAACACAGACACTCAAAGGTCTTCACGGCAACCCGTCAAAATAAAAGTTCGGTTTAAAAGAAATTTCAATTGGCAATATATTAGGCCTATGTTGTAGCCTACTGTAGATTTAGCTACGTCTCTATGTAATAATAATACGTCTCTACTACTAATAATAACATTTTTTTAATGAATTTTCCCTTGATCTTTTTTATAAACAAAATTTACTTTTAAACAGCATACAGCCTTTAAATGTTTATGTATTATTTACTTGATTGATTATCATCATAAATAATAAACTTAATACATTTAATATTTTTTTTAATAGTTAAATAAAAAATAAAAATAAAAAAAACATTTAGCTGTGGTACCGAAATTGGTACAGAGTACCGTAAAATTTGTATGGTATTGGCACCGACTACTGGAATTTTGGTACCGTGAAAAAATTCTGTCATCATTAACTCACCCTCAAGTTGTTTCAAACCTGAATGAGTTTCTTTGTTCTGCTGAACACAAAAGAAGATATTTTGAAGAATGCTTGTAACCAAGCAGAGAGAGCAACCATTGACCATCATAGTATTTTTTCCCCTACTATGGTAGTCAATGGTTGCTCTCTCTGCTTGGTTACAAACAATCTTCAAAATATCTTCTTTTGTGTTCAGCAGAACAAAGAAACTCATTCAGGTTTGAAACCACTTGAGGGTGAGTTAATGATGACAGAGTTTTCATTTTTGGGTGAACTATCTCTTTAACTGAAGCGTCGAGTTGAGCTTGAATTCACACTCAGCAGCTTCTGTAAACATAAACCCTGCCTACATTGATTGGTTACCTCAAACAACAACAGGCACTTGTATTGATGCACGTTTGAGTGGTTAAGTAGTTAAGAGATACTCGCAATTCTAGAGAAATAGCGGAGACAAAGGACAGGAGGAAACTTTCTAGTGAGCATGTGTTAAGCACTTGTGTTCACACACACTATCAAATTAAGAATACTTTGAAAGCTATGCACTCGGCTGTACGTATACACTAAGCGTTCACGCCAAAACTGAAGTATACTTTGGGCTTTAGTGACTAGCGTTAGTGAACCGAGAGCACTTTTAACTTTCCGTACCTGTGTTCTTAATATTCTAAGCTGGACGATGCCTTCGTTCTCTTCTTCTCTCATTCGCTCCGTCGTCAGCTGCAATCGGCCGATTAGGTTTATCTTCCCCCTCTTTTGAACCTTGGAATTTTTTCTGAGGAGAAACGAAAATGATTGATTCCGAAACAAAAGGACAAACAACAAGTAAAAGTCAAAGCAGGAGATGAGATGTTCTTACATCAAGGAGAATTCCTGGTTAACGAAAAACAATGTACTGTCCGTGAAGTCTTTGGGAGAGCTCACTTGAGGTTCATATGACAGCACTTGACGTTTGAGCTTTGGGAAGGCAACAAGAGACTGAACAAAAAGAGAGGGATAACAAGTTAAGTAGATGATGTTACAACATTCATAAACAAAGATATTTGAACTGAATAATGATTCAAAATGATTATCCATTTTTCATACTGTACATTATAATGTTGTGATATCTAAATTCACGTGTAGCATTATGATTTATTTTAGCTCTTAGTGTTTTATTCTTCATTTATTTACACAAAATAGTTTTTTAACATTGGTTATTTATCAGTTATCGACTATAACATAAAAATAATTATCGGTTTAACCATATCGGTCAGAATTGTAATATCAGTGCATCCTTAGTCCATGTGGCTCTCAACCAGCGGGCTGTGGAAGTATAGAAAGCATTTAAATGAATAAACTATTGTTAATATATTAAAATAATCTAACTTTAAATCTAAATTCAGGGAATAAGGCATTTTCCTCTAAGCATCACTTTATTCAAATACTAGAGGCATTTAGCCTTTTAAGTGAATAAGATGTTCAGCTTTTCTATTGCGAGTTTGCATAATTTCAAAGCGTTTTTCACTATGAAATAAAATGGATAATTTTTGCAATGCTTAGTCATATAAAACAAAAAAATCAACAATCTATAGCCCCGTTTCCACCGAAATTCCCCGGAACAATTTCTCCCAGGAACTTTTTTTCCCCCAGACCTGCTGCGGTCTGTGTTTCAATCGCGGTCTAAAGTACCGTGAAGATTATGCAAATTAGTCCGGTGACGTAGGACTGTGCGCGTCGACTTTACAGTTCCCACGGGATTTCGTCGTTTGCGAATTCATTTTATAAAGTCGTTGTCGGCCCATCGGTCGTATTTTTTCAACTCCATTGTTGATTCAAATAGCAAACAACTCTTACTGCACGCACCGCAACAGACTTTGAAAAATAGTGGTTGAAATAAAATGCTGCGTGAACTCATCCAATCAGCATGTTCAGAGCCCAAGTCCAACCCCCGAAAGTTCCTGAACTTTGAAAAAGTACTACCTCGCGAGCAGGGCCGTTTTGAGGGGGAAATCTTTACCCGTAACTTAATTTAGACCCTGGTCCCTGCGGTCGAAACACACTGAGTACCACCCCAAAGTCCCTAGTTCCTGGGGAAAGTTCCTGCGGTGGAAACGCGGCTTATGTAACTTTTCAGTGCATGTTCTTTTTTAAATCTTGTCAATGCAAACAATGTTCTATTTTAAGTAAACATCTTGATGAAAAAAAATAAATAATTCTTGTGCAAAAGTTTCCAGAGTGCTTTTCAATTTTTCTTCAATTAATTTTTTATGTTGATTCATTGAATACCCAGAGTGTTCGTCTCAGTTCGGCATCAGGCAGCTCAGTGGCAAGTTTCAGATTCTCAAAGCTGATCTTCTCGCGTGGTCTTTGGTTCCAGGCAAAAAGCACAGCCAGTTGGAAGGTTGTGACCTCCAGGTCGTACTGCCCTACTTCATTCTTGAAAGTGATCTACCAGAGAGCACACAGTCTGATTAGCTACAAGCTGCAAGCATTTACAGTTGCAAATCACGAAACACATAAAGGGCATAAAATACACCCACAATGCCATTGGACATGAGGTGGTGCCAGTGGAGTTTGCGGCCGCTGTGATTCTTCTTGTAGAAGTCCTCCACCTCAGGGATGAGATCTTCCAGCTCGGTGGGCAGAGACACAAACACTTTCTCTGAGCTACGGGACCAAGCTCCAGCATTCAAGATCTTTATGTTCACAGAGTCCGCTGAGTAACAGAAGGGGAGTGAAAGAGACCTTAGGAACTACTCTCCAAATGAAAACAAGCCACATTATCACCAATTATTATTTATCACAAATGTTCACTATAGAAACGTCTGAGACTTTTTGAGATATTATTAGGTTAAACTATTTTAAGGTGTCATTATACATTTAATGACTGAGTAATAATCATTAACTACATGTACTTACTATAGGGTTAGGGTAGGATTAGAGTTTGGTTTAGGGTTAGTTGCATGAAATTATGCATAATTTATAGTTAGTTACTACTACAGTAATTACATGTAACGTGTAACAAGGACACTGTAAAATAAAGGGTTACCTATTATTAATTTCTGTGACATTTCCAGGCCTGGAAATCACAATTTACAATTTACTAATATTTCCATATTTTCAGTGAACATGGGAACTCTGGATTTATTTGCAACTTAAACTATCTATACCCATACTTATGGAAATTAAATTATGCAAACATCTCCGAACATACTGAAGACGTGTACAAATCAATACATATGATTGGTATTACAATATAATATACACTACTGTTCTAAAGTTTGGGGTTGGTAAGACAATGTTTTTGAAAAGTCTCTTATGCTCACCAAGGCTGCATTTATTGGATCGAAAATTTATAAAAACAGTAACATTGTGAAATATTATTACAGTTTTATTTTTGTACGTTTTTTCAAAGGACGTCCAGCTCAGTGTAGCCAAGTCTGCGGTTTTCCCGTGGAATTGGGCTACTTTTTAGGTTGTTGCAGTGGTTAATTTTTTTTTCTGTGGGTTGATTTCCACCCCCGTAAGTACGATTTCGGCACTCCAACACCCCCAGAACACCCCCTAAACGTACAAATTCAGTGGAGAATTCAGCCACCTGACGGAGAACATGCATTGGGCTATTTTTGGGATACTTTTGACTGGGCATTGGGCTACTTTTGTTGCACAGACCTGGCAATCCAGGTCCAGGTCCAGCTCCCCCTCTCTGGATATTATGAGTGGAGCTTTATCTAGTCCAGCTCCACCTTAGTGTAAATTGGTGGAGCTTGACCTAATTAGGTATAGAGAAAAGGTTATGGTAGATTTAGGGTGTGGCTGGACCTTAAAGCTCTGCAGTGAGCAGCCTCTCGAATTTTCAGCATCATTACTCCAGTCTTCAGTGTCACATGATCCTTCAGAAATCATTCTAATATGCTGTTTTGCAGCTCAAGAATTCTTTTTTATTATTATTATTGTTAATTTTTTTGATGAAATCAGTTATGCTGCTTAATATTTTGTGGAAACCTTGATGCATTTTTTTCAGGATTCTTTGATGAAAACTCTTACTGACCCAAAACCTTTCAAAAGGTAGTCTAAATACATATATATATATAGAGAACATTGGGCTTGTAAGTCACCTGGTAAAGCCAGCTTGTTGTGTTTGTGCACCTCCTTGAAAACCTGGTTAAGATCTTCAGACACTTTGATGTCTTGGAACATTCTAGCTAGTTTGTTCACATAGTCCGCAGGCATCCCAACTTCCTGAAACATGGCAGACCGAAGCAAACAGTGAGCCATTAAAAAACAAAACACTCAAATTGAGTTTCAATCACTCTCATTTCTCTTTTATTCTCACCCTTAGCCACTCGACCATGTTCTCCTCGATCTCACTGTCCGCTGAGATGTCCAGGATCAGACGCCTGGTCAGGTGAGCTTTGTGGTACCTCATGAACACATCCTTATTCTGGACGTATTTTAGCACAAGCAGCTGCAGGAAGGAATCAGTAGTATTTACATTTCGAAACTCTTTTGACGACAACAACAACAACGTGACATGTTATAATAGTCTCACCACTTCCTTCAGCTTGAGCTCGATCTCCTCTGAGGTCAGCTTTTTGCTGAGTGGCGTCTTTCTTAGCAGCATGTCACAATAATTGGCGAGCAGCTCCGGACACTTTGACTCTGGTTGTGTTTTGAGGCCCACTCTGCATTTAGGAACATTAAAGGGACTTTTCACCCAAAAATGAAAATTCATCATTTACTCACCCTCATGTCGTTCCAACCCTGTAAGACTTTTGTTCATCTTCAAAACACAAATTAAGATGTTTTTAATGAAATCTGAGAGATTTCTGTCCCTCCATTGACAGTCTACGCAACTATCACTTTGAAGCTTCATAAAGTTCATAAAGAGATCGTAAAACTAATTCATATGAATTGAGCGGTTTAGTCCAATTTTTTCAAAGAGTCTTAATCGCTTTATATGATAAACAGATTTAATTTAGGCTTTGGTAACACTTTACAAAAAGGTTTCATAAGTTAACATTAGTTAACGTATTAGCTAACTTGAACCAACCATGAGCAGTACAATTGTTACTGTATTTGTTAATATTTGTTAACGTTAGTTAATAAAAATACAGCTGTTCATGTTAGTTCACAGTGCATTAACTAATGTTAACAAGATTTTAATAATGTATTAGTAAATGTTGAAATTAACATTAACAAAGATAAATAAAATGCTTTATAAGTGCAGTTAATTATTATTTCATGTTAACTAATGTAGTTAACTAATGTTAGCTAATGAACCTTATTGTAAAGTGTTACCTAGTCTTTTATTCACATATAAACATTCATAACCAAACACATCAGTTTTTGTAAACAGAAGCTCAAGCATGTTCTGTTGACGTGCAAGAGCCAATGAGGTTCATTCTCGTGTTACGCAGCATGTTTGAGCTTCGGCAAGAACCAATGAGGTTTGTTCTCGCACATCAAGCAAGTACAGTTGAGCTTCTGTTTATGTTAGCTGATCAATGTTTATATGTGAATAAAAGCCTAAATTCAATCTGTTCATAATTTAAAGCAATCATGTCTCTTCAGAGAATTTGGACTAAACCACTCAATTAATCTGGATTAGTTTTACGATCTCTTTTTGAAGTTTCAAAGTGGTAGTTGCTAGCTGTCAATGGAGGGATAGAAATCTCTCAGATTTCATTAAAATATCTTCATTTGTGTTTCAAAGATGAACAAAAGTATTACAGTTTTGGAAAGACCTGAGGATCAGAAAATGATGACAATTGTGTTTTCATTTTTAGGTGAACTAACCCTTTAAAGGATCATCAAACATGATTGTTATGAATTGTTACAACTCTGAAACATGGATCGCAAAAGCTCACATGCATATGGACCCTTTTCACAGACTATGAATCAAGAAAAGTTACAATTTTCATTTGAATGTACATTTATATCACTATAATTTGTGTTATATTACCTTGGTATTAAAATCTTGCTGAAAAAAAATGTGAAAAAAGTCCATTAGCATCACTCCATTAGTGGTTAAAAGAAGGTTATTTTGTGCTTCTTACTTTAAACAGAAGCCCAAAAGGCAGCTGTTACTCACCCCTTCTGTTTCAATGGCAGCTCCAACTTAAATATTGTGGCATCATTCACAACTGCTTTGTATGCCTGGGGGAAATTAAAAACGAATCATTTAAAGTCATTAAAAAAACACTAAATCATGTTATGTCAATTCATTTTCCAGCAACACCAACAGCATTTATAATGGACTTATTTAGACTTGTTATATAACCTTCCAATGTACTCATGTTTCAACACAGATCTCTGGTAACCATCTGCGGGGCGATCTAGTCATGTAGGCTACTTACTGAGACCAATAGTAAGACAGTGAGAATGAATTCGGATGGGGCGGCATGCTCACTTTGTCTCTGGCTGTCAGGAACCGAGGATCATCCTGGAACGCTTCCTTCACTAATTTACTAAAGCGATTGAACAGAGTCAGGAGCTGCTCCACGTACTTCTCAGAGTCCTGAGGAAAAACACAAACAAGAACGTTAACAGCAGCACGGCATAGTGGTGGCCTAATAGTTGAGAATCTGTCATGAAGGTCAGAACTTTTAACCCAGACAGAGAGGATATAGAAATCAAGGCCATAATTCTCACAAGAAAAAGTAATTTTCTTTGGAATAAAATAAGTAAAACCATGACCATCAATTTAATATTCAACTCCATCCAATAACGTTAAGTGCTCACAGTTGTGATGGTCTCGGCAGCGGCCACCATGTCTGCCAGTCCAGCACTGATGATGTGCTCCTCAAGGTCTTTCAGCATGGGCTCAATCCCATTGGGAACTTTATCCATGAGAGAGAACATGAGGTGCAGCTCTGTGGATGAAGAGTTCACTGAGGTTTAAAAGCTTATCTTTGAAGATATTACATAGCTGTTTAGAAAATATGCAAAGTCCAAGTTTGTGGAAAATGCACTACTGTTCAAAAGCTTAGGGTCAGTAAGATTTTTCTTTTAGAAGGAATCCATACTTTTATTCATTTAATTGAACAAAAGTGATTGTAAAAATACATTTATAATATATAAAAATCACGGGTTTCACACAAATAGTAAGCAGCACAACTGTTTTCAACATTGATAATAAGAAGAAATGTTTCTTGAGCAGCAAATCAGCATTAGAATGATTTCTGAAGGATCATGTGACACTGGAGACTGGAGTAATGATGCTGAAAAATCAGCTTTGACACCAGAGGAATAAATTACATTTTAAAATATATTCAAATTGAAAAGTTATTTTAAATTGAAATAATATTTTACAATATTCCTGTATTTTTAATTACATAAATGCAGCCTTGGTGAGCATAAGAAACGTCCATCAAATACATTTTCATACAAAAAAATCTTACCCAACCCAACATTTTGTTGATACAATGATAGTTTATATAAAACCCTTAAGGGATCATTTTAAAGGTGCACTATGTAACTTTTCCATCCCCTATAGGTCACCTGTTCAAAACAAAGGCGTAGCTTGATGACGCCACGTTTGAGCGCAGAATCTTGGGACATATGGTCTTCACCTCACAGCCGGTGGAAAAGAATCGGGATAGGACTCGGTCAGAAATCATTTTCATGGATGTGATTACTAACGTTACTGTAGTATGACTAGGTAGCAAGGCCGCTGGAACGATAGTTAAAAAGATGAACGCAACGCACGCCTCGTGAGTAGTGGGACTTTTATTATGCCACAGTCGCCGGCGCCACTTACGGTCATGAGTTTGAGGTAACGCAGCTCTGTTTATCATATTATATACATCTGAGTGTGTTGAAAATTATGTTATGACGTTATTCTCTGTGTTTACTCGGCTGCTGCTATGACACTTGTTCACACTGCAGTGGAGTAAAGCGTTTCTGCAAAATAAAACCGGAAACCGAGGGGAACGCAGATATG
Organism: Gobio gobio; assembly: GCF_949357685.1. NCBI lineage: Eukaryota > Metazoa > Chordata > Actinopteri > Cypriniformes > Gobionidae > Gobio > Gobio gobio. The sequence goes on from NC_137114.1 coordinate 40,393,561, forward strand.
ACGCAATCGACAGGCGACTCCCTCACACGTCCCGGTTCCTTGGGTAAAATAGCAATTTTCTCACAATTTACAAATAGTTGGAAACATTTGGGATATTCTAAGTACTCAACTGGACAAAATATATAACACTGGCCTAGTGGTTTTTGGATATTTTACTGAAAACATTTTACATCGTGCACCTTTAAATATATCGATTTCCAAATCTCATACTCACTGTCAGTCTCATTCCGTTTGATCATGCCAGGACATTCAGCCAAGATAGTTTCTTTAAATGACGTTACAAGTGCATTCACACAACATTCCATAAGCTGGGGGGAAAAAAACAATCCACAATTACAGACTGACATACCTGGCTATATAACTTTGTTTTAAATTAAATATAAAATACTGAAATCACCTATAAATAATTACATTTTTAATATTTTAAATCTTTTTTAATGATTGAAGCCCTATTTTGTGAATTAATTATTTAAAAGTCGTTCATATACTCAACTGCTTGTACAGAGTTACATTCACGTCGCGTCTCTAAATATCGTAGTGCACGTTTCTCCTCTTCCCTTAACTTAGCGTCTGCCTGTAAACAGAGATATGAGAATATATGACTGCAAATGCAAGTAAGAAATAAATGAGTGTTAGTAGGAGTCATAACTCTCCTCTTGGCTGTGCAGTTATCATCTTATCCGACTAGTATGGAATATGTAGTCTAAAATCTGATCTCTGGCAGACCGTACATATTTCATGTAGTTTTGTACTCCATTCTGCTGCAGGTAGGACGGTGCTTGGGTCCTGTAGAACCTCTCAGTGGAGTCTAGGTAGGCTTTCTCAAAGTTATCCCTGTAGATCTGCAGTTTATCATCAGGATTGGAGCACAGGTTCACTGAAAAAAGAGATTATATGAGACTTTAGCTAGTAACAGCATGAAAAAAGTCACTCAATCCAATAAAAGAACTGCAGCAAATCTCACCATATGACTCTCTGACCCCGATGACCAACTGCGAGTCAAACGCCTCTCCCAACCGCTCGGCATGGACTAACTTCATTGCACTATCCTGCAATCTATTCTTGATGTTGGAGAATATAGATTCGTTCCAAGTGTCCAGCATCAGCTGCAAGAACATAACATGCAGTACAAAATAATGAATCCCATTCTAGGTAGATTTGATTCAATTTCCAATCATAAGCTTGTGATTCAATTCAGTTCCGATATCAATTCAATTGGATATTGAATCATTTGGATAAATATCATGTACAGTACACATCAAATTTTCTCAAGGAAAAAAAATCTTTCAACTAATGCTGTAAATTATTCATTTGTTCAATTCAAATCGTTCATTCATGTTTATTTGGTGCTGTAACTAGTAGTAAAGAGGAAGAGGAAGAGATTCGTGTCACTTGAACTGAGGTGCTACAGCGATCTGTCACGCCACATTAAATAGTGGTATTTATTGTTTGGAAATTCAATGAATGAAAAATTAAATGGAATGAAATTAAATGAAAAAATGACAGAATTTGAAATCTGAGATTTTGTTTCATATCAGAGGTGACAAAGCACAAAGCTTATTGCAATTATTGGATGGGAGTAGGGATGGAACGGTTACCGGTTTCATGATAAACCAGGATAAAATGTACTGACGGTTAGTACGATCTTTTTAGTACAATTTAATTGTCATTAAAACCGATTTTGAAAACTTGCGGTCAATCCTGTCCAGTCAGTGCCAGTCTGGCGCAGGCGCAGCATTGTCTTTTGAATGAGAAGAAATGGCAGAAGGCAGTGACAGGGCTCTGGAGATTTTTCAGCCTTCTAAGGCCCCGATCACACAGAATGCGTTTTCGAACCTGAAAACAGCGCCCCGCACTGCCTTTTTTGGTTGACGTTTTTTCATTTAGGGTGCTTTCACACTTGGTTCGATTGCCTGGACTGAACCAGAGTTCGATTGCTCCCCCCTCCCCCTGCTGGGCTGTGTTCATACTATATTATTTGGGTCCGAACCGGGGTGCGTTTGCGTCATCAAAGCAGCAGCTGTTTACCCGGTTGCTTAGTAACGACAGGAGCGTGAAAGTGGCAAAATGCATAGCGTTGGTCACCTCACTTTTATATTAAACTTTTATACGCTGAAGACGAGCAGAAATGGGATTTACAGCTCTCTGTTTGCAGTATGTCAGTCACGCTCGTCAGGAAAATTTGTGAAACACACACAAACACACATTTTTATCAAATCATACGTCATTAATAGCGTTTCACTTCCGCGATTTAGTATGATTTAGTATGCGTTCACATCAGCAGCGAACCGTACCCCAGACCACCCATTTTAAGCAGACTCTGGTACGGTTCGCGGTTGGGTTCGGCACCCGAGTTCGGAAGGCCGCGTTCACATCATCCAAACGTACCAAACTCTGACGTCAATCGAACCCGGGTGCGCACCGAAACTGCTAGTGTGAAAGCACCCTTAGAAAATAGCAGTGTGCTGCGGTTGTTTTAATGTTGCTAGGAAACCCCCGAATCAGCTGTCCTGTCAGTCTAATCAAGGTAACGGTCGCCACAACGGAAGACCCGCCTCTCCGTTCATTCGATTGGGCAATAGAAAAAAAACGCGATGACGTCGGGCGCTTTCCCACTCAAGAGTTGATTTTTTTTCAACTTCAGGCGCTCCTTCTAAAACGCGAGGTGCAGCAGGTGGTTAAAATGCGAGGCGCCTGGGGGCGCATAAGCAGCGCGCATAACACCCTCTGCCAACAGAAATCTTTTAAAAAAAGGTGCCTTTCGCTGCAAAAATGCGTTCTGTGTGATCTGTGTGTGATTTTTTTTAATACATTATTTTAAGTATAATATTATTGCCTTTTTAATTATATGTAATTTCCCCAATGCACTGAAGTGATAATTCCCGAATTCGGCATTCGACAAATGAAACGGTTAGTCTTGACTGGCAACGCTACGATTCAGCTAGCGTGAGCTCCAGGCGTCCGCCCAACCGTTTCAAACAGAATAATAATACGGACTCGAGGAAGCGGCCAGGTGGAGCATTGAGGGAAATCTCTCAAAGAAGGAGCGAAATAAAGCTAAATTAGACCACTGACCTCTTCAGGGCTTCAAATGCAGGTCAGTTTCACTTGTAAATAGTCATTCAAAAAGCTGTATGCTAAATGACGTCTTTATTATTTATTGTAAAGTTACAGTAGTAATTTAGCAGACAGATATTCACATCGATTTATACGTTTGGAGGGAGCTAGCCTAATGCAATAACTTATTCAGTATTATGATTTTTCTATAAAGATGTTGTCATGATGTATTTATTATTATACTAATTTTGACATTTAAGCAATTTATTTAAAATATATTTGCATGAAATAGTTAATGTTAAATATTGGATATTTAAGACATTTTTAGATAAAAAAAACAACAACTCATTGTCCTAATGTGATACTTTGAATTTACCTAAAATAAATTTCGATTCTGAGCAACCAAATTACAAGTTTTTGGGGGTTTTTTGCAACAACGTTGAGACAGTTCTGTTCATATCGGTAGACCTGCTGAAGTAGAAGTGACAGGTAAAAGAAAAAAGCACACAAGGGAGAGAGTCGAGACAGAGAGATACAGGGAAAATAAAGATAGTGAAAAGGAAAAGGGAAGTGAAGGTGCAGTTCAAGAGAGAACCTTTAATTATTTTGCACGACCTCAGCCCAAGGATTTAAACCTTTTGTGATGACCATACAAAAAATATGGATCTCTATAGTTCCTAAATTTGTTGTGGGTGTTATGAGATGGCCTGGAAGGGTGTGACATTTCCCAGCCTGGAATTTTGTCCCAGTCCGGCCCTGGCTGTTATAATGCGTTGCTATTGACGACGGTCATTATAAAGGAAGGAAATCCCACAGAATAGAATCTTGCTTACAAAGTGCACAGAGCTGCTTGTTTTAGATGTTGTTTGGTGATTTTCAAATATAAAACTTGTTGAAATGTGTGTGTGCATCAGTTCTTTTTGAACACTTTCATTTCATTTGAATAAAACCGTGATAATTTGGGTCACTATAATCGTGATATTACATTTTTATACCGTTCCATACCTAGATGGGAGTCGTGCTGCTACAAACAATGTATAGGCAAGATTTGTTCACACATTATCTGGAAAAAGCATAGACTAAAAGACATGTTATGATATTTTAACCCAGCCCTAAAAAACAAGTTTTATCCCACTGACCTTCCTAACAATGCTGTCTTCCACATTGGACTTCTTGTTGCTGCCCTGTTTGCCCATTAGGGTGATCTCCAGCTGGCAGAACGGCTTGGGCAGAATGTCACACTGCGTGAAGAACTTCCTCCACTCCACGATATAAGCCTTGAGGAGCGCCGTGTCATCTTGGTGACTGAGCACTCTCTAAACAGCAATGATCAAGAATGAGAGATGATTCTGCTGAAGAACATCAACAAGTCACTTAATCCTGGACCTCTCTTACCGCTTGAGCTTGCTTAATAAAATCTAAAATGTCCTCCTTGAGGGCCTGGTGGATCTTTGCTGGTCCTTTGTCATCCCATAGACAAACTGCATGAACATCTCTATGAGAACGAAGGAGAATAGAAAGACAGACTCAACACTCAGACTATAGTTAATGTGTAGGTTATAAAAATATCTGAATTTCAAAGTTCTTACGAGAAAAGATCGAACCACTGCTGCTTAGTTACAGACTCTTGGCGAAGCAACTTAAGGACAATGGGGCGCATAAGATCCCACTTGTCCTCAAACTGGAGGGAACCCTTGTTCTAAGAAAAAAAGACATGGAAGAGGAAAGAGATGAACAAGAGCATGCCTGCATTCACATGTGACACAATGAACCAGACATTATGAAAGACTTTTGTGTCTAATATTTCCAGAAAATCAGGGCTTCTCAAAGCATTTACAATAGGCAAGTAGTTTGTTTCTTTTACTTCTTATGTCTGTTTTTGTAACACATTAAAATATATTTTTAATTATTTGTACTTTACATATTTATTGTAATATTTCTTTGTTTTTATTACTTTTTTGTGTGATATTAAGGTTATTAACCCTTAAACAGGCACAATTGGAAAATGATCAGCAAAAATCATTTTGTGTCACTTTTTATATAATCTGGACTTAAGTAAAACATATCCAAAGGAATTTTTGAAATATTTGATGTAGTTTGGATTTTATGAGTTTTATCTCCCAGTTCATGTTGCCTGTTAAGGGTATAAAACAAGCATTATCCACAGCATTGACATTGAATTGTGTGAAGGTAAACAGGACTTTCTGTACTGGTCAGTGAAGGGTTGGTTGTGGGTGGTGGAAGGGCCAGTAGAAATCTTGTTCCAGGACCGGGGCCCTTAGGCAAGACCCTTATAGGCCCTCCATACATACTTTTCAAAATGCGGTAAACAAAAGCATGAGCAACATATAACCTAATTTTCTTTTGCAACATCTTAAGACAATGTTCACAATTAATATTAGCAGTTGTTTTGCATTTTTTTTTTCAGAAAAAAGTCAGATTAATATATATTTACTTATCACAAAATCTGAATGTCCTGCACCAATGGCGCCCATTTTGGGTTTAGGTCAGACTGACTAATTGATCAAAGAGAACTTGAAACAAATCATGTGACCAGCATACTCAAGACTATGATAAATGATAAAAGGATATGATGAAAAAATCTTTCTTATGCCCCAAACAAGACACTAAAGAGGATGTATCTCATGGTACACGTTGCCTGTTTTTAGGGTTAAGGTACAAATCTTTCAAAATGCTACTTTTCAAACACCTTATGTATAGATTTAAAGGGATAGTTCACCCAAAAATGGAAATTGTGTCATCATTTACTCGCCCTCATGTCGTTCCAAACCCGCAAAACTTTCATTCAAATTAGGATATTTTTTATGAAATCTGAGAGATTTCTGAGACACGATGACTATGCTGAAGGCTTTTATTCACATATAAACATTCATAACCGCACACATCAGTTGTGGTAAACGAAAGCTCATGCATGCTTGACCTGCGAAAACCAATGAGGTTCATTCTCGTGTTACGCAGCACGTTTGAGCAACAGCAAGAACCAATGAGGTTTGTTTTCACGCGTCAAGCAGGTTCGGTTGAGCTTCTGTTTATGTTTGCTGATCATTGTTAATCCACTTGATTCATATGGGTTAGTTTTAAGATCTATTTATGATCTTTTTGAAGCGTCAAAGTGGTAGTTGCGTAGCTGTCAATGGAGGGACAGAAGTGGCTCAGATTTCATTAAAATATCTTCAGTTGTGTTCCGAAGATGAACGAAAGTCTTACAGACTTGGAACGACATAAGGGTGAGTAAATGATGAACTACCTTTAGCTGCGTTACCATTGCACCAGATTTAAGACTTTTAATCTTCAAATATGAAAATTATGCAATCTCAAATGTGATTGTGTGCAGATATTGTGGTGTGATTTCCACCACAATTAACAATACAACAACTAATCAAGTTTTACATTTTTAAAACATTATTGTACATTATTGTTTACCAAAGAGACAGTGAAGAGCTTGAAATGAAATATGAGAAATTATGAAAACAACAAAAAAGTAAAAATCAAGGTAAATATCACTTGTGAACACAAAATGTTATTATACATAGTTTCTAATTCTAATAAGTGTAAATATATTATTTAAGTGTACATATTTTGGATAAATAAAATGGCTAGCTATGCAATTAGTTTTAACCAGAAAAGAAGTCTGTTGTTTTATTCAAAGATGTTTAAAATGTAATTTCCACCATCCATAGATAGCAAGCAACAGGCTGAACAGCTTTTTAAAATTAACCTGATAAATTATGTCTCTAGACAGCATTTTGGATATCACTGGTGCATTTGAACACATCTATGACACCTAAAATATTGCCTAGGTACTCAGATCACTAGGTTTTCACACACAGCCACTGCATTTAACTGAATGAAAACAGACATCCTCAAAACAACTGGGATGTCTCTACTCTCTCTGAGTCAAAATCCCTGAATGATTTCCTCACATATTTTAACTTCTTAAAATATCTGACCCTAGTGACATGACATGTAAGGCAAGAAAAGATTCGCACAGGAAACTCGATATGATCAACACATATTGACATTTCATTAGCTCAGTCATAACACTCAGTGTCATTTAACCATTTGCCAAGCTAGCATCATGCGTGCTAACTGTCAACAGGCACATGCCCCTTTATAATATACATTTATAAACAACATAATACTGAGGGGCAACACCCAGTGACGTGAAAACTGTCTTCAAGTAGTCTGCATGCAGTCCAGCATTGTTGTGAGTATTGGCTTTATGAATCTCAGCTAGCTCACAGCCTGCTAGCTAAACATAGGCTGCAAGACAGTCTTTAAAACTCTCTGGACATGCACGCAAGAGTCTAAGCAAGCCGCTAAACGTCAATGGTACAGCATAGACATTTGAAGATTATAGGCGTCTACACGGGTTTTTGACTGTTTCTGGAGAATATGGAGGCAAAGAGCATAAGTGTCTCTTACCTTTAACAAATTAGACATCGCCATGTTTCCTTAACTTATCCCCTCGCCCGATCTCGCGAGATTTGGTTCGGTGTTAGAACTAGCGATCTTCTGTTCATTTCTGCAAATGGATTCTTTCGAGCATATTGTTTCAAAGAACGTGTTCAAAAGTGCATCTTTTATGTCATACAAATATAATTAATCCCACAATAGCTTATAATGACATATATATTTTTTTTTTTTAGAAAAAAAAACGGAAAAAAAACTATGACCGGTATATAATGAACATATTAAAAACTGAATTGCATTTAATCTATTCGGCAAGTTATAACCCAACTATCTCTATATAATTAACATATAAAAAACTTTATGTATCCAACATTCAACAATTTTGCATTAATAAATGCTATTTAATAAAACATTTTAGTCAAACCAATTTAGTTTCATATGTCAAAAATGCACAAACATTTTTTCAAGACATTGTATTTGTGGCTTTTAATCATAGACTGTAAAAAATATAGCATTTAATCTATTATTAAGTTATACCCCAAATATCATCTCTATATTAACATATTAAAAACTGAATATATCCAACATTCAACAATTTTGCAATTGCATTAATAAATGCTATTTATTAAAGCATTTTTACTAAAACCATGTTGTTTCGTATTTGTCAAAAACGCACAAACATATTTTCATGACGTATTTGTGGCATTTAATCTATTCTGCTCTTAAATTAAATTATACCCCAAAATCATCTCTATATAATTAAAATATAAAAAACAGATTATGCATTCAATATTCAACAATTTTGCATTAATAAATGCTATTTAATAAAACATTTTAGTCAAACCAATTTAGATTCAAATATGTCAAAAATGCACAAACATATTTTCAACACATTGTATTTGTGGCATTTAATCTATTCTACTCTTATACCCAAATATCATCTCTATATAATTAACATATTAAAAACTGAATATATCCAATATTCAACAATTTTGTATTAATACATTTTATTGAAAAGTGAAAACCAATTTTTTTTCGTATGTCAAAAACGCACAAACATATTTCATGACACTGTATTTGTGGCATTTAATCTATTCAGCTCATAAATTATACCCCAAATATCATCTCACTCATCGGCTCGGCTTATTCGTGAACTAATTGTTCAGACCGATTCATCAACCAATTGGACATTCTTACACAGATTGAGAACGTATGGTGGAATAGCATTTGTTGACATTGGCATAATCGCACATAGCATTATGTTTATGTATTCAACATCATGTAAAATCTGTGTGTGCTGTCCATATTTCCGCACAGGCGGTGACATTCAATAATCAGATGTAAGCCTAAACATAGCCAGACATGTGAGAGCTCCATACAAGGGCGTATCACATGACCACGTGTATGTGTGGCTGTTTGTGTGTGAACCATGTCCAGCTGATTAACCACAAGTTATTTCCCATTTCAAATGAGTATGATCTCTCTGCTGGTCTCCCAGGCTGGTCAAAATGGTTAGGCTGGTTTTAGAAGAGGTTTGCACTTTTAAACTCGTCAGAACTGTCAGCCCACCACCTTGACTGTAATGGGAAATCATCTTAAACCATTATGGGATATTTAGGATTTACATTTATTTTAGATTTTGTCTAACATTCTTCCTGTACATACACAATTAAATACAATCAGTCATTAAACATTCCTTAATACTACATTGATAATAAAATAAAACAAGATTATAACTTTTATCTAAAAAACAACCATTGACACAAACTTAAGCAAGATATATGGGAATATATATTCCCTCCTGGGCATTGGTTGTCTTCAGTTTGGACTCTGTGCTTGGTCCACTTTATGGCGGCGACGGAAAAAGCCACACTAAAAAAATAAGATCACAAAGAGTCAGTGCATGTTGAGATAATGGTTCTGTTTGGAATAGCAGCTTACAACTCTTACTATTTCTGCAGTAAATTGTATGCAGACTGTGCGCAGGATGCAAATTTGACACATAAAATACAGATGACCAACTACATTCACAATTGCAATTCATTGAAAGAGATGTCACACCGATCACAAGTTCAGTATGGAGTACCGCAGGGCTCAGTGCTAGGACCGTTGCTTTTCACCCTGTACATGCTACCACTGGGAGATATCATTAGAAAGCATGGCGTTAGTTTTCATTGTTATGTTGACAATACTCAGCTCTATATTTCTTCACGCCCAGACGAAACTTACCAATTCACAAGATTAACGGAATGCATAGCTGATATAAAAAATTGGATGACTAGTAATTTCCTGCAACTCAATTCAGAAAAAAATTCATTTTTAATTATTGGACAAAAAAGCTCCACAAGTACTAACCTAGAATACTGTCTAACACTTGATGGCTGCTCTCTCAAGTCCTCGTCGTCTATGAGGAACCTGGGTGTGCTCTTTGATACCAATCTCTAATTTGAAAGCCACGTTTCTAGCATCTGTAAAACTGCATTCTACCATCTTAAAAATATATATAAATTACGGCACATGCTCTCAATGCAACATGCTGAACAGTTAGTTCATGCGTTCATGACCTCAAGGCTAGACTATTGTAATGCTCTACTGGGTGGTTGCCCTGCTCGCTTAATAAACAAACTCCAGCTGGTCCAAAACGCAGCAGTTCGAGTTCTTACTAGAACCAGGAAGTATGACCATATTAGCCCGGTTCTGTCAACACTGCACTGGCTCCCTATTAAACATTGCATACATTTTAAAATCTTGCTTATTACTTGCAAAGCACTAAATGGTTTAGCTCCCCAGTACTTGAGCGAGCTCTTAACACATTGTACTCCATCACGTCTACTGCGGTCTCAAAATTCTGGCCAGTTGATAATACCGAGAATATCCAAATTTTTTTCAACTGCAGGCGGTCGATCCTTTTCCTATTTAGCACCTAAACTCTGGAACAGTCTTCCTAGCATTGTTCAGGAGGCAAACACACTCTGTCAGTTTAAATCTAGACTAAAAACACATCTCTTTACTATGGCATACACATAAAACACTTTTTCAATTCAATGATTGTTAGACTGCATTAACTAGGTCCGCCGGAACAGGGAACACTTCCCATAACACCTGATGTACTCGTTACATCATAAAAAGGATGGCATCCACACTGATAGTCTCTCTGTTTTATCCCAAGGTTTACTGCAGTCAGCCGGATCCGGGCCGTATCCAGATCAGATGGTGGACCTGCGCCCAGACATGACCAACGCATGACCCTGAAGTGTCATCAGAGACCGTGCCAATTAGACTCCCCCTGAAAGTGCCTCATCGACACGGCATCCTCAATAAACCCGTCTCCGGCGTGATGCCTCCGATCGTTCGAATATTCCTATTTAATAATTGTTAAATCGATATGTCATCCTCAATAAACCCGTCTCCGGCGTGATGCCTCCGATCGTTCGAATATTCCTATTTAATAATTGTTAAATCGATATGTCATCCTCAATAAACCCGTCTCCGGCCTGACGGCTCCGATCTTTCGAATATTCCGATCTAATATGATCCCTGACCTGTAAAGTTGTCAAAATAACAATCGTACGCTGTTTGTTAATTGGCCAGAGGAGAACTGGGACCCCAACTGAGCCTGGTTTCTCCCAAGGTTTATTTTTCTCCATTAGGCCACCTGATGGGGTTTTGGTTTCCTTGCCACTGTTGCCTTTCACTTGGCTTGCTCAGTTGGGGACACTCAATTTTCAACTAAATATCCAAATAAATCTAATATAAACTAAAGTACTGATCTAATTACTTATCTAATGCCCACATTGTCACTGTATGATAATTGAAATGAGCTAGATGACATCACCGTTTTATAAAATACAATTCTGTTGCATTATTGTAAAATAATGCAACAGTAAAAAGCGCTATATAAATAAACTTGACTTGACTTGCTCGACTCGATCTTCCTAAAGAAAGAACCGTGTAATATCATTATCAATCGTGGGGACAGAAAGGAAGGGTTAATTTTACCTTTATGAGAATGATAATAATGATTATCAGGAGCAGAAATCCTCCTATGGATCCTCCAATGATGGCACCTTTAGATGACGTCACGATCAGCTTCGTAACCATCACCTCCACCTGCATTGCATTAAAAAAAATCTCTCAGCCACTAAATGCTTGATAACATGTTTGCATGCTTGAAAAGGTTCTGCCATTCACCGTAACGGTCCTTGAATTATCCTTCACAGCATAGACGGTCTCATCAAAGCTGTATTTTCCTACGGCAGTGATCTTGTCAGATTTTTCCTATAGGTTTGAAAAGTTATATTATATAAACAGTATGTTGATGCACATGATTATCACTATACCTGGACTAATTGCTGCTTTCATGTCGTAATTACCGTAATTTTGAGATGAAAACACGTGACATTCTACTCAGAGCTGTATTGTGCGTTTCGAAATTGTGTTTTTATGACAACACTATCAACAGCTAAAGTAATCTGCATTGGTCAGGTGGTACAATGGTCACATGGTACAAGTATAGGAGCTCTCAGAAAATTCCCAGCTTACAAGTTTTAATTACAAGCTCTACAAGGACTATTTTTACAAGTTGAAATCGCCTAATCACGGTAATTATGACATGCGTGGACGCACCTATACAACTATACCTGAACATCATGTATCAAAACATTGGCATCAATGATGATTTGCTGCAGCTCTTTCATGGTACATCTGATGATATAGGGTCCCTACAGGCACAAAAATATAAATGTATTTTAAATGTAAAAAAGTTTTTTGAAAGCATGATCATTATTTCCGGGTAATATCTTACCTCCACTTTATTTTTTTGCCAAACACATTCCTAATGCGAAAGGAGAAATAGTTGTTAATGTGAAAGCTTTCATGTTTATGTTCACTCTATGCACTAAATATTTCATGTGTGGTACCTCCGGTTTGACACTTGTGATGTGCAGATCGGTTTTGTAGGTGTCCTTTGTTATGTTTACAACTACGTCGATTGTAGCGCCATACTTATTTTCACCTGCAAACTAAATACAACAAAATATATTAAATGTATAATATAAATACACTATATTGCCAAAAGTTTTGGGATAACTGCCTTTACATGTACATGAACTTTAATGACATCCCATTCTTAATCCGTAGGGTTTAATATGGAGTTGGCCCAGCTTTTGCAGCTATAACAGCTTCAACTCTTCTGGGAAGGCTTTCCACAAGCTTTAGGAGTGTGTTTATGGGAATTTTTGACCATTCTTCTAGAAGCGCATTTGTGAGGTCAGGCACTGATGTTGGATGAGAAGGCCTGGCTCGCAGTCTCTGCTCTGATTCATCCCAAAGGTGTTCTATCGGATTGAGGTCAGGACTCTGTGCGGTCCAGTCAAGTTCCTCCACACCAAACTCGCTCATCCATGTCTTTATGGACCTTGCTTTGTGCACTGGTGAGCAGTCAGGTTAAAACCATAGACTGTAAAAAAATATGGACGTAATGTCCGTTACGTCTCTCATAGAATTCTGAAGAGCCGTTTTGAAGTGCAAAGTAGGGTCGAGTTGGCTGTTGCCATCTTGGCAGCGCGTCATCGCACATCACTCCCGGATAATAGAAAATGGGCAAAGAGGCGGGACTTGGGTGGAGCTGAGGGGACACGATGACTAACAGACAGCAGGTGAATGGCTATCCTCCTGTCACTCAAAGTGGCCACGCCCTTAATTATGCAGGACTTTAAAGCTTTATATAATGTAAACGAATGAGTTCTAAAAAAAAATCACCCCCCTCACAGTTGTCATGAAGGACAAAATTAGGTTTATTGACCAAAACCACAATTTGTACCAGGCTGTAAACATGTGTTTTTCTGCTGTAAAGTTGGGCATTTTAACATGGGGCTCAATGAGATTCTGCTCCCTTCTGGAGCCTGTCCCTAGCGGCCAGTCGAGGAATTGCAGTTTAAGTCTCTTCTGTATTGTCGGAGGTTGCCGGTTGAAACAGGAAGGGGCCATCCCCAAACTGTTCCCACAAAGTTGGGAGCATGAAATTGTCCAAAATATCTTGGTGTGCTGAAGCATTAAGAGTTCCTTTCACTGGAACTAAGGGGCCAAGCCCAACCTCTGAAAAACAACCCCACACCAGAATCCCCCCCTCCACCAAACTTTACACTTGGCAAAATGCAGCCAGGCAAGTACCGTTCTCCTGGCAACCGTCAAACCCAGACTCATCCATCGGATTGCCAGACAGAGAAGCGTGACTCGTCACTCCAGAGAACACGTCTCCATTCCTCTAGAGTCCAGTGGCGGCGTGCTTTACACCACTGCATCCCACGCTTTGCATTGCACTTGGTGATGTAAGGCTTGGATGCAGCTGCTCGACCATAGAAACCCATTCCTTGAAGCTCTCTACGCACTGCTCTTGAGCTAATCTGAAGGCCACAAAAAGTCGGAGGTCTGTAGCTATTGACTCTGCAGACTCTTCGTGGCTGAGTTGCTGTTGTTCGCATTTGCTTCCACTTTGTTATAATACCACTAACAGTTGCCTGTGGAATATTTTAGTCGTGAGGAAATTTCACTAATGGACGTGCTTGAATTCACTGAGCTCCTGAGAACGACCCTTTCTTTCACAAATGTTTGTAGAAGCATCTGCATGCCTAGGTGCTTGATTTTATACACATGTGGCCGTGGAAGTGATTGGAACATCCGAATTCAATGATTTGGGGTGTCCCAATACGTTTGGCAATATAGTGTATATGAACATAACAATTAGCCAGTTCTTATGTGATTTATATACTGTACCTGAAATACAAACTGCATCGTTTGAGTGTCTCCTTTTGCCCCCTCTTCAATACGGAGTCTATTTGGGGAGGCTGTGCTGATGTTGCGAAATAAATCAATAAATAAATATGCTTTAATATTACAAAATCAAGAGGTTAAACGCAAAATACTTATCAGGTTGTTCGTTCACTTACCCAGTCAGCTGGATTGGTAGAGAATACATCACATTAAATGCATATATTTTTGAGTCCAGAAACTGAGAGCCTTGATTCTGACTAAAACCAGAGAATTTTTTTTTTAATGCACATTTAAAAAATTAGAAACTGATTTTTATATAAAAAGCAAGAGAAATAGCTCTCCAACCTGGTTAGAGTAGCGATAATCTCAGAATTCCTCAACTCAGATTTGATGTCATTGAGCTGCCAGAGGATGAAGAGGTTGGTCTGGGAAATGAAAAATAAAACGACAACAACCCTTCATTAGTGGAAAAATCAGGGCAAATGATATCAGAATTCTTATGTTTCAAAGATAAAGTCACACCTGTGCGTCTCTTTTGAAAACAGGGTGTTGAATATTACACTGTATCTGATTGTCATTCTTCACGGGGCAGGTGGCACCTTCTATTTTCTGTAAGCGAGACACCAAACCAGGTTATCCTGTATATACTAAATGTATCAGTAGCAGATGTAATTGCAAGTCTTATGAAGATGAGGTTGTGTTTTTTACCTTCTGACTGAGTATACTGGGGTAGGTCAAAGTCAGGGTGGTCATATAGGAAGGGTCTTCAGTATTCGTGAGATTGAAGATGATATTCAAGCTTTGAGTTTCTCCAATGATGATCATAGTTTCACTGCAATGTAAATTATTTTAGTTAGGCTACACAAAAAAAATCTAACAATCATTTTACATTTCTTGTAGATAGATGTGTCTGGGGTCCTCAGGGGCCCCTTTTAAAATCAAAATAGAATTAATTGAATTAATGTCATCAGTACATACCTAATTTTTGAATCAGATATTGTAATATTTGGTTTACAATCAGCAGTGCAATCATTTTCAAAGGGAATCTAAAAATAACAAAACATGTAAATACATAGCTTGCTATGATCATTTGAAATGTTATTACAGAAATGTAATGACATTTCATGAAAAATTCCTTTTTAAAAATCAAATAATACTTGGTATTCATAAAAAATTACAGTAAAAACATGTATATAGTTACAAAGGATTTCTATTTCAAATAAATGCTGTTCCTTTGAACTTTATATTTATCAAAGAATCCTGAAAAAAATTAAGCAGCACAACTATTTTCAACATTTCTAATAATTATTATTTCTTGAGCAGCAAGAATGATTTCTGAAGGATCATGTGACTCTGAAGACTGGAGTTATGATGCTTCTGCTTTTCCATCACAGGAAATCACATTTTAATATATCTATTTAATAAATCACATTTTAAAATATCTTTACAAATATATTTATTACAGTTATATTACTTTTTACTAAATTGATAATTAAATAAATGCAGCCTTGGTGAGAAACTTCTTTCAAAAACACAAAAAAACTTCCCAACCCTGAACTTTTGAACAGTAGTGTACACAAGAGCTTTTGAAACTTTTATGAATATTCTGAGAAATATTTTTTTTACCTCCTTGACAACCTCAGTTTGACTAAATATGTCATGAATTCGGGTAGGGGGTCCATTTGGGTTGGGGGCCAAAGAAAAATTCATCTTGATTTTAATAGGTGAAAAACAATCAAAACAGCCCTGAAAGGAAGACAATCAGTCAATATCACAAAGAAAGGATCATAGCTCTCAAATGATTTTTGCAACAAATAATATGTTCAATGAATACTGTTAACTCAATTTGGAGTGGAATAGGCTGGATGTCTGTTCCTCTTGTAGCATTTTATTTTCTTAAACAAGTTGGGTAGGAAAAAAAGAAGCAAACAAAGAGGCAACGTACCGAATATTGTAGGTTGATATGTGTGCACTCTGCCTCTGGTGTCCAAGTAAAAGTGCTTTTTAATTGATCGCTGTTGTCAGCAGTGACGCGCTTTTTCTTTACATCAGAATCCAAGTCAATTTGGTACTGAATACGGAGTGTTTCAGCTAAAATGACAGAAAGTGAATTGTGGTTAAAATAATCATGAGGATTGCTTTGGATCAAGAATACTGACTGAAATGAAACACTTACACTGTTGTCTTCCCTTTGTCACCGTAAAACATACATCGAACCCTATTCTAAACTTGCTGGATAATTCATGCATCTGTTGAGCCAGAGGAATGTTTTTTATTTCAATCATTATAGCTGGTTTGACAATCACAACAGGGATAGTCCTGCAAAAAAAACAGTATAAACATGAAGCAACATCCAAAGAGAAGGTTTCCCTATCCTACAATGAAACAGAATGTATACTGAAATATAATTGAAACAAAATGTTTTTTACTCACTCAAAAACAGTCACTCTCTTTTGACTTCCAACAGCGATGCAGGGGTTATTTGTTGCCGTTGCAGGAGCGCCACTTACTGACTGACCAAAGTGCACAAGTTTCATTCCAAAATCTGAGGGGGAAATTTTCTAGGGAGGAAACAGCCAAATATATTTGAAAACACTGAGATGGAACATTAAAGCAACCGCCTTAAAGGGTTAGTTCACCCAAAAATGAAAATTCTGTCATTAATTACTCACCCTCATGTCGTTCGACACCCGTAAGTCCTCCGTTCATATTCGGAACACAAATGAAGATATTTTAGTGTAAAGCTGATGGCTGAGAAAGGCTTCAGATAGGCCTCCATTGGCATTCAGTACATTAATACTCCCAAGACCCAGAAAAGGCACTTAAAACGTAGTTACAAAGTCCATCTCACCACAGTGGCTCTACAATCATTTTACGATGCGACGACAATAGTTTTTGTGCGCAAAAAAAAATCAAAATAACACCTTTATCCAACTTGTTATTGCCTTCCGTGTATGCCTCCACGACGCATGCGCGAGAATATGACGTAGCGCCGGCGTTCGGGAATCCATGAAATGCACACTTTAGCCCGATTTTGAGAACTATGGCGAGAACTAAAGCACGATCAATGTAGAATTCAACAGCTTAGACACGCGCGTCTTCCTCTGCTTGTCAACAAATCGCTTCTGGGTCATGTGTCCGAACGCCGGATCTGCGTCATATTCTCGCGCATGCGTCGTGGAGGCATACACGGAAGTCGAGAACAAGTTGGATAAAGGTGTTATTTTGATTTTTTTTTGCGCACAAAAACTATTGTCGTCGCATCGTAAAATGATTGTAGAGCCACTGTGGTGAGATGGACTTTGTAACGACGTTTTAAGTGCCTTTTCTGGGTCTTGGGAGTATTAATGTACTGAATGCCAATGGAGGCCTATCTGAAGCCTTTCTCAGCCATCAGCTTTACACTAAAATATCTTCATTTGTGTTCCGAATATGAACGGAGGTCTTACGGGTGTCGAACGACATAAGGGTGAGTAATTAATGAAAGAATTTTCCTTTTTGGGTGAACTAACCCTTTAAGTGGCGAATGGCAATTTTTGAATACATTTGTCACGTGTTGTCTGTGTAGTTCTGCGTCTGTCATGTGCTGATTAGTTTCCATGGTGTCTAATTATTTAATTCCTCAGCCAGCTGTTCCCGTTTAGTTCCCTCATTTACCCTGTGTATGTATTCTCCCTGTTTAGTTCTGTCGTAGTCGGTTATTGTTCGTGTGTACTCGTTCCTGTGTCTACACGCTGTTACGTTCTGAGCACCTGCTTGTTGAATTAAAACTTGTACACAGTTTGGAATCGACTTTCGTCTGTCTCCTTCATCTCCGGGTTTGTGACAAAAATAGGGGGGCAAAAATAAAAGGGGGCTATATTTTGTGTCTATAGAAGAAGCCGGCTCCTAATCTTTCATAACATTTCATAATTTGGGGTAAATGATAATGAAGCAAAAGATGCCAAATCATGCAGTTGTATTACATATTCAAAAAAATGACTGGCTTATTATGTAAGGGTCATGATTTTCACCATCAAGTGTCTATATGAAGAGATTCAGTTCTGCATTTTATCATGGTAAATTAATCGTTTTATTATTTGTATTATTTATTATTTCATTTTATGAATTTGACATGAGTAAAATGTCTTTAAATAATGAATATAATGTACTGTTCTAATAATTATCTGCATCATGTCTACATGATCTTTGGGGGGGGGGGGGGGGGGGGTTGTCCAGATATTGTCCAAGATTTATAAAAAATCTCAAGTGTAAAGAAAATGTGCTGAATGCTGATACTCACTTGTGAAAACTTAAGGCCATCTTTGAATCCACTGTAAATGTAAATGCTTCCCGAGGAATCCGTTTCCAGAGGAGCGCCCACTGCTACATCATTGTGCCCATTCCCATCAATATCTCCTATAGAGCCGATGGCTGCACCAAACCTTGCAAACGTCTGTCCCGCATCACCCTGCAGCTCCATGGTCACGCTCCCAAACCTGTCATGCTTTGGGATGATTTCAAAATAACCTCATTAGATACAAATTATGTTATACTATTTCCCACACGTATCCAGGAGCTGAAAGGAGAGTGTGATCTTACCTGATTCAATCTGTACACAAGCACTTTGCCTTCTTCCCCATTTTTATGGAAATGTGGTGCTCCAACTAATAGATGATCTGTGTATTGGTTCTTATCAATGTCCAAGGCACAAAGAACTGATCCAAAGTAAGATCCAACCTATGACAATTGTACTTCACTTAATAATTATCATATTAGCAAATACATACATTTGGGCTTGTTAGTGTATCAGAAGAAAAATACTCAGTAAAGTAATTAAAAAAAAAGGTTTTAAAAGTTCATAGTAACATATTTAAATTACATATATATTAAATACTTCATTTATTATGAATTTATAATATGTACACCATTTAAAGATTACTCAATTCAAAATATATACATTTGAACCTGGACCACAAAACCAGTCATAAGGGTGTAATTTATGAAACTGAAAATTAAGGTGAATAAATAAGCTTTCCATTGATTTATGGTTTGTTAGGATATGACAATATTTGGCCGAGATACTATTTGAAAATCTGAAATCTGAGGGTGCAAAAAATCTAAACATTGAGAAAATCGCCTTTAAGTTGTCCAAATGAAGTCCTTAGCAATGCATATTACTACTAATAATAAAGTTTTGATATATTTACGGTAGGACATTTACAAAATATCTTCATGGAACATAATCTTTACTTAATATCCTAATAATTTTTGGCATAAAGAAAAATCGATAATTTTGACACACACAATGTATTGTTGGCTACTGCCACAAATATACCCGTGCGACTTATGACTGGTCCAGGGTCACACACATATACATATATGCCAAAAATTATTAGGATATTAAGTAAAGATCATGTTCCATGAAGATATTTTGTAAAATTCCTATACCGTAAAGATATCAAAACTTTATTATTAGTAATATGCAATGTATTTGAGAGCATAGAATTATTTTAGACTTTTAAACTTAAAAAAATTATAACAGTCAGTGTTAATATCAATAGTATTGATTACAAATACCTGATCTCCCTGGAGCACATACTCTTCAGAATCGTCAAAGATAAATACTCCACCAGTCAGGTTATACCGTGGTGCACCAGATATGAAGAGAGTTTTACCGGATAAATGAGCAGAAGTGACGCTATAACCTGTGATCAGGAAAGAGATTCAACAAACATAAAACTGAGATATACACTCTAAAATAAATGGTGCTATATGGCACCAATGTGTTTCTTGGTCGTAATCATAGGGGAACCACTTTTGGTGCTATATAGCGCCATATCTTAACATGTTCTGTATATAGTAGTGGTGCTATATAGCACCTTAGTCCAAGAACCGCTGAAGAACCTCTGAAGAACCACTGAAGCACCAGGATTGGTGCTATACAGCACTTAAAGAGGTTCCCCTATGATTACGAGCCAAGAACCATTTTTAATGCCATTTTTTTTTTACTAATAATTAATGATTATACTAATATATTATTAAAGGCTGCTAGGAAGATGATTATTGTGAACTGGATGACACTGCATGAACCTAACTTACCAGAATGGACACGCAGACTGAAACAAGAGATATATATATATATATATATATATATCAGTGGCGAGCGGTGACTTTTTTAACCGGATATGCTGGGCGACATGTTATGTCAAAAATGCACCTGGTGCAAACTGCATGGGTTTATAATAAGCGCGTTAGCTCTACACAGAGTGTTAGCTGCTCAGTTCCTTACTCTCATGACACATGGAAACACAGCTAAAAGTTTCCTAATATATTTGACCATTTATTGAAAGTAGTCTACATTTACCTGTTGATGTCTTCACAAGCACCCGTAAAAGCTGTTGAGTTGTGTTTGAGTTGAGTCAGGCGTGACGCGCGAAAGGGGCATTTGCAAAATATGCTGTGTGTCGCAGAAACTACATGCTACACCTTTAAACGGTACGACACATCGGCTGAGGACACGCTAATCTAAATTAGAGACAACAAATAAGAAACACCATGGCAGGCGTCAATCTAAATTTCTGCCAGATGTGTTTATTTATTTATTTATTATGAATTAAAAATAAGTATTATACATAAATTATAAATAAAATATTATTAGAATAAATGTAAATATAATAGAAATAATAGTATTACAGTAGTATTATACGTTTTCGTTAACAATACATTTCCCTATGGAGAAAATAAAATACTATGAAATTAGTTTCAGTTATGAATGTTTCATAGTTTTTCACTTGATTTCGAGTAGTTCATTCTGTATCAAATACAGTGTGATTTGGTTTATCGACATCTGGAAGCAGCAACACATTTTTCCTCTTGGACGAGAGATACACAGTCAGCTTTCCCTATATATATATATATATATATATATATATATATATATATATATATATATATATATATATATATATATATATATATATATATATATATATATATATATATATAATTTTTTTTTGAGAAAATGACTGCTGAACTCCAGTTTTTCACTCAAAATACTAATGTATGATGTATGAATTCTGCAGATAATGTGACAGGATGTAGTGTAATTGGACCCTATATTATATTATTATTTTATTACTTTATTTATTTACTATATATATATATATATATATATATATGTTTTTTTTTTCAAAACGCAACAAATCCATTTTGATTAATTTTAGTAAAAATGTGTTAAAGAGAGAGTGAGTGGAGATGGGGTACAAACATGACAGAATAACAAGCTGGATATCAGTGGTTCAATACCAACCAGATACAATACATATTTTGGTGGGAACTAATGTTTTTTTTTTAAATGGCTTTTATTGCCTTTTGGAACCAAACTCATTATATATATATATATATATATAAATATTCAATAATTAGTTACATTTATATAGCGCTTTTCTGGGTGATAATATACATATATATTTAAAATTAACTTACTCACCTAAATAAGAAAATTTGGGTCCATTATTACTGTCATTCATAAATTTCACAGTGCTGTCAGATTTCAAAATGACCCCACCACTCCAGTCATAGGCACCAACTGCTCCAAAAAGAACCGATTTCTATGCAAAAAGCAAAACAAATTCATGTTAATTGTATATCAAACATCCACACAAGTTCTTAGATAACAAAAAACACACAAAAAAAATATCCTACTTACGTCCTGCACAATATGGGAACTGAATCCAGCTTCTGCGAGCTGGAATTTAAATCCTTCACCTTGCTGAGTGCCTGAGACACAAAGTGGTCATATATTGCATGAAACTCATTTTATTTGGTAAAACTCACATTAATATTATATTGCATATACAGTAACAAGTCTTTATGGACAAGTTATTGAATCATTCACTCAACCGATTCCTTCAAGCACAATGGTTTTACAAAACACTATCATATTACGTGTGCTGATTAGAGGCGCAGCGCTTGATTCTGCTTTAGCTTTGAACAATTTTCATTGGTAGTGCAAAAATAGATAACGTAACTGGAAATGTTTTTTTTTTTAATGTTTTACTCAATATTTACTTGTTTACTGAAATTTTATATAAAAGCAGTACCACTTTTTATTTTTTATTTTTTTATTTAGGCTACAGCAGCTCATCCAATCAGATTTTAGCATTGGAACAATCCACCAAACTGGCTTTCTCTATTATATAGCAGAATGTTTGATGAAAACTTTCTTACCTTCAACCCCAACTATACTTTTCTCCAGTTTGGACAGAATGTCATCTAATGCAGCATAATTGGAAACGTTGAAAAACTGACCAGGATCTGCTATTTCCATCATCTCATTAATTGCGTCTTTGTTAGACAGAACTTCGTTACCAACCTAAAGATAGCATGATGTTATTAAGCGTAAGTATGGGTTGCAAAGGGGCTGAAGATTTCCAAAAAATCCTGGAAAGTTTCCAAAAACTGGATGTATTAAATAAAACTAGGGCTGTCAAAAGATGAATCGCGATTAATCGCATCCAAAATAAAAGTTTGTGTTTACATAATATATGTTTGTGTACTCTGTTAATTATTATTTATATATAAATACACACACAAGCATGTATATATTTAAGAAAAAAATATTATTTTTATATATAAAACATTTATATTTATATATATTATAGATTATATAAATGTATATACAGTATATACATGCAAATATTTCTTAAATATATACATGAATGTGTGTGTATTTATATATAAATAATAATTAACAGAGTACACAAACATATATTATGTAAACACAAACTTTTATTTTGGATGCGATTAATCACGATTAATCTTTTGACAGCCCTAAATAAAACATAAACATCATTAACTATACAATAACAAACTCTGAGTAATATAGCTGATATGAGTTTTTGAGTGAACCTAAAAGTATCTACAAGGACAGATTAAAATAATTGACAGTAATCTGCAATTGTAATTCGAATGGATGATGTACTATTCAAAAACGTTTAAAAAATGCTAGAGAAATAAGTAGTAAACAGGACACTTACTCCTATGGAATAGCGATTGACACCTTTCATTTGTGGCATGTTCAAAACATCAGTAAGATTCATTGTGTCTCCCAAAATTTTCCCGTCAGACAAAACAATTATGATTTTTTTGGAGTTATTTTTTGATCCATTCTCAGGGATGAAAATATTTGTACTGTAAACAACCAATGAAACCATGATATTAACATATCACCAACATAAGTGCTACATGCTAATCAAACACTTAAGGTATAAAATGTCTAGAATTCCTTAATTGGTAAACTCACAGGACATGATGGATGGCCGAGGCAGTCTTTGTGAAACGCCCAATTTGCTTTATTTCCTTGATCTTTTCCAATGTTCTTGCACCGTCCCCACTGTCTAGAAGTGAGAACTCTGTCCTGGTTATGTTGCCATATTGCACTACTGCAAAGTCACACTGAGGAGAGAGTTTTAGATAACATACCTGTTAAATTGCACAAAATAGCAACAAATTTGTTATAAAATCCTTTAGTTTATACTTGCATCGAAACATGCTTTCCAAACATTGACAATGACATTGTAGATGAAGTCTTTGGCTCTCTCGAAGTCGACAGCGTCAATGCTACCAGAGCCATCCAGCACAAAAGCAATCTCTGTCCCAGCATCTAAAAAATACATTCTTAAGTATCAGTACAAGAATAATGGTTCTTTTAAAACATTGTTCTATCTGTAGTTATGGTACTGATTTATCAAAGGCTAAACATAGACCAGCACCGTCATCATCTTCATCTTCATCTGTTTTTGTGTCACTGTCCGCCTGGGCATCTCTTCTCATCCTCTGTTTAACTTGTGATCATTGACAGAAATGTAAATTAGCAATCAGATTCTTTAAATGAGTCACAACAGCTTATTTCGTTTTATCTCAGCTGGGCTCACCTTGATCGATACTTCTACCTCGATTGTTGTTGTTGTTGCTGTTGACTGAGATAAAAAAGAGATTTAGGAAAATCAGGGGTAGGATTTTATCTGTACGAATCTGAAATACCATTATCAAATCATCCATACATACCTAATTCAACAGGATTCAGTTCGACTTTCTCAATGGGAGTCATCAGTTGGCAATTTCCGTTCAAATCCTCAGTTGCTGACTTCTTTTTGCGAACTTGATTACACATCTTGGGAGGGAAAAAAAACACACAAATCTAAATATCTCGATTGTATCTTTCACCAAAGTCATTACTCTTTGTATTCGGCCATCAAATGAAAATTAGCCCATGATTTACTGACCCTCAAGCCATCCTAGGTGTATATGACATTCTTCTTTCAGACGAATAAAATCGGAGTTATATTAAAAATGTCCAAGCTTTATAATGGCAGTGAATTGTTGTTTCGTTTTTGAAGTCCATAAAAGTGCGTCTATCCATCATATAACTGCTCCACACGGCTCCGGGGGGTTAATAAAGGCCTTCTGAAGCAAAGCGATGCGTTTGTGTAAGAAAAATATCCATATTTAAAACTTTATAAGGTAAAATATCTAGCTCCCGCCAGATCGGAAAAAACGTAACTGGTGTGCAATGTCGTCAGACAACGACGAGAGGCACTACACTTTTTCCCTAAGTTGAATACGGAAGGCGATCTGGTGGAAGCTAGATATTTTACTTTATAAAGTTTTAAACATGGATATTTTTCTTAGACAAACACATCGATTTGCTTCAAAAGGCCTTTATTAACCCCCCGGAGCCGTGTGGAGCAGTTATATGATGGATGGATGCACTTATATGGACTTCAAAAACGAAACAACCATTCACTGCCATTATAAAGCTGGGAAGAGCCAGGACATTTTTAATATAACTCTGATTTTATTCGTCTGAAAGAAGAATGTCAGTCATACACACCTAGGATGACTTGAGGGTGACTAAATCATGGGCTAATTTTCATTTTTGGTTGAACTATCCCTTTAATTTGTGGTACATTTGTAACTCACAATGACAGAATCGCTCTGATTGAGAGTTGACTGAGAGTACATTGTTTTATTTTAGAGATGTTTTCACTAGGGAAGTGCCGTCACTATGGTTTTGGCTGAAGTCACAGTTTTGACTCACAATGTTTTATGACATCCTCCTGATAGTCACAAGCATGATCCTGAACAATTTCCCCTAATGTCCCAATACATACAAACAAATACAATTCCCAAGAAATAACTGTGGTATCCCAACATTTCTGGTCCTATTTAACTTAACTTAAACTATTTACCATTTTCCTACTCTCTAAAAGATTATTTCCTGTACTCTGAAGGAGAACCGACACATTTATGTCTGTCACGGATGTGAAGGGGAAGCCAGACACTCTGTGGTTTTACAGTGAAAATGCTGTGAGACAGACACAAAACCTTTAGCGAACTACACGATATCTGATTATGAGCAGTTTACTTCTCGTTTTCAATAGCTCAACCTTTTGTGAGATTTAGTTGTGAATAAAACAACTTTTGACCATTCCAACATCCCTGTTTTCATACATACCACAAAGTGTTCCTCTTCTGATATCACGCTAGCAGCTACGGATGCTACTGGTCTCAGGCCTGTTGGTTTTTCATCTTTAAACGATATATTGATATAATACGATTTTTACAGTGAAAGCAAAGTGAGGACATTATTGTGAAATTAACCAAGTTAAGTTTACATTTTGAAATGAGCTTCTTTATGAAAAGATAAAGACAAACTTACCATTCAAATTTACTTTGACGCATTCATCATTTAGAGTGCAGCTGAAAAGTTCTCCATTTGATGGGGAAGGAATAAAAACTCTAGAACAGGACAAATTAGTAAAATTTTACTAAAATAGATAAATAATGTTCTTTGCAATGACCTATAAGGTCATAAAGAACATTGATAAGGTCATCGTAAAGAACATTTATTAGGTCATCGTAAAGAACATTTATTTATCTACTTTAGTAAAATGAAAGAATTATCTAAATAAATAAAAAAATGTCATAAATTACTAACCCATCTTTCGATTGGACAACGGTTTGCCCAAAGAGTGGATCATCATTTGTGAAATGCTTCACTGGAGATATCTGAATGTTGAACCCGGTCACACTGCATATGACTGTAACATACAAAATAAAGAGAAAAACTTGAAATGATTCAGTCTGTAGAATACCACATGTTTTTATAATAATCCTTTTTATAATAATTTCTACTTATAAATACGTGTTTAAAACAAACATACATAAATACTTTAAATAATTCATTGTAAACATTGATTATCAACACTTTAAATAAATACATACCAATCAAAAATGGCAGTCCTTTGTACATTTTGTGAATTTGATCAATTCCACGCTTTTAAAAAAACATATCGGCACACTGAGACAGAAAGCAGCTCGTTGTGGTGTTGAAAGAACAGCACACGCTGTTAAACCCTCCTCCTTGACACACTTCAGACACGGCACATTTACTCTAGTGAAGAGAATTTACATTTTATAACAGTTTTTTTGTTCTTTTTCTTTTTTAATTGTAAAAACGGTATAAACTCTGAAATAAGAGCCTCGGTAATGAATGTTAAGTACATGCCAACACGATCAGAGCATAACTATACTTGGGCAGGATCACAAAAAGCATTGTCACACACAACACTGACATGGTCAGTGACAAGAAAAAGTCCAAATTATAAGTCAGTGTTTCATTTTTAAGTGGTCACAATTGACATGGTCCACTCAAATGAAACACTTGTGTGATTTTTTTCAAGGCTGTCACATGATTTGTGTGCTTCTCATCCAGATCTGAAAATAAACTTGCTATTGGTCCAATGTTCAAGTCTCAAAACAATATGAAATTGTGATTTTAAACTAAATGTATTTTCTATTCTATCAAAATGGACCACTGGAAGAAAATGTGGTCATTTTATTTTAGAATTTTATTTTATTTTATTTTCACTCTTTTTAAAGTGAGTGAGATCCCCATTAATTATCACTGGCGTACTATAGCTCACTAGTTTTGCAAGAAATGTATCTTAACCTCTGTGACGATCTCACGCTGATATTGTTACAGGATGTGGTGAATATGGAAACCAGCAACTCTAACTGTGACAGTAAACTAGGCTAGTCTACCCTCAGCCCTCCGTTTTTAAATAGACCTCAAAATGTATATTATGTAGCAAGAGTATACAAGCAATTTCATTTGAATCTTTAATCACATTCATAGAAATAGTAGAAAATAGTATGGTTAGGGGTATAAGACAAACTGAAAAAGAATTGTGTAAAAAAAAAAACCTTGAAAGGAACAGAACAGAAGTATTATTGTTTCTTGCTAATGACTATTCAATCTATTAGGTGATGCCATTTTAGAGTGAGCTACACTCTAAAAAAAAAGGCTCGTAATCATAGGGGAACCTTTTTTAGTGCTATATAGCACCAATTTTGGTGCTTCAGTGGTTCTTCAGCGGTTCTTCAGAGGTGCTATATAGCACCTTAGTCAAAGAACCGGTGAAGAACCTCTGAAGAACCGCTGAAGAACCTCTGAAGAACCGCTGAAGAACCACTGAAGCACCAAAATTGGTGCTATATAGCACTAAAAAAGGTTCCCCTATGATTACGAGCCAAGAACCATTTTTGGTGCAATATAGAACCTTTTTTTTTTAGAGTGTATGATGAGTTAAATCGACAGTGTGTTTGGCTCTCTGGCAGATCAAAAAATTTGGTTTGAGGCACCGGTGTAATTGCGTACAGTTTTTTACCGAAACAGTTCAGCGCGAACTATTGTGATGTAAAGAATGTAGGACGGGGCTTGATTTTGTCCATTGGGAATTGATTGGGTGGTGGTGGTTTGCTATTGGTTGATCTCATGTGAGTGACAGGTTGTCCCGCCCTCGCGCCAGTAAACACATCGGCTGCGTCCGAAAACCTAGGCAGCTGACTCGTTGCCTCACTGCCTTATCAGACATGGCTTGTAAGGCAGCGTTTGTGCATGAAGGCACCTCACGAAACTCATTTCGGACAGACTTAGGCAGTGTAACAGTTTAATTATGTACAGCAAAATAGAGAGAGCTTTGGTGAGAACTAAACAAATATTGAACTACTACATTAGTAATTTATTGCTAGAAATGACATCAGAAGTGGAAAATGTTGGTAAAAAAAAAAACTTACATTTACACACAAACTGACCAGCAAATACAACTTTCGGACGCCAACTTTTTTTTCCAGCTCACAGAATGGAAAGCACAGGATTGTGGGATATCAAAGGCAGCGAAGGATACAAATATGCTGCCTTAAAAAATCGATCAGATGAAGGTCTCTCAGGAGACAGGAAGTGAAGCTAACATTAGACTCGGACGTGCCTTGGTGGCTTCCTGCCTTGAAATGTGTCCTCCGAAGGCAGCATTTTCCAGGTTTCGGATGCAGCCATCATCAGAGGAGAAGTCGCTGTAAGAGGGGGAAGTTATTTTGATTAAAGATAACGAGGGCACATGAATAAAAAAAAAAGATGTGCATGGATAAATCATTTACAAAAATATATGTATAGTAGGGGTGTAACGGTTTCCGGTAAAAAATCGAACTGTACCGTTCTCCAATCTCCACCCACCCGAGTGCCGTATGCTCGAACATGACCCAGTGTTTATGTCGCCGTCACCTGGGTGTTAATAGCCCGCTAGCGCAGGTGAGACCCAAAAAGCACACATTGCTATTTGTGTTTAAACTAAACTCATTTAAGCCTTGCCTTAAGAGAAATTGAGAAAAGTATTCTCACCGGTTCATAAAATTAAGGTGGAAGCACTGGAGTCACATGGACTATTTTAGCGATGTCTTTACTTCCTTTATGGGCCTTGAAAGTGGTAATTAAATGGCTGTCTATGGGGGGGCCTGAGAGCTCTCAGATTTCATCAAAAATATCTTCATTTGTGTTCCAAAGATGAACGGGTTTGGAATGACATGCGGGTGAGTAATTAATGACAGATTTGTTTTTTTTGGGTGAACTATCACTTAAAGTAAAACGTAAACAGTCGAGAAAGATGTGTTCATGTGTAGTATGTACTGTGACCCTAAAACCGTGATAAAAACCTAACCGTGGGTAAATTGAACTGTTATATATAATATATTGGCTTATACACACTGTGCAAGTTACATATCAGCAGGATTTAGTACAAAAAACATTCAGGTTTTAGTTTTTCAGAGAAAGTGTTTGTTTGTTATATTTCTCGTATTTTTTAAGGTCAGAACACTGGCGCGATCAAAGATATATATACGTAGATGCCTCATTCGACCGATCCGCAGGCACTAATGAGGAATCTATGTATATATCTATGATCGTGCCGGAATTTTGCATGTATTTTGACCTTATTCGCCGGAAGTGATGGCGCGGGGACGGCTGATGCAGAGCCATAGAAAAAAGTGAAATACATTTTTAAACATGGATATTTTTCTTACACAAATGCATCGATTCGCTTCGGAGCCGCGTGGATCACGTTATTTGACGGACAGATGCATTTTTATGGACTTCAAATTCCGAGCAACTATTACTGCTATTATAATTCTTGGATTAGCCAGAATATTTTTAATATAACTCAGATTTTATTAGTCTGAAAGAAGAATGTCATATACACTGACATGAGGGTATGACTTGAGGGTGAGTAAATCATGGGCTAATTTTCAGTTTTGGGTGAACTATCCCTTTAAGTAGTTTGACAGGTCTACTGAGGTAAATGAAAAACCTAATTAAAGTTCAGTCAGGTCCACTTAAGCCAAAAACACCATAGACAAACTTTTAGTCAACTTTTTTATTGGCATATTTTGCTAAATTTACATTTGACGATATGGCTCTGTTCTAAATTTCCTGTCCTTATCATGAGCTCCATGAAAAGCCAAGACAGGGAACAGCAGCAGCTTCTGGGGTCAACCTCCCAGGTTTTTAAACTGGGAGGGCAGCGAAATCCCCCATTAGAACAGAGCATGCATCAATGACAACAGAATGACATTGATTCAATTAAACACTGTTAAAGGAGGAGCTGCGGAGGAGGTGGGTTGCAAAGCAGCGTGCAGTGGAAGCAGCAAACAGGCAGATTGAACTGAAGCTATACGCTTAAGAAAGGCGTCCTGTTTAAGAGATGCCAATTGAGTGCATAGGAATCGGATCAGCTGATAGGGGCGCAGTTGGAATTTTTCCAATCAGCTGATAGCGGAGCTCGACTACGTGGCCTGCTGAACTAATGCAGAATGCTTGATTTTTTTGTTCCACATTATTGAGCAAGACAATTCTCATGCAATATCTTTCTGAAGATGAGAGGCATGAGTCGGTGAAACATCGTACAAAATGAAACAACTAACATTTTTCAAAAACTGAATAGAGATTATCGAACTGTCAAATGATTTGTGAGTGATTTAGAGCACAGAAGATCCAGGTCAGATTAAGGCTCAAACTGTGTCTCATTTTGAAAGGTTGCGTCCTCCAGAGGTCGCATTCGTATCCTGCATACGTCATCAAGGCTGTCTCATTTCAGAAAGGTAAGTAGGGCACTCTTCAAATGTGCCCTTCTTTCACAGGAGGTGTATCCTTCGCTGCTGCAGATAACCCACAATTCTTTGCGTCGCCATTAACAACCGTTATGTTTTTTAAATATTATTTGAAAAAATGGAGACGTCGGCAGAAATACATGCAAGCGAAGATGTGGTGTTTAAATTTAAGTAGTTTCAAGCTTGTTTTAGTTTTTAAGCTGTATTACCTCAAATAGATAGTTGTGGTAAACAGGATTACAAGTGTTTAGTGATTTTTAAACGTTTAGAACAGTATTATGTGGTCAAGGCAAGAAACATTTTATAGTCATTTTCAAGTTATAAATAATTTTCATTCAAATAACTGGTGCGAGAGCACAACTACGTTGTGAACGTGTTTGCATCGCAACGTGATACTACGTGATTAAGGACACTCCGTATACCGGATGTGTCCTCCGGAGGACACAGCCGTCGAAATGAAATGAAATGAGACACAGCTTTATTAAGGGAAGTTTCTGTCAAACAAATTAATTGTATTAAAAGGGAAGCTATACAAAAAACCCACTGTTGAGCAGCAAACAGTTATGGCAGTTGTGCATAAAGTTGCATTTCAACCACCCCTAACCAAAGCTAGCAAAGAGAAATGTTTACAGTTGGTGTAGAAATACATAAATAGTTTAATTCACTGATGAATGCTGTGATGAAATGGATGGTCCAGATGGATGGATTTCTGGTTGGTCAATGGCCACTTCGTTAAAATGTGTAAGGAGTCAAAACAGTGCCAGGAATTGCTCTGTTGCACACAAATGAAGATCTGCTCTCAATGAGACAGCGTTTCTGACGCTTGTAACTGTGATGGGCAACATAGCTCGTATGACGAGAAAGATTCTGTCATTTCTAGGGGGTTTTTGGTTACTGTATATGTGTCTGGTCCGTGCTGCATTCATATTTGTGTCGCACCAGAGTTCGTTTGGAAGTGGACCGAGACCCATCTTTTCAGCGGTCTTGGTCCACCCGTTTGGTGTACACCAGGGTTCAGATGACAGTGATTCAAATGATCCGCACTAACAGAGCAAATGTGCAAATATGCACCTTTTAGGGGTAGATAAGGTACAAAGTTGTCTCTTTAAGGGTACTGCCCGCAGAGCCGGATTAAATAAATGGACTACACTAGGCAGGTTGCATTTTTTGGGCCCCCCTCCATCGATGTTATTTATGAATTGAAATCTGAAACTTACCAAAGTTACTAATAAAAGTGAATTCACATTTTACATAGCCTAGTCTTTGGTTACAAATTGGTTGTGTTGTATATTAAACAGTCCATCAGACTATTTTTTGATATTCATTATTTATAAGTCATTACATGGCTCTATTAAATGCTATTAAATTATCCTCATCCATTGGGAGTGTCATTGTTAAGGCTGTAGTACCAGTAAATAACCAATAGGTATCAGTAAACTATGTACACAGAGCAAATAAGTTTATCTTATTTGCTCTGTTTACATTTAATAAACACATTTAATTAAGATTTTCTGCAAAATGCAATAGCTTACAACATTTATAAATGTTGTAATTAAGATTTTCTGCAAAATACAATAGCTTACAACATTTATAAATGTTGTAATTAAGATTTTCTGCAAAATACAATAGCTTACAACATTTATAAATGTTGTAATTAAGAACAAGAAGGCAAACATGACCCCTTCCCATTCATCAAGACCATTTAGAAACTGTCAAACAATAAATAATAATAAATATAAGGATGGAGGATTTAAACTATGGAAAACTAAAGGTATTCAGACTATTAAAGACTTGTATATGGATGGTATACTTCTTACATTTCAAGAATTGTGTGATAAACACCAGATTCTCTCAAAACATTTTTAAAAAAAATATTCACAGCTTAAAAGTTTTATGTCTTCCAGGTCTACAGATATTATGTACATTCCCAAACTGTCATTAATTAAGGAAATAATTGAAAAAAGAGGTGAAAAGGGCCAATTGTCAAAATATTATAATTTAATAATGTCTAACTCTAAAGAGTCTGCTGTAGACAAATTAAACGCATGGAGGAAAGCCATTCAAGAATAAATAGAGGAATTTGAATGGACTGAAGCATGTTTAAAGGCGCAAAAACAAACCTGGATCTCCAAGAGTAAAATAAAGGACTTTGTACAATTATGGGAGCCATACATGATTATTATATCATATGTAAAGTAGGGCCAAAATTTTTTTATTGATTTATTTCTTTTTTTTACATTTGTTTTTATCTTTTATTATCATTTTGAATTAGATTTTCTTGTAACTTAATGCTGCGTTCCGCGCGAAACGCGCCTTCCGCGCCGCGGGACCTCCAGACGCGCGTAAACGCGCCTTTCCATTGACTTAACATTGAAATCACTCGCGCCAGACGCTCTATTCGCGTTTGGTGTGAACGCAGCATAAAACTTGACACGGAAATGTTGTTTTACTTATTTTCCGCCGCATCTTCCACCGCGTCTTCGGGCCGTGTCTCCGGGCATGGCTCGGCCTTTGGCTCTGCTGACTCGAGCAGGTTCAAAGCTGGCGGACAGAAACTTTTATAAAGCCCCCCGCTGTCTCTTCTTTTGTTCCTCTTCATTTTTTTTCTTTTTACGTTCTGCCGCACCCGAAAGCATCTTGAATGTTAGCCTACTCAAAACACATCTGCCTGCTAGCTTTGTTGTCCCGCTCTGACCTGATTATAATAAATACAGTCATGGGCTGGCGTTAATGTGACGTAATGTAACAGTCTATGGTTAAAATAAACATTGTCACTATTTTTAGTTAATTAATAAATATTTAAATAAATTGTAGATAGGACATTTGTACATTTTAATTGTATTATTATTATTATTATTTTTTTTGTCCCTCTGTCTGGGCCCCATCCCGCCAATCGGGCCCTAGGCACGTGCCTAGTTTGCCTTTGCGTTAATCCGGCTCTGACTGCCCTAGTGACAAGCTGTTGTACCCCTAAAGGTACTATTTGTGAACATTTTGTCTGACAATGAACAGATGCATTTTAATTGTAAAATAAAATGACTTATTATTTTGTACATGCACAGTTTATGGGCTTCTGGGACCCCCCAAACAAGGAAGTAAATCTCAAAAATGTGTAGAGGAAACTGTGTGGTTAACTATTTTCAGGGCTGTCACATGTTTTGGTCCGGAAAAAAACCCAATGGACGTAGTTTTAACTGGGGTGGTGGAGGTGTTTTCGAGCATTAGAGAAATTTGCATGTCTCTGTTTGTTTTTTTGCTTAATTTAGTAATTTAAAGGTGCAATAGGCGATTCTCTACAGAACCATTTTTGTCATGCTGGTTTAAAGTCTCCTCATATCCTGATAGCATTCATTGTATTAAGTGGTCTTAATGTATTTTATAAATAGATATCGTCTGTGGAAGGCCATAAAAAGTTAGTTCAATCATTGCATTTGGTCTGAATTTAATGATACCATGTGTTCCCTGTCAGTGGAAAATATTAAATGTCATACTTTTTCACAGTTGGGGTGAGAAATCACACTTTACCCCGTTTGCATGAAAAGCAATGTGTGTGTGTGTGTTTTTTTTTTTACCGGAAATATCAAGTGACTAATAGACTTAACAGGGTTCTTTGAACGAGGCTACCATTAGTTGTGTGTGACTGTCAAAGACATATTGCTTGACAAATATGGCATACATTTTACAGCTTTGGATATTTATAGGTGCTCTGGTGTGTTCCAACGGTAAGTTATAGATAGAAATGTGTCTTCAATCTCCATATATATCTATAGCTTTACCTGTGAGAGATGAAAAGTTGGATCAGTCACATTTTGATGCTTCTTCCACTGTTCAGCTCTGGACCACTGGAAAAGAAAATGTACAGAGGTCACCATCAGCGCCTCTCTGAAATCTGAAGTCTTTCTCCCTTGTAATGTTAATATAAGCCTTGACAGTGAAACAAACACTGTGAAATGGAGCCACTTTTCCAATGGACCCACTCTTCTAAGGATCATGAATGATGGCAGAGTATATTTTGATAGTCCTAGAGAAGGACGAGTGAGTGTTTTACCCCTTCAATTCAAAGACGGAAACTTCTCCATCCTCATCCATGATCTGGAGCCTTCAGACATCGGCCCGTACTTTTGTGAGCTGGGCAGTAAATGCTGGAGAGTGGAAATCAGAGAAATGGCAGAAGATGGTAAGATCAGTCACTGCATGAGAAAGTCTTTCAAATTAATTTTAGAGGAAGAATCACATAATGGTGTGATCATTTTTTTAAATTAAGATAAAATATACTGAATAATTTTACATTTACATAACATAACATTTCTATTTGTGGCACAGAAACTGTGGAGTTGAACTCTTATAATTACTCCTGGTTGTTCTTTTTTGCTGGAGCCGGATTTTTCACTCTTCTTTTTATCGTTTTTAAATGCACTGGTGAGCTTTATACTTTTTATTTATTGTCCAACATAAAAATGTAATGAACCAGTATTTAGACAAACGATAAACTGACTCCTATTTATTTGTTTGTAAATAAAATTCAGGCTTACACAACCGTTGTATGAGATCCTCTTGCTCTATTAATGAAGGTAAGTTCTGTAAAAATGATGTGAATGAGATTTTAAAGGTGCAGTGTGTGAATTTTGGCATCTAGTGATGAGGTTGTGAATTGCAATCACCACAGCACACCCCTCTCTTTCGAAGCACATAGAGAAGCTACGGGAGCCGACACAGTACAAAAATGTTGTCGCCGGAGAGAGCAGAGAGTGACAAATGCTCTGTAGAAAAGTTTGTCTGTTTAGGGCTACTGTAGAAACATGATGCACAAAATGGTGATTTCACTTGGAGGGCCACTGTCCTGCAAAGTTTAGCTCCAACCCCAATTCAACACACCTGAATCAGCTACTCAAGGTCTTATTAGGGTTACTAGAAACATAGGCAGGTGTGTTGAGGCAAGTTAGAGCTAAACAGGACAGTAGCCCTCCAGGACCGAGTTTGGACACCCATGCGGACCCGCTGTGTATGTAGATAGAAATGGCTTATTCTAAGGTAATAAAAACATAACGGTTCATTATGTAAGGATTTTATACACCACTGAAAACATAGTTGTGTGTATTATATTGCATTTCTGTCAATAGATCCTCATAAATACTACACACTGTACCTTTAATATTGTTTTGTTTGTTTTTCCTGAAGAACGGATTGATAGATTTATTTATTAATGCCACTTATGCCAGTTGATATGTTAATACAAAATATGTTATATGATTACAAAAGCAAAATTCATATTTCATTTCAATTTCATTTAATTACAGTTTGCAAGTACGTTTTCAATTGCTGTGTGACATTCCTGCTGAAAGTCTATATTAATATAATTTGTTATCAAACAATATATGAGATGTCATACTCTTTAGTTTTTCAAGAACATGATTCTTCAAGTTAAACTTCTATCCAACAGAGAAGGGTTAGGGTTAGCTCAAATATGCTAATGTTGAGCTAAAATATGCTAATTAAGAATAAGCAAGCTAAAATGTAGCCTATTATTTATGTTTTATCAGCATTCAGATCAAAATGACATCACAACAGTATATGGACATGGTTAGATATGGCATAACACTGCAATCGAAGAAATGCTGACAACAGTGGGACATAAAAATAAGATTCCCTATTATAGATCAATTATGAAATGTTTGTTTTATCAATACATGATTCTTCAAGTCAAACTTAAATAATTGAGCTGAAATATGCTAATTAAGAATAATACTAATTTAAAAATTAGCAAGCTAAAATGTATTATTTATTTTTATCAGCATCC
The DNA here is from genome assembly GCF_949357685.1 of Gobio gobio. Lineage (NCBI taxonomy): Eukaryota > Metazoa > Chordata > Actinopteri > Cypriniformes > Gobionidae > Gobio > Gobio gobio. The sequence continues at coordinate 40,430,105 of NC_137114.1, forward strand.
AGAACTCCAGATCCAAATGACTCTATCACGACAATATATGGTAGGATATAATTTATGTTCAGAAAACTGTTTCTATCATAAGGCAGAGAATAACTATTACAAGGTTGTTTCAGTCAACCAGGCAAGATGCTGCAATCGACGAGATGCTGACAACAGTGGGAGATAAAAACAGGATTCCCTATTACAGATATATTTTGAAATGTTTGTTTTATCAATACATGATTCTTCAAGTCAAACTTCCATAATTGAGCTGAAATATGCTAATTAATAATAATAATAAATAAAATTAGCAAGCTAAAATGTATTATTTATTTTTATCAGCATCCAGAACTCCAGATCCACATGACTCTATCACAACAATATATGGTAAGATATAATTTATGTTCAGAAAACTGTTTCTATCATAAGGCAGAGAATAACTATTACAAGGTTGTTTCAGTCAACCAGGCAAGACGCTGCAATCGACGAGATGCTGACAACAGTGGGAGATAAAAACAGGATTCCCTTTAACAGATTATCAATCATGTCATCTGTTTTGAAATGTTTTTCTATTTTCATTTATTGATTTCTAAAAATTAAATTAAAAAGAAAGAAAAAAAAGGTTGATAAGATACTGAATACATTTGTAAACTACATATGTAAACTGAACTTCCATATAAACTATTTGTATAAATGAACAGGAACTACCATCACCAGTGAGAGTTACCACCAGAGGGCACTCCACCCCCTCCACCTGTCAGTCATTTTTTCCCCTCATTATTCCCTGCCTGTTTCCTCTGTTGATTGTTCTGTCTTCTGAGTTTAAGTTATTGCTAGTTCTTCTGAATGTTCTTGTTCTGGATCATTGGATTAAAGACGGTTTTTGTCATATTCTCCAGAGTCGTGTGCTTCACTGCAGAACTCTACTTGTGAAGATTTCTTTTTAATTTCATTTAATTTTGTACTTCCAATGACCTTTCAGATATCATTTTACAAAAACGTTTTGTTTTGACAATGTTACCTTATGACATGGAGTTAAAGAATAATTACATAAACATGTAGTTCTATTCTAATATAGCCTAAGAAATATATTTTTGAATGCTGATTCATTTTTTTTAAGATCTCCACCTCCTGCTTCATCACATGAGGTTATATCACGTTTTTTTGTTTTTGTTTGTTTAATAGAGATCACGATTTTCCCACAAACTAAACAATGTTAATAAAACTATTTTGAATTTTTTTCAATATAATTTTTTTAATCGCATTGAATGAATAATACAATGACTCGCATTTAAAGTAAGTTTTGCTTTGTCGCCCTCTCTGTTTGAAACCTGCAATTGCAGCTATTTGCGGAATTATCATCTTAACGTGGTTTGTGCGTCGGAGCGGCTCCTCTTCGTGGATTCATCTGTTTTGAGGAGTATGTGTGGCTGTCAGTCACCGCACCGGTGTGGATACTGTACTTCGCAAACACAGATTATACATCTTGGAGTATGACCAAAATAAGAATTTTTCCAGCAAAATGTCATTTGAACAAGTAAGTAACATGTCTGCCAATTTTGTTCTGACCAAGCAAAAAGCATTACAATAATTTGCGCTACCAACAGTGATTAAATCTAACAGTCGCTTAGCTCATATCACATCAAACCGTGCAAATTATTATTATTGTTACAACATCAGCATTGCGTGACTACATGTATTCAGTTTGTATTCGTTTTTCCTGTAGATTTCAATTTCCGTACAGTCTAATCGTTTTCTTTTTTCTACAGGTGAATCTCCAGTTGTCACTGATGATTGTCTTTTGGTCCTTTCTGTATTGCAATCCGCAATCAAAGTGATAAGTTTAATTATGCCAGCTGCTGCGAGAAAAGGCTATAAATGATCCGCCACCTGCAGCATCCTCACATATACAGGTGCTGGTCATATAATTAGAATATCATCAAAAAGTTGATTTATTTCACTAATTCCATTCAAAAAGTGAAACTTGTATATTATATTCAATTAATTACACACACACACTGATATATTTCAAATGTTTTTTTCTTTTAATTTTGATGATTATAACTGACAACTAAGGAAAATCCCAAATTCAGTATCTCTGAATATTTGAATATTTTGAAAAGGTTCAATATTGAAGACACCTGGTGCCACACTCTAATCAGCTAATTAAATCAAAACACCTGCAAAGGCCTTTAAATGGTCTCTCAGTCTAGTTCTGTAGGCTACACAATCATGGGGAAGACTGCTGACCTGACAGTTGTCCAAAAGATGACCATTGACACCTTGCACAAGGAGGGCAAGACACAAAAGGTCATTGCAAAAGAGGCTGGCTGTTCACAGAGCTCTGTGTCCAAGCACCTTAATAGAGAGGCGAAGGGAAGGAAAAGATGAGGTAGAAAAAAGTGTACAAGCAATAGGGATAACCGTAGAGGATTGTGAAACAAAAACCATTAAAAAATGTGGGGGAGATTCACTAAGAGTGGACTGCAGCTGGAGTCAGTGCTTCAAGAACCACTACGCATTCCTTGTGTCAAGCCACTCTTGAACAACAGACAGCGTCAGAAGCGTCTCGCCTGAGCTAAAGACAAAAAGGACTGGACTGCTGCTGAATGGTCCAAAGTTATGTTCTCTGATGAAAGTAAATTTTGCATTTCCTTTGGAAATCAGGGTCCCAGAGTATGGAGGAAGAGAGCAGAGGCCCACAATCCACGTTGCTTGAGGTCAGGTGTAAAGTTTCCACAGTCAGTGATAGTTTGGGGTGCCATGTCATCTGCTGGCGTTGGTCCACTGTGTTTTCTGAAGTCCAAGGTCAACGCAGCCGTATACCAGGAAGTTTTAGAGCACTTCATGCTTCCTGCTGCTGACCAACATTATGGAGATGCAGATTTAATTTTCCAACAGGACTTGGCACCTGCACACAGTGGCAAAGCAACCAGTACCTGGTTTAAGGACCATGGTATCCCTGTTCTTAATTGGCCAGCAAACTCGTCCGACCTTAACCCCATAGAAAATCTATGGGGTATTGTGAAGAGGAAGATGCGATATGCCAGACCCAACAATGCAGAAGAGCTGAAGGCCACTATCAGAGCAACCTGGGCTCTCATAACACCTGAGCAGTGCCATAGACTGATCGACTCCATGCCACTCCGCATTGCTGCAGTAATTCAGGCAAAAGGAGCCCCAACTAAGTATTGAGTGCTGTATATGCTCATACTTTTCATGTTCATACTTTTCAGTTGGCCAAGATTTCAAAAAATCCTTTCTTTGTACTGGTCTTAAGTAATATTCTAATTTTCTAAGATACTGAATTTGGCATTTTCCTTAGTTGTCAGTTATAATCATCAATATTAAAAGAAATAAACATTTGAAATATATCAGTCTGTGTGTAATGAATGAATATAATATAATATACAAGTTTCACTTTTTGAATGGAATTAGTGTAATAAATTTACTTTTTGATTATATTATAATTATATGACCAGCTCCTGTACTAGCCGGGACTCCCTCTTTACCAATCAAATTAGAACACATTACCACAAGCTTACTGATGTGGACCTGGTGAAGATAAGGAGATAGTTTTGAACACTGGCCCGTTATGTACTTGCTCAAATTGATTTTGGATCATTTTTAATCATTATTTATTTTGATGTTCCGCTGTGATCGTACAAAGGTTTAATAGACATAGCCAAATTATTAATCCATATAAAATGTTCTATCACATCTATTAAAGTGACGGTTTCTGTAAATATTTTCAGCCAAAATGTCAATCTGGGTTCATCCTTCAACTGCGGTCAGCTCTGATTTGGTTCAGCGGGCGAGGACTCGCACTGACAGAGAAGCATTTCCATTGTCTGTAACCTGCATATATTATGGCCAATCAAGAGAGTCGACATTGTGCATTACCAAACACTGTATAGAATGCTCCACTAAATTTATTTGTTATATATTTTATTGCGCTACGTTTTTGTGCTAAATTCGGATCGCTTTCGTAGGCTAGTGAGTGATTAGAAATCCCATTCATTTCCCTAAACAATCTAACCAATTTGTTACTGGAGTCTGGAACTGACTTCAGCTGAACAACATTCGAAATGCATCATTTTCCTGTTATCACTGTAAAGATGCTTTGAAACAATCTGTATTGTAAAGCGCTTTATAAATAAAGGTGACGAGACTTGACATGAATATTCCTATTGACTATTCTGTCCAGTAGGTGACGCAACTACTTTTAGTAAACTTTAAAGTCCCAGTGAACCGGAAGTTACAACTGATTTTATTTCAGTGTTATTTCCAAGCGAAACGGAATATTGAATAGAGGGCTGGGTTTCACTTCAGTGCTCCTCCTCCCCATCTCTCGCTCATAGCAGACTTACTGTGCGTTCACACCGCCGCCGGCGAGAGCGTCAAACTTCGCTCTGGCCGCTCTGCCATCGACGCTGTAGAAAGATTTGTGGACGCGCTGCCGCTCTGACGTAGATCGAATGCTTGGTCTTTTTTGAAACGGCATTTAAAGGGGCTGCAAAGCAAACACTCATGTTGATCTGCGTTTGTGCAGACTAACCACAGGTAGGGTATAACCGTATAATATAACCTCATGAAATCATTTAAATGTGAAAGTTTAAAAAAAGCAGATTGATGGAAAGAACTTAACAATTATAGTTACATGTTTGCTAACGAAATAAACCAATTAAAAGCCATTTGTGTGGTGGATAAATAATGTTGCACGTCTTCTTATCAAACCCGCCGCACCAGCTGTGATCAACCTCCTCTATTTTGCTTAGGAACTAATGTGGTAGGAACCGAAGTTTACAGCACTGCGTTCTCTAGAATCATCTCAAGCGGAGCACTTCTACATTCCCATTGGTTGCCGCCGGCTGCCGCCGAACCGCGTCATAGCTCATTACCATAAAGTTGACCTGACTTCAACTCTCCTTGACGCCCAAATCGTTGTAAATATGGCGGTGGAAAAAAAAATAGCTGCGAGAGCTCAACCAATCAGCATGTTCAGCGCCCAAGTCCCACCCCCGAAAGTTCGGGAACTTTTGAAAAGTCCCACCTCGCAAGCAGGGCCGTTTGGAGGGGGAAATATTTACCCGGAACTTCATTTAGACCCTGGTTCCTGCGGTCGAAACACACCGAGTTCCCCCCCAAAGTTCCTGGTTCCGGGGTAAAGTTCCTGCGGTGGAAACGCGGCTCAAGACGCGCCGCGCCGCTCTCGCCGGAGCTCGCCGCCGGGCTCCCATTGAGAATGAATGACTTCCGGCCACTTTGACGCTCTCGCCGGCGGCGGTGTGAACGCACAGTAACGGTTGGAGGGGAGTGGTTAAGGAGATTCAAACCCAAGCCGGCGCATAGTCGTCATCGGAAAGGGAACGCCATTCAAGACCGGAAGTTACTTTTCAGATTTTGATTAAAGATTACCACGGCAAACAATTTTTTATGTGTATTAACTTGCACGGATTAATTGTTCACCCTAAGACCTGTAATGTGGGCTAACAAAGTAAATAAGACCGATTTTGATTTCATGAGGACTTTAAGCTTCCTTCAAGCTTTGAAAGGAAGTCATGTAAACACTACAAGAGGTAGAATAATGCTTTCAGCATAGCTAGTAGCATTTTCTGCTCATTTATTCAACAACCTCTGGCGTGTTGTACCTTCTTTCTCATATCTTCTCATTCAATGTCCTGTCTCATCGCTCTCTTATTTGTTGGTTCATTGATATTTAACGTAATATTTGCATACTGAGTAGAAATGTCAGTTTAAAAAGTACTAGTGGATATTAAGTTCCTGATATCTTTGGTCTGAAAAGTTACTAGTAGCCTACCCAAAAAAATAAGTAGCCTATAGTGAATTTGTTTCTAGTAGGCCTAATGTAAAATGAAATACTAGTCACTATTCGATTAAATACCAGTGTCTAATCTTTATAATGGTAGCTTACACTAAAGTCAAGTCTTTATTTATAAAGCGCTTTATACAATACAGATTGTTTCAAAGCAGCTTTACAGTGATAAGAGGAAAATGATCCAATGATGGTTGTTCAGCTGAAGTCAGTTCAGTGTTGATTCATTTCCATTGTAAAGAAAAATGTAATTATTAAATTAGTTTATTTTGTTTAAATAATAAGCACTAGTATCTGAATAAGTAATAGTACCTAAACAATAAGTAGGCTACTATATAGCTAAAAAAAAAAAAATAAGTTGACCTAGTTGCATGAAAATATATACTAATACATTTTAAGGATTAAATGTTAAAACAGCTTGCTTTGATTTATTTAGATGAACTTGTAATCTGAAACACACTATAAAGAAAGCCAACAACAGGAAAAATTACAACACCCAGTGTTATTTTTTATGGTCATTTAGGTGAAACTGCGGCTATACTTTCACATGCTCATGTTGCGGTTGTTGCCAGCGGATCTTAAAATAAACTATAGCTTATGCAGTGAGCAAGGCATACATACACTTTCAAAACCGGGGGGGGGGGGGGGGGGGGGGGGGCTGCTGTTGTAGCTGTGTATAATGATAAATGATAAGCATAAACACAATACCTCCAATAAGATGTACTTTCTGTTGTAAGGTAAGTTGAAACTGTAGCCTATACATCAGTGATGTCAGTGATTAAATGCTTTGTGAACGAGTTGGACAAGAATCTTCTCTAGCCTACACTTTGTTAGTTTTGCAATAGGGCATGCATCTAACTAAGTTGATCTCACTTTGATTTTGCTACAGTATGTAGTAGTAGAAATGGAAACCTGCTGTTTAAATGAGGTAAGTAGCCTCAAAGCACAATATTGCAAAAGAAAATCTATCTGCCCTCAGCCATGTTATCAAATGTATTACAAAGCACTTTTTTCATTGTGTTTATAGTTGCATCACAAATCAGCATAATGCTTGCAGGTTAAAGGTCGAGTCGCTGTGAATTTGCAGCTCTAGACCGCCACACGTAAGAGCCTGTTTTCTGAATTCACAGGAAATAACATGTGGACAAGGACATCAGCCTACACGTTCTCAATCTCTGACTTGGTCTTGCAAACTTTGACATCTTGAATGACATGCATCATGTATATTTCACATCTTTGGATATTTTTTGGTGCTTTGGTGTCTTCACATGGTAGGTTCAAAATACCTTATTATTAATTATGATGTAGCATAGGCTAATAAACAAAATCATAATGTTGACTACATTATTAATGTTATCAATAATGGTGCAAAAGAATAGTATAATATTGTAAATAATTTTTTTACATTTATTTTTTATTTTAGTTTTACATTGATGTGTTTAAGATTAATGAACCAGGCATTTCTTTAGAAACATCTTTAGAACATTTTCAACTCCTAAAATGTGTGTCTGTGTGATATGATACTGAATCAGTTATATTTCGATGACCCTCCATTTTAGCTCTGGACCACCGGAACAGAAAATGTACAGAGGTCACCATCAGCGCCTCTCTGAAATCTGAGGTCTTTCTCTCGTGCCACTTAAATATAAGCTTTGACATTGAAATGGTGACATGGAGGCACTTTTCCAATGGACCCACTCTTCTAAGGATCATGAATGATGGCAGAATCTATTTGGATAGTCCTAGAGAAGGACGAGTGAGTGTTTTTCCCCTTCTGTTCAAAGACGGAAACTTCTCCATCCTCATCCATGATCTGGAGCCTTCAGACATCGGCCCGTACTTTTGTGAGCTGGGCAGTGAATGCTGGAGAGTGGAAATCAGAGAATCAGAGGCAGAGCCAGTTGAGAGTAAGTTCAGTCCCTGCATGGGAGAGTCTTTCAAATGAAAAAGATAAAAAAATGAATTGTGACAAAATATACTGAATCATTTTACATTTATATAACATAACATTTCTATTTTGTGGCACAGAAACTGAGGAGTTGAACTCTTATAATTACTCCAGGTTATTCTTTTTTGCTGGAGCCGGATTTTTCACTCTTCTTTTTATTGTTTTTAAACGCACTGGTGAGCTATATATTTTTTATTTATTATCCAAATTAAAAATATAATGAACCAGTATTTAGACAAACTATAAACTGACTCCTATTTATTTGTTTGTAAATAAAATTCAGGCTTACACAACCGTTGTATGAGATCCTCTTGCTCTATTAATGAAGGTAAGTTCAGTAAAAATGATGTGTATGAGATTTTAAGATCTTGATTTGTTTGTTTTTCTGAAGAACGGATTGATAGATTTATTAATGCCACTTATGCCAGTTGATATGTTAATACAAAATATGTTATATGATTACAAAAGCAAAATTCATATTTAATTTTAATTTCATTTAATTACAGTTTGCAAGTACGTTTTCAATTGCTGTGTGAAATTCCTGCTGAAAGTCTATATTAATATAATTTGTTATCAAACAATATATGAGATGTCATACTCTTTAGTTTTTCAAGAACATGATTCTTCAAGTCAAACTTCTATCCAACAGAGGAGCATTGATAGGCAATAATTGAGCTCAAATATACTAATTAAGAATAAGCAAGCTAAAATGTATTATTTATGTTTTATCAGCATTCAGAACTCCAGATCAAAATGACTCTATCACGACAGTATATGGACATGGTTAGAGAATTTATGGCATAACACTGCAATCGAAGAAATGCTGACAACAGTGGGACATAAAAACAGGATTCCCTATTACAGATCAATTATGTCATCGGTTTTGAAATGTTTTATCAATACATGATTCTTCAAGTCAAACTTAAATAATTGAGCTGAAATATGCTAATTAATAATCACTGAGCTTTTCCTGGGCCGTTCCCACCTGGTGGAATGACCTGCCGATCTCAATTCGTGCGGCCGAGTCTGTAGCCGTTTTCAAAAAACACCTAAAGACACATCTCTTCCAGCAGCACCTGACCAATCAAGAATAGCACTTCATCATTCTATTCATTTTCTGTCTGTCTAATTTATAAAAAAAAAAAAATCTACTGTGTGTTCTGAGCTAGATTAACTGAGACTTGCTACACTCTAAAAAAAAAAGGTTCTATATGGCACCAAAAATGGTTCTTGGCTCGTAATCATAGGGGAACCTTTTTTAGTGCTATATAGCACCAATTTTGGTGCTTCAGTGGTTCTTTAGTGGTTCTTCAGAGGCTCTTCACCGGTTCTTTGACTAAGGTGCTATATAGCACCTCTGAAGAACCGCTGAAGAACCACTGAAGCACCAAAATTGGTGCTATATAGCACTAAAAAAGGTTCCCCTTACGAGCCTTTTTTTTTAGAGTGTACAGCACTTGCATATACTGTTGCCCTTGGCTGTTCTAGTTGCTTCTTTTGCTCTCATTTGTAAGTCGCTTTGGATAAAAGCGTCTGCAAAATGACTAAATGTAAATGTCACCATCACCAGTGAGAGTTACCACCAGAGGGCACTCCACCCCCTCCACCTGTCAGTCATTTTTCCCCTCATTATTCCCTGCCTGTTTCCTCTGTTGATTGTTCTGTCTCGTGAGTATAAGTAGGCTAATTGTAAGTTCTTCTGAATGTTCTTGTTCTGGATCATTGGATTAAAGACGGTTTTTGTCATATTCTCCAGAGTCGTGTGCTTCACTGCAGAACTCTACTTGTGAAGATTTTTTTTTAATTTAATTTTGTACTTCCAATGACCTTTCAGATATCATTTTACAAAAACGTTTTGTTTTGACAATGTTACCTTATGACATGGAGTTAAAGAATAATTACATAAACATGTAGTTCTATTCTAATATTGCCTAAGAAATATATTTTTGAATGCTGATTCATTTTTTTTTAAGATCTCCACCTCCTGCTTCATCACATGAGGTTATATCAAATTTTTTTGTTTTTGTTTGTTTAATAGAGATCATGATTTTCCCACGAACTAAACAATGTTAATAAAACTATTTTGAATTTTTTTCAATATAATTTTTTTTAATCGCATTGAATGAATAATACAATGACTCGCATTTAAAGTAAGTTTTGCTTTGTCGCCCTCTCTGTTTGAAACCTGCAATTGCAGCTATTTGCAGAATTATCATCTTAACGTGGTTTGTGCATCGGAGCGGCTCCTCTGCGTGGATTCATCTGTTTTGAGGAGTATGTGTGGCTGTCAGTCACCGCACCGGTGTGGATACTGTACTTCGCAAACACAGATTATACATCTTGGAGTATGACCAAAATAAGAATTTTTCCAGCAAAATTTCATTTGAACAAGTAAGTAACATGTCTGCCAATTTTGTTCTGACCAAGCAAAAAGCATTACAATAATTTGCGCTACCAACAGTGATTAAATCTAACAGACGCTTAGCTCATATCACATCAAACCCATGCAAATTATTATTATTATTGTTACAACATCAGCATTGCGTGACTACATGTATTTATTAGTGTTTCCTGTAGATTTCAATTTCCGTACAGTCTAATTGTTTGCTTTTGACAGGTGAATCTCCAGTTGTCACTGATGATTGTCTTTTGGTCCTTTCTGGATTGCAATCCATAATCTAAATGATACATTTTATTATTCCAGCTGCTGCGAGAAAAGGCTATAAATGATCCGCCACCTGCAGCATCCTCACACATACTAGCCGGGACTCCTTCTTTACCACTCAAATTAGAACACATTACCACAAGCTTACTGTTGTGGTGAAGATAAGGAGATTGTTTTGAACACTGACTGATTATGTACTAGCTCAAATTGATTTTGGATCATTTTTAACCCCCAAAAAAAGTTACGGACTGCAGCTTTAACAGACGCTTGTCGACATTTTGATTGTTACCGTGGATCGGTATTTACAACCCCAAATCAGAAAAAGTTGGGACAGTATGGAAAACGCAAATAATAAAAAAATAAGGGATTTCTAAATTTACTTTGACTTGTATTTCATTGCAGACAATATGAACACAAAATATTTCATGTTTTGTCTGGTCAACTTCATGTCATTTGTAAATATGCATCCTTTCCTGTCATTCAGACCTGCAACACATTTAAAAAAAAGTTGGGACAGTAAAGCATTTACCACTTTGTAATTTTGCCATTCCTTTTCACAACACTTAAAAGACGTTTAGGGACTGAAGACACCATGTGATGAAGTGTTTCAGGTGTAATTTTGTCCCATTCTTCCTGCAAACAAGTCTTAAGGTGGGCAACAGTACGGGGTCTTCGTTGTCGCATTTTGCGCTTCAAAATGCGCCACACATTCTCTATTGGAGACAGGTCGGGACTGCAGGCAGGCCAGTCAAATACCCGTACCCTCTTCCTCCGCAGCCAGGACTTTGTAATGTGTGCAGAATGTGGTTTTGCATTGTCTTGTTGAAATATGCATGGACGTCTCTGGAAAAGATGTCTTCTTGAAGCCAGCATATTATGCTGATTTTCCACTGCTCGGAAACGGCTCTCGAGCCAAATATGGTCCTTTCAGAGAGTGTGTGGCCTTACGGGAAAAAAGTAAACCAATATTTTTTTTTCATCCATAATCAGAGCTAATGTGTTGATTTAATTACAAATCTATATATTATATAAGTATTACACAATTCACCAATGCCCGTTTGTCATATGTTACACCAACCAATCGTGATCTGGCAAAGCAAGTTCAAATTCCATTGGGCGATGTAAAGTGAAGCAGTAATTTTCTGTTCTTATTCATAAATCGGTTGAAAATTACATGGACAGACTAACTAACGTTTGTGGAACGATTTCCTGTGGTTTGTGTCATATTTTAAATTCCATCACTAACTAAATGGATTTTAACTGACAACAAACAAATCCCTACACAAAACCACAGCAGCAAAAGTCGCATTAGTGTTAAATTCACTTGTATTTATGTATATTGATACACCGTTTACTATTTCATGAAACTATCAAAGTTAACAAAACCCAAGTGCCGCCGGCACCTATAGGCCTATTATATGAAGTGTAGGCTGGCGAAATGGTGACGTGAAAGGACTTTATTATATTAACTTACCATTTTTTAATATTATGCAGCATTATAAGTCTCTTATGTTCATCAAGCCTGCATTTATTTAATAAAAAACAGCAATATTGTGAAATATTGCTAAAATAATGGTTTTCTATTTTAAAATAATTTAAAATATAATTTATTCCTGTGATCACAGCTGGATTTTCAGCATCATTACTCCACTCTTCAGTGTCACATGATCATTCAGAAATCATTCTAATATGAGGATTTAATGTCAATGATGGAAACTGTGATACTCTTTTCAAGATTCTTTGATTAATAAAAAGTTAAAAAGAACATAATGTAATAATATTTCACAATATTAGGATACTGTTTTTTCTGTATTTTTGATTAAATAAATGCAGGCTTGATGAGCATAAGGATATATATATATATATATATATATATATATATATATATATATATATATATATATATATATATATATATATATATATATATATATATATATATATATATATATATATATATATATATATATATATATATATATATATATATATATATATATATATATATATATATATATATATATATATATATGCCCCTTTTTTACATTTGAGCCCCTGCCCCTGAAGAACTCTCTGCACGGCCCTGCTAGTGAGTGACTAATATAGAAATCCCATTCTTTTCCCTAAACAATCTAACCAATTTGTTACTGGAGTCTGGAACTGACTTCAGCTGAACAACATTCGAAATGCATGATTTCCCTGTTATCACTGTAAAGCTGCTTTGAAACAATCTGTATTGTAAAGCGCTTTATAAATAAAGGTGACGAGACTTGACATGAATATTGCTATTGACTATTCTGTCCAGTAGGTGACGCAACTACTTTTAGTAAACTTTAAGCTTCCTTCAAGCTTTGAAAGGAAGTCATGTAAACACTACAAGAGGTAGAATAATGCTTTCAGCATAGCTAGTAGCATTTTCTGCTCATTTATTCAACAACCTCTGGCGTGTTGTACCTTCTTTCTCATATCTTCTCATTCAATGTCCTGTCTCATCGCTCTCTTATTTGTTGGTTCATTGATATTTAACGTAATATTTGCATACTGAGTAGAAATGTCAGTTTAAAAAGTACTAGTGGATATTAAGTTCCTGATATCTTTGGTCTGAAAAGTTACTAGTAGCCTACCTAAAAAAAATAAGTAGCCTATAGTGAATTTGTTTCTAGTAGGCCTAATGTAAAATGATTAAAATGAATACCAGTGTCTAATCTTTATAATGGTAGCTTACACTAAAGTCAAGTCTTTATTTATAAAGCGCTTTATACAATACAGATTGTTTCAAAGCAGCTTTACAGTGATAAGAGGAAAATGATCCAATGATGGTTGTTCAGCTGAAGTCAGTTCAGTGTTGATTCATTTCCATTGTAAAGATAATCAATTATTAAATTTGTTTATTTCAATTAAATAATAAGCACTAGTACCTGAATAAGTAATAGTACATAAACAATAAGTAGGCTACTATATAGCTCAAAAAAAAAAAAAAAGTTAGTTGGATGAAAATATATGCTAATAGCCTACGTTTTAAGGATTAAATGTTAAAACAGCTTGCTTTGATTTATTTAGATGAACTTGTAATCTGAAGCACACTATAAAGAAAGCCAACAAGAGGAAAAATTAAAACACCCAGTGTTATTTTTTATTGTCATTTAGGGGAAACACTGCGGCTATACTTTCACATGCTCATGTTGCGGTTGTTGCAAGCGGATCTTAAAATAAACTATAGCTTATACAGTGAGCCTGCTGTTGTAGCTGGGGCACAATCTTCATTTCAGTCAAATGACTTGCATGTTTGATGTGATAGTAAATGTGATTTTGCAATGTATAATGATAAACGATAGGCCTAAACTAATGCAATAGCCTACCTCCAATAAGATGTACTTTCTGTTGTAAGGTAAGTTGAAACTGTAGCCTATAACATCAGTGATGTCAGTGATTAAATGCTTTGTGAACGAGTTGGACAAGAATCTTCTCTGGCATAGCCTACACTTTGTTAGTTTTGCAATAGGGCATGCATCTAACTAAGTTGATCTCACTTTGATTTTGCTACAGGATGTGGTAGTAGAAATGGAAACCTGCTGTTTAAACGAGGTAAGTAGCCTCAAAGCACAATATTGCAAAAGAAAATCTATCTGCCCTCAGCCATGTTATCAAATGTATTACAAAGCACATTTTTCATTGTGTGTTTATAGTTGCATCACAAATCAGCATATATGCTTACAGGTAAATGTCGAGTCTGTGAATTTGCAGCTCTAGACCGCCACATGTAAGTGCCTGTGAGTGTGAATTCACAGGAAATAACATGTGGACAAGGACATCAGCCTACACGTTCTCAATCTCTGACTTGGTCTTGCAAACTTTGACATCTTGAATGACATGCATCATGTATATTTCACATCTTTGGATATTTTTTGGTGCTTTGGTGTCTTCACATGGTAGGTTCAAAATACCTTATTATTAATTATGATGTAGCATAGGCTAATAAACAAAATCATAATATTGACTACATTATTAATGTTATCAATAATGGTGCAAAAGAATAGTATAATATTGTAAATTTTTTTATTATTTTATTTTATTTTATTTTTACATTGATGTGTTTAAGATTAATGAACCAGGCATTTCTTTAGAAACATCTTTAGAACATTTTCAACTCCTAAAATGTGTGTCTGTGTGATATGATACTGAATCAGTTATATTTCGATGACCCTCCATTTTAGCTCTGGACCACTGGAACAGAAAATGTACAGAGGTCACCATCAGCGCCTCTCTGAAATCTGAGGTCTTTCTCTCGTGCCACTTTAATATAAGCTTTGACAATGATACAGTGAAATGGAGCCACTTTTCCAATGGAGCCACTCTTCTAAGGATCAGCCATAATGGCAGAATCTATTTTGATAGTCCTAGAGAAGGACGAGTGAGTGTTTTCCCCCTTCTGTTCAAAGACGGAAACTTCTCCATCCTCATCCATGATCTGGAGCCTTCAGACATCGGCCCGTACTTTTGTGAGCAGGGCAGTAAATGCCGGAGAGTGGAAATCAGAGAATCAGAGGCAGAGCCAGTTGAGAGTAAGTTCAGTAATTGGAAATATCTGGAGCTTATTGTGACTGGGGGAAGTTTTCACAAGTATCTCAATGTAGAACAGTTATCACATGTGTTTATAGATGCTACACTGTAAAAAAACATTTATGGTAAAAAAAATGGTATGTTGCCAGAAAATCACTAAAACATATGGTGACAATATTCCAGTTATTACAGGATTGCATATTGGTGCCAATTTAGTGTCTTTCATTAAGTGATATAATGTTCATTTCACCAATCTACTTGGTAAACACTTTTTTCTTTTTACATTTAAAATTAGTTTTACTACACAAAGAATCTGAGTTCAGTGCAAATGGATTATTCATAAAACATTGCCAACACAAAACACCTGCAGGGTGACACACATGATGCTAAAATAATGGAATAAATATGAACTAAATAACAGAAAAACAAAATGTACATAACTGATTACAAAACTAAGAAGGAACAAAAATATTTATATGCACACATGCACTTCTGGCAATGTCTTTTTACTGTTTTTCACCATAATTCTATGGTCCTTTAGTTTTTACTTGCAAAAAACATACAACAGCATTTTAATGTAAAGTTATATAATGTGATGTTCTACAGGTTTTTACTTTGCCATTTTTACTCTCTTTTTTGTAAAAATCAGGTCACTTTATATTAGGTATCTTTAACTTACTACTAAAATTATGTACTTATTGTGTTCATACTGTATTGCAAAACACTTTTGCTGCTATTGAGGTGGGATACGGGTAGTGTGGTGTGGGTTAGGTGTAAGGGAAGCGTCAACAGTGTATTTATAGATGTACAGAAATGAATTGCATGCGGGTATTTTTAAATACAAGTACAATGTAAAACACATGTACACAATTAAGTGCATTGTATCAAATGATTCATGGAAATGTTAGTAAATAGTAGTTAAAGACACTTAATATAAAGTGGTATGTTTTTATCCAGTGTTTGCATTTTTACAAGTAATTAATTATGGGCCATACAATGCTTTGATTTGTTAGTCCCTTTTATAATTTTGTGTTTCATAAACATCGTACTGTTTACATTTTGCTGTAATTGTCCATGCAGGGAGTCTTGATGAATTAAATCCCTGGTTCTACTTTGCTGCTGGAGCCGGACTACTTATTCTCCTTTTTATTGCATTCAGCTTGTTTTCAAAATTTTGTGGTGAGTACTAAAAGAATAATTCTTGCATTTACACAAATTAATGTTCTCAGCTCTGATTAAAAGTATTATCTTCTCTTGGACAGGAAAGCATACAAATGGATCGTCCAAATCCAATCCTGTTGATGGTGTGCAGAGTGAAGGTGAGCAGAGACGTTCAGTGAGCGGCATTTTGTGGAGTTTCTTGACCTTTATGAAAACCATTTGACTCTTAGGTAATAACCCCCCTGAGGAAACACAGAATACAGAAAGCAGTGAACAGAGAAACAGAAACAACAGGGGTAAGAAACATCACTTAAATGCTTTACTTGCAAGCCAGTGGTTTTGAAAAAACACAGGGTCCACTTAAAAATCTGTCTATAAGAAGTATCAAATTAGAAAAGCTCTAGCATCATTTGTTTGCCACTTGTTTTGACGTTTGTTATCTAGACCAGGAGTTTCAAACTGGAGTCTGGAGCCCCCAGGGGGTTTCTTGGAAAATTTGAGCAAAAAAAGTAACGTAAATGTAACAAGTAAATTTGTAGCAATCCAAGTGAGCAAGCAAGAAGACGATTAAACTGACTTTTAATGAACACAGAGGGAAACCAAGCACTACACACACACAACTTTAACACTAGACAAGGAACTGAGGAAAACCAATGGCTTAAATACACTAGGGAAATACACAGGTGTGTAATTCAATTAGAAACCAAGGCAACTAACAATGGCTGTGTCCGAAATCCCACAATGCACCACAATAACGAGTGTACAACTGATGTATGCTTAACGGCTTGAGAATACCCATAATGCACTGTGAGAGTTGCACAGTGAATGAATTCCCGCATCTCGCCAGGAGATGTTGCAGCTGAATTATCATCCATCCATCCATTTTACATACCGCGCTGGTCCAGCGTAATATCATACAGGTATAAATTCCTTTTTAATTTATTATTAAATTGTTTAATTACGGTTTATACATGCTAGTTTCCATGGCAGACTTAAAGATAAATCGTTTCATTACTACTGGAGCTGCCAGTTTGCTACGTTTCAAATAATTATTAAACAGCAAGCACAAACTATACAAAAGCGGCACTCAGTGTCTGAATTCACTCACTCGTTTTCATTCACTCCTTCAAGTGGACTATATTAGTAGAGTAATGTAGGGAATAGTGAATGTAGGGCACGACAATGATGTACTAAAAACGGAAACGTTTTTCCTTTGCACGACAGACTACAACATTGTCAAAATGATCCTCATTCACACGGGTCCACGAAAACGACTAAAAAAAGCTGTATTATTCATGCCAGGCCAGTAGTTGGTGATGTCACTTTGTAAAGAACCATGCACCTATAGACTGAAATCGCGGTATACACTCACCTAAAGGATTATTAGGAACACCTGTTCAATTTCTCATTAATGCAATTATCTAATCAACCAATCACATGGCAGTTGCTTCAATGCATTTGGGGGTGTGGTCCTGGTCAAGACAATCTCCTGAACTCCAAACTGAATGTCAGAATGGGAAAGAAAGGTGATTTAAGCAATTTTGAGCATGGCATGGTTGTTGGTGCCAGACGGGCCAGTCTGAGTATTTCACAATCTGCTCAGTTACTGGGATTTTCACGCACAACCATTTCTAGGGTTTACAAAGAATGGTGGGGTAAAAGGGAAAAACATCCAGTATGCGGCAGTCCTGTGGGCGAAAATGCCTTGTTGATGCTAGAGGTCAGAGGAGAATGGGCCGACTGATTCAAGCTGATAGAAGAGCAACTTTGACTGAAATAACCACTCGTTACAACCGAGGTATGCAGCAAAGCATTTGTGAAGCCACAACACGCACAACCTTGAGGCGGGTGGGCTACAACAGCAGAAGACCCCACCGGGTACCACTCATCTCCACTACAAATAGGAAACAGAGGCTACAATTTGCACAAGCTCACCAAAATTGGACAGTTGAAGACTGGGAAAATGTTGCCTGGTCTGATGAGTCTCGATTTCTGTTGAGACATTCAGATGGTAGAGTCAACAGCGTAAACAGAATGAGAACATGGATCCATCATGCCTTGTTACCACTGTGCAGGCTGGTGGTGGTGGTGTAATGGTGTGGGGGATGTTTTCTTGGCACACTTTAGGCCCCTTAGTAACAATTGGGCATCGTTTAAATGCCACGGCCTACTTCCAGCAGAATAATGCACCATGTCACAAAGCTCGAATCATTTCAAAATGTTTTTTTGAACATGACAATGAGCTCACTGTACTAAAATGGCCCCCACAGTCACCAGATCTCAACCCAATAGAGCATCTTTGGGATGTGGTGGAACGGGAGCTTCGTGCCCTGGATGTGCATCCCACAAATCTCCATCAACTGCAAGATGCTATCCTATCAATATGGGCCAACATTTCTAAAGAATGCTTTCAGCACCTTGTTGAATCAATGCCACGTAGAATTAAGGCAGTTCTGAAGGCGAAATGGGGTCAAACAAAGTATTAGTATGGTGTTCCTAATCATCCTTTAGGTGAGTGTACATGTGCATGACGTCACTGTTTTCACAAATTCGTGTTTTTGTAGTTTACACGGAGATAAGAGCGATATATAGTTTTCAAAAAACGTGCACTTTAAAAACCCGTTTTCAGGCCCCTAAAACACTAAAGAACTAAACATAACCCTTAGTAACAGAATATAACAGAAATATAATACATATACACTGAAAATAATCATGTTTGTGTCTTATTTTTGAAGGTCTGAGAAGGGGTTTTACAACTGTTTATGGTAGGTGTTTCTTCTGTTCACCATTCACTGCTAGTGACAAACTTGTGCAAACTATAAGATTCTGCGTTAGCCTTCATTTTCAAGTTTGTTTCGAATTCACTTTTTTTTCACTATGATTTTTGGTAAAATAATAAATTGATTTGTTCATGTCAAGAAAATGATGTACCTGCTCCAAATCAAAGATCTGCTGTGCAGCAGGGGCAACATCCTCAGAGAGGTGACTCGTCATTTTTGGGGTTTTGATTTGGGCAGTTTATTATTATTTGATAAGATAAATGATACAAATCTCATTGTGAAAAAAATCAGCTTTTAGAGCCGCTCCTAAGCCAACTGCAAGTCATCCTTCAGATGAAAAACCATACTATGGTAAGACAATGTTTGTGTTTGGTAAAACAGATTAAATGTGCTAATAATGGAAATAACCCACATATCTGTTTGAAATATTATTTCAGTCAACCAGGCAGAGCTCTCCATTCCAGGCAACGCAGGGCCAAAACAGAAAAAACGGAAAAAACAAAAACGTAATTGTGTGGTTTAAAATGTAATTTGAATGAAATTTTTTAAACTCAATTATTGTTGCCAAAATATCTTAATTGTGTCATTTTCTTTCATTTCTCTGGCAGATTTTCAATTTAAAAATCCAATTTATGGAGACTGCAGTGAATAGAAGTCATTGTGATGACAGAATCCAGTTCCACAGAATCCACATGTTTCAGTCTGTATAATTGTTCATTTCAATCATTGCAAACAGTTCAATATCTCAATAAATTCTGACATTTAATTTAATTAAAACAATCAATGTTAAGTGACATACACAAATCATTGAATAAAAAAGAAAAATGAATGCTTCAAAGACTTTCCTGCTATCTCCCTTGTTTTGCACATTGCAAACAGCAGTTGGTGCATTTTAGTATCAGTTGTTGACTGATCAGTTGTTAGTATCAGTATCAGAATTGTTTGTCATAAACACAGGTGATCTTCACATTTTTAAGGAGTTGTAATATCTGTTTCCGGCTAATAACTGTTTGATATCTTAATCAGGCATAAAAATATCCCTCTTTTCAAATCATCAATAAAATGTAATCTATCTTGTTGCAAACAAATGTAGGCCAACATCTAACATTCCTTTACAAGAAGTAGGCTACAGTATGGGGTTCCAATTGTGCCAAAAATGAGTCAACTGCTTTGTACTATACACATTTGCAAGATGACTAAAGACAATATAGTAGGAGTAATAACTAACTATACACATTTGCAAGATGACAATAAAGACGATATAGTAAGACGACAGTAACGACGACGTAAACAGAGAGCACACACACATCAGCATATACTAATGTATCCAAAAGAGTAGGAACAATACAGTAAGGACGACATACAAGACGACATAAACAGAGAGCATCCACATCAACATACACCAATTTATCTGGGGCCTGTTTCAGAAAGGAGGTTCAACCAACTCTGAGTTTAAACCTGAACTCTGAGTTGACTTACTCTGAGATGGGAAACTCTGAGTTTTGGGTTTCAGAACAGCTCAATTGAGGTAGTTTAATCAACTCTGAGTAGACTGACTCTGAGTTAAGCTCATGCACTCCATCTATGAAAAGACACGATCAATGGAGCTCCGAAATTACGATTCACCATGGCAACAGCACCCAACAAAAAGATGTTTGCACTTCCGGGTCAATACACAAGTTTAATTCTTAATTATTTTAATTAAGTTTAATTTTCATGGTATCCAAAAGGCAAACAAAGAATGTGGCAGCAGCTAAAAACGAAAAAAAAAAAAAAAAACATAATTCAATCAGGAAAAGCTTTAAGCATAAAATGTTCATGGGTGTAGGTTTAATGACTTTACAAACATTTGACATATTAAATAAATATCATTCAGAGTCCAATGTGCAGCAGCTTTTCCCACATATACCCTTTTCACAGTGATAACGTGCTTTAATGGTCATCAATATCGTAAATCCTGAAACGTTTTTTGCATTTGTTTATTTTTATGTATGTACATTTATAACACTAATACTTTGTATTATATTACTTTTGCATCAAATTACAAAAATCAAGTTACCGCTGCTGTGAGAGTGTTTCTAATACAGTGTCTATGGGAGTGATAGTTAAAATTAACATCTTTCTCTCTTTTCACTTCCGTTATCAATCTCACTCTAATTTTTCCATCTTTTTGAAAGTTGTGAAATCACTATTGTGGAGTTTTTCTTTTGCTATTTGAGCAAATGGAGACACACAAATATATATTTAATGTATTCTCTCATTCACCGCTATAAGAGTTAACCCAATATTAACACCCCACAGGAAAAAGAATAAAGTATTTGTAGGAAATAAAGATGACTATAAAAATTGTAAATAAATGTATTTAACGGCTGTGGTGGTGGTTATGCCATATATCTCGTACTACCATCTGGCAGCATCCTTCCATTCCATACAGTAATCCGTTTTCAGAAAGTGTGATGATGGGAATATGAGTGTCATCTATGCATCCAACCACTGTAAATCCTAAAGGAAATTCAAATTATTAGGATACTTCTAGAGGATTATCAAGTGAAGGTCAGGATCCTGTATCAAAAGGACATGCCATTTTTGTCAAGTGGCAGATAATTTAATTTGTTTTAAGTAAACTTCGCTTACTTTAGATTTAGATACAATTTATAATTTTTTTATATTTATACTTGAAATACGACCAAAATACTCAGTAAGAAAAGAATTTGTGCAGTTTGAATGAATGAATTAAGTATTTAAACACTGCTGGTGCTTTAAAAAGGGGGAGGAGAACGAAAGAAACTCTGGGTTTACCAAAGAAAACCTGCTCCTGACCAGGTTAGGTTCACAGAGTAAGTTACCCTGGTAACTGACTCTGAGTATAAGTTACCTCTCTTTTAGAAACGGGCTTGACTTACCCTGCTTTCTCGGGTTTGACATACCTCCCATTCTGAAACAGAAAACCCAGAGTTTCCCTTATTTCAGGGTTAACCTACTCAGAGTTCACTTAACCTCCTTTCTGAAACGGGCCCCTGAACAAGTAGACAATGATTGTTGACAAGGACAAATGTATAGTACAAAGCACAAAGCAGTTGACTCATTTTTGGCACAAATGGAACCCCATCCCACAGTACTGAGAAGAGCTTTAGTATTCTTATCTATTTTGTCTGTATTTATTTTAAATTTCAGTGTATTTATTTTGCACATACATAATATGACGCACTCCATGCTGAATTATAACACTTATACACATATTCGTCGACACGCCATTGAAAAACTGCAGTGAACAGAGCGGCCTTAAGTCATCCTGTGCAGCAGGTGGCGCGTATGTGTTTTCTTGAGTTGTGAATAAGAAGAGATGGGAGTTCAAACGCTCACCAACTAACAACTTGTAAACAAGATGAAATAAGGTCTTCTGCGCCATTACCTTGACATTAATATTCTGCTGATTTTTTAGTCGTTTCGGGAGCTGAAATATCCTTTCGAGCAACTTTAGGAAGTGGATAAATAGCACATAAACGGGCAGACATGTCAAAAGCAGAGAAGAGCAGTGAAACGGAGCATCATGAAGCAAAAAAGCTGCCTATTTATCAGTACAAAGACAAACTTATTCAGGCTGTGAAGGAAAACACCTTCCTGATCGTAACGGGTGAAACTGGCAGTGGAAAAACAACTCAACTCCCTCAGTATTTGTACAAAGCAGGTAACGTCATGTTCATGCCCGCTAATGGACATGCATGTTCATCTACTGTGTATTGGATTTGCATCAGGATCTATCATTCCTCTTCAGGATGACTCTGTTTCTGTTCAGGTCTTTGCAGGAAGGGCAGGATTGGTGTGACTCAGCCCAGGAGGGTTGCAGCCATCACTGTAGCCCAGAGGGTGTCCCATGAGATGGGGGTCAGACTGGGTGAGGAGGTGGGCTACCAAGTGCGCTTTGATGACTGCTCAACAAAGGTAGGAGATAAACGCATGTTATTATCACTATGCAGACATCGCAAGAATAGACACAACCTTTCAAATTTTGGTGGTCAGTAAGATTTTTATTTTTTTTATCTGTGAAGACATTTATAAATACCGTCATAAAAGATTTCGGTTTCAAATAAATGTTCTTGAACTTTCTAGGCTATTCCTAAAATCCTAAAAAATAAATGTATCACAGTTTCCACAAAAATATTAAGCAGCACAACTGATTTCAACATTTATAATAATAATAATAATAATAATAATAATAATACATGTAAATGTAATAAATATTTCTTGAGCAGCAAATCAGCATATCAGAATAATTTCTGAAGGATCATGTGACACTGAAGACTGAAGTCATGAAGCTGAAAATGTACTATTTTAAAATATAAAGATAATTGTCTAATATTTCCCAATGTTTGTTTTTACTGTACTTTTGATCAAATAAGTGCAGCTTTGGTGAGCATCGTCTTTCAAGAGCATTAAAAAAGTCGTACTGACCCCAAACTTTCGAACGGTAGCATACATCACAATTTCATTCATATTTCTTTCTTTCATATGATGCTGTGATTTTTAAATCAAAATCTACATAATGTCAAGGAAGTACATAAAATATTACCACAATTTTTAATTCTTAAGGATATTTAATATTTTCTTAAATAATCTTTTTCACGTTGTGCTACTGTCAAAATAACAAAAAACTTTAATGGAACAAACATTTTTACTTTATTTTATTTGTTTTGATTTCTTTCTTTTTTTCAAGTGGTTTACATATTTGATTATTTTTAGGTAGTGGCTAAATAAGGTAGCTGCTCTTTAAGATGGCAATAAATATCATTTTTACACCAAGCGCAAGTAGAATGTAAATCAACAAAGTAAACGGAAATAATATAGCATTTGTATTTGCTAGGGTACATAGTCAAGATTTGTGAAAATAGCCTTTTCCAGCAAGGTATGTGCAGTTGGTGTAATTAGTGTTATTTTTAACGAGTTGGTATTTTTTTCTTTCAGGACACTGTGGTTAAATACTTGACGGATGGTTGTATGCTGAGGGAGATTCTTGCAGACCCCAGTTTAACACAGTACAGCATTGTGGTCCTGGATGAAGCCCATGAGAGGAGTCTGAATACAGTATGTGAACTTTATATGTGCAGTTTTTACTTGTGAAATTAATACAATCGTTGGATGGTTTTAAAATTATAATTTTTTTTATAGTGGTTTATAGTTTCCATTTACAAAGAAAGCACTGCAGTGGTACCATAGTACATTGACTGTATCAGATTGTAATAACATGGTACTCCAATGTACTTAAATAATACTATGGAATTATCTGGAATTATCATGATAATATATATATATATATATATATATATATATATATATATATATATATATATATATATATATATATATATATATATATATATATATATATATATATATATATATATATATATATATATATACCGGTATATACATATATACCGGTATATACATATATATATAAAATAAACCTACATAATACTGTGGTACTTTTTTGTACCACATTTTTTGCTAGTTTCAGCTTTTATAAAATGTAGAAGATATTTCACTGAATCTTTAATACAATTGTTTGTTTTGCAGGATGTTTTGCTTGGGTTACTCAAGAAGACCCTGTCAAAAGGGTCCCATGGCCGTAAAACACCCCTCAAAGTGGTTGTGATGTCAGCAACATTAGAAAAAGAAAAGCTTAGCTCTTTTTATGGAAACTGTCCCGTATTTACGATTCCTGGGCGGACATATCCGGTGAAGGAGAAATTCTGTAATCTGATTGGTCCCAAAGACAAAGAAAGTTCATTCTATGTCAAAGAGGTGTGTTGTTAACATATAAGTTATTACAAACTATTACAAATAGTGTGTTTGAATGGAAACTCTATTTTTGAGTCCTACTAGAATCTTCACAGACTGTAAATGTGTTCTGTTTGTGAACCATAGGTGGTAAAGGTGGCTTTAGATGTGCACACAAATGAAGAAGCTGGGGATATTTTGGTCTTCCTGACTGGTAAGCTCAGCGGGGATGTACATTATTGTTCAAATGTTTGGTGTCAGTAAGATTTAAAAAAAGAGACAAAAAAATTAATACTTGTATCCAGCAACAATGCATTAAATTGCTCATTAAATAATAAAATATATAAAATATAATGTTACAAAAAATTATTCTGACAAATTTCTATTTTAAATAAATGCTGTTATTTCTTTGGCTTTAAAATTTGGCTTTACCATCACAGTAATACATTACATTTTAAAATATATTTAAATCGAAAAAAAGTTATTTTAAAATGTAAAAATATTTCACAATATTATTGTTTCACCATATTTTTGCTCAAATAAATGCAGCCTTGGAGAGCATAAAGGCCCCGATATACTTCGAGCGAAATTGAAGAACGAACTGGTGTGGTGTAATTTCAAACAAAATCAAGCCAGAACTAAGTTTATTTTGTGTTCATTTCGGGAGTTCAAACCAGCTTGCCAAAAGCAAACTTTCCGGAAAAGTTCACTAGTAAACACCTTCGAACTGCCATTGGTCTGTGGTGATTATGTAATAGGTAGGCGTGGCTCTGAGGCTCCGCCTTCTTTGATGTGAAAATCTTCTCCAGTTAATTTCTTAGACGTCAGGTCAGACGTCTGCAAGTAAAAACATGAACACACGAGATATTGTAATTCTCTTTGAAAAAGATACTGGCACTGTTCATGTTTAATACTGTAAATCTGCTTGCTTTTAAACATTCTATTGTATAAAGTGAAGTGATTTTACTCGAATGCCGAATTACAGAACACGTGCAAACGTCCACATCGCGATGATAAGATGCTTACTGTTTTTTCACCGCTGTCCTTTTTGTGTATTTATGTTGTTTTTGAAAAGAAAGCACTGAGCACATATTAACATATTCATCTAAACTGTGCTCTCATCTGTGTTGGTGGTGTTGGGAAGTTCACTAACAGTATATCGCCTCTCACATATTTAGAGGTTTTTACCCCTAAGCAAAGAACGAAAAAGAAGTGTATGCCGGGCCCTTAAGAGACTTATTTCTAAAACATAAAAAAAATCCTACCCACCTCAAAATCTTTAATATAGTGTACTATATTAATTACAGTAGTTTTGCAGATTTTCATTATTTATGATATTTCCGATATTCCTCTTTAGTTTGTAGCTCTGTGCTTATGTTTTGAACAGGACAGTCTGAAATCGAGAAAGCCTGTGATTTGCTTTTTGAGAAGGCTGAGATCTTAGACTACCGTTACGATGTCCATGACCAAACTGTTGAAGGCCTTCTCATACTTCCTTTGTATGGATCCATGCCAACAGGTTAGCCTGTCTTAAGATTGGTCTCAAAGTCAAATTAGAGTGAAATCTTGTGTGTAATCATAAAATGATCAATACATGGTTTGTTTTACTTTAAAAACATTTTTTACAGATCAGCAAAGGCAAATATTTCAGCCTGCGCCAAAAGGTGTGAGGAAGTGTGTGGTAGCGACGAATATTGCGGCTACTTCACTCACAATTGATGGAATCAGGTAGAAACAACTCACACAGTATCACACAAGCATCAGTTTCTTAACAAGTAAAACAGCTGAAATCCAAAATTGCATGATTGTGTTTAAGAAGAGGAAATATTGCAGTTTTACTTAAGTTTAACATTTCTTTTTTTATGTTGTTTTATAGATATATTGTTGACAGTGGATTTGTGAAACAACTAAACCACAACTCAAGGGTTGGATTGGATATTCTGGAAGTGGTACCAATTTCAAAGTGTGTGACCTGGAAATAATTCTACAATTTAGATTGTTTTATTAATATTTAAAAAATAATAATTTTTAATGTATTATTGAATGTGTTTATTCATTTTATTATATTTTATTATTAGTATAATTGCTTTATAATTGTTTTCATTAATATAGCTTTTGATGCTGATATTATGATAGTATGAAATTAATTGATTAATTGTGTGTTATTATGCTACTTGTGAAAATCTGTTTAGTGGGGTGTTGACTATTTTGTCCAAATAATGAAAAACCACTTTGGTTCCTCTTTTAATCTATTCTGATAATGTTTCCACACAGAAGCGAGGCACAGCAGAGAGCGGGCAGGGCTGGACGAACATCTGCAGGAAAATGCTTCAGGATTTACAGTAAAGACTTCTGGGACAAATGCATGCCAGAGTACACCATTCCAGAGATTCAACGGACCAGTCTTACGTCTGTCATTCTCACACTGAAATGTCTCGGTGTCCATGATGTGATTAGGTATCGCCAGGACTGCATGGTTATTTTTGTATAGATTAATCGGTTTCCTTATAATTGAAATGAACACTTTCTCTTTTATTTTTATTTTTATGGTGTCTTTAGATTTCCTTATCTTGACTGTCCAGAGGAACGGTTTATCCTGACCGCTCTGAAGCAGCTGTATCAGTATGATGCCATTGACAGGTGAAGTGACATTCTCACACAAACTCTTGCCTGTTATATAAATAGTACATTGCAACAAAAAAAACGCTGAGACGGTAGAATATAGCCATTGTCATTTTTTCCAGAAGCCCATCCTAGTAACCCCAGTACGGCTGATATTCACATTACATGTCAATAATGTTTGTTGTTCAATGTGTCACTTCTGTAATCTGAATTAAATACATTGCTAATATCAGCTTTTTGTGGCAGGAGAGGTCATGTGACCAGACTGGGGAGGTTGATGGTGGAGTTCCCTCTTCCTCCTAATCTTACTCGTGCTCTACTCAAAGCTGCCGCTCTCGGGTGTGAGGACATAATGCTGCCCGTGGCTGCCATGCTGTCAGTAGAAAATATCTTCATTCGACCAGGTAATAGATTGTGATTCAATCAAATTAATTAACGTGATGTTCCGGTGAAAACGACAGACTTCTCTCTGGTGACATATGTAGGACTTCGAGTCGTTCAGTCCTCTTAAAGCCCTCCCCGTTCTTACAATAGACTGCAAGCTTGCTTCCATTTTTAAGTGTGACGCCCAGATGTCAAAATCCAATCAACAACCAACGCATAGATCCAAGTCTGCACCCTACTTTTTTTTCTCCGGCAATCCGTTTCACTTTGACGTACATCACAATACAGAAGAAAAGATGTCGCTATTTTCCTACTCTGTCTACTGCTTGGTCAGATGGGCCAGTCTGTTGTGATTGGTCAGCGAGTGTCAGAAATTAATTTACATTAATATCTGAAAAAGCGTAGGGGCACTGATACAGACTAATAATTATTTTCATAGTATGGGAGAAAACCAATAAATGGCCCATATTAATATCGTCTACTATTTTGTCTAAATAAATGTGAAATTAGGCATCACAACCTTATAATGTATAGTAGGCTATAAAGATTTTTAACAATAAGTTATATGGTAATTCATACTTTTCCCCCAATTCTAATAACGTTTTACAGTAAAATGAAATGTCCTGTCCCAGTAAATCTAATATCGTCTAATACATTAGATCAGGGGTCTCCAAACTCGGCCCTGGAGGGCCACTGTCCTGCAGAGTTTAGCTCCAACTCCAATTAAACACCTGAACCAGCTAATCAGCGTCTCACTTAGGGATGGGCATTTTTGTCAATTTCTCATTTCGATCATCAATAGGTCTCAAAAACGAGTACTCGGGGACGGGGCATGTGCAGGGGGCGAGGCATGTCCGTCATTGAGATAATGAAAACTGTTATGAAAATGGTTGTTGACAAATACAAACGTGACATGAAAACGGGTATATGTAAACATGAACATATAAAACAAAAAATAACTGCTAGATTATGATGCATAAATGTCTTTGAAAAAGAAACATCTTTATAAAATGACCGTCTCAAATAACCAAGTCAGTAATATCGAGCATTGCCTTTGAGCTGAAACTGTGAAATAACACCACCCTGCAGTGCTTGCTAGCTGGTTAATAAACTCAACCAAACGCACCCTATATCAATATTAATATGAAGATGATTAGGAACCTATTACGACATAAATCAACACAAAAGGACGTGAATGCGCACGTGAACTTCAGCGTGCTAGAATTTACAGGCGAAGGGTTTGAAACGGAACATTTTGAATGCGCTCTTCCCTTAACAACGCTGATACACGGACAACGAAAGCACACAGAAACAACATTTTATTAAAATAGTGTTCTCATTATAATGCTTTGACAGATTGACTCTGCACATCATGCACTTAATTGTATTATTCATGATCGAAGTGTTTACAGACATCACTGCGCGTTTTCGAACTCATAACGAAAAACAACTTTAAATAAACTAGGTCTACTGTTAAAAAATACGAGAACAGTATAGCACTGCTGCATTACTAATATCAATGATTCTGAGAAATAAATAGCCTATCTAAAAAGAATATGACTGTCTCTAAACCATCATGTCGAGCATGAAATATGCGTTTGAGCTGAAACTGAAGAGAATGAACAACAGCCGGTATAACGGCAGCGCTTTGCTAGCTTAAGCTCAACCAAACGCTTCTTATATTAGATTAATCAGATATAGACAACATAAAAGTAATCTTACAACGTGCATCTGCGCGAATGCGCACATGAACTTCACGCGCTAGTCTGAGTGTTCTCGCTAGTTTCTCTGTGGATTTCCTTTAACAGCTGAGACACGGGGAACTAAGCACAGATCATTTACAGCATTCTATTTCCATCGTGTTTTCATTATAATGCTATGTAGGCTATGACAGATTGGCGCTGCACATCTTGCACTAACCATTTAATGATCACAGTGATTCCAGACATCACTGCAGTGCACGCCTCAGTTTCACTTTATTTCGCCGCGGTCTGGAGGCTGTATAACGCTAACCAATCAGACCTCCGGTACCGCGCAAAACGACACAATAACCAATAAAAAAAGAGACAAATATTTTTTTTTCAGGGCGATCATCGTTCTCATGATCGATGATCGCTGTCACGTTCGAGTACTCGATTACTCGACCACTGTTGCCCATCCCTAGTCTCACTAGGGCCTTTTTTTGGGGTTGGAGCTAAACTCTGCAGGACAGTGGCCCTCCAGGACCGAGTTTGGAGACCCCTGCTGGCCCTGCATTAGATAATTCCAATATTGCCTTTTTTAGGTAAAGCAGAAGGACAAAAGGAAGCAGAGATCCGACATAACGAGATAGCAGCTTCTGTTGGCAGCTCCAATGATTTCCTCATGCTGCTCGGTGTCTTTGAGAAGTGCAGAGCAAGGTAAACCATGAAGTTTGAACGAATTAATAAATAAATCCAGAACTCTTTATGAAAATCATGTATTCATTCTTACTTTGGTTCTTCTAATAGCGACCATCCATCTGCCTGGTGCAAAGAGCACTGGATCCATTGGCGAGCAGTGAAGTCAGCCTTCAGCGTTGAGACACAGCTAAAGGAGATTCTTCTACGCCTGAAGCAGGTAATTCAGATTTTCTCTACAACAGCATTTGCTTTTACTTTCATTATTTGGATTCTTACGACTTGTCCTTTGACCGTTTATGTAGCAGAAAGACTTTCCACATGAGAAGTTTGAGGGCAGTAGGAATGAAGTGCTACGCCAGTGCCTTTGCCTAGGTTATTTCACCAATGTAGGCAGGCGGTGAGTGACACATTGTCATTTTATTACATAAAATCAAATGTATTTATTAAAGCCAGTATTAAAGCTTCTCTGTTTTCCTCAGATCTGTTGGGAAATCATTCTGCACCATGGACGGACATGGGTCCAGCATTGTTATTCACCCCTCATCGTGTGTAAGGAATTAAATCCATCCAAAAACGTAATTTCTTAAGCTTGTTTACATTTGTGTGTGGTTATTTTAACCAAACCGCTTTAACTCTGTGTATTCAGCTCTTTGGTCAAGAATTGCAGCTGGATTGGATCATCTTCCATGACTTGTTGGTCACCTCACGGGTGTACGTGAGAACGGTTTGCCCCATCCGTTACGAGTGGGTGAAGGACCTGTTGCCGAAGCTGCATGAAATCGACGTCTACGAGCTGAGTAGTGTCGCAAGGGAAGAAGTAACGGATGAAGAGATGGACCAATGGGTAAAGAAAGAGGCAGCAAAAAGACAAGCAGGTGCGTCTGAAAAGGCTGAGCTTCATTTCGATTGTCTCATATATTTGTAACACATTTTTTGTTTAAATAGAAGCCACAGAGGATGCGGCAAAGAAGATGGAAAAGAGAAACGATGAAAGCTCAATTACAGAGGCTCGTGCTCGCTACTTGGAGCGAAAACAGCATCGACTACCAAGAAAGGGTACATGAGGGGATCAAATTTTCACCACAGATTCTGCAGCTGCTGAATACAAAAATGAAAGACTTTTTAATCTCAGATTTTAGAACATAATCCTGGTTTACTGACAGAGCACTCCGGTCCTGTGGATTTTGATAGGGCACAATGTGTAATAAACACATTTAATATCTTTTACGTTAATAAATTGTTTTTTTTTTTATATTGGGTGTTGTTTTATTACATCTTTTTATCGTCTTAATGACTGAAATCGTTTTAATTGTGACATTGAAAGGGATGTGTTGACGTGACCATGGAGGAAACACTGATCTTAGATTTATGTTAGGTTATATCACACATCTATAGACTATAGAGATCAGTCAGTGGAAATCAAGTCTGTGAATGTTGTGCAGAGAATGCTCAAATTTAAGT
Source organism: Gobio gobio (assembly GCF_949357685.1). Lineage (NCBI taxonomy): Eukaryota > Metazoa > Chordata > Actinopteri > Cypriniformes > Gobionidae > Gobio > Gobio gobio. The sequence goes on from NC_137114.1 coordinate 40,461,660, forward strand.
TTGCTTTATGTAACAAATGCATTTAGTTGTAATACAATGTATAAATAAGTTATTGAAATTAATGTTTTTCATCATTTTAATTTCAGGTGTAGTTATTTGCGTTTATTGTTCACATTCTTTGGTTTGTTTTGACTGTTATGTTTTTGACTTAATTGCGTGAAAACGAACGAAACCCGGAGGAATGTATTTCTCAGTGAAAGCTCTTAAAAACTGTATTGCACTTACAAAATTTAAATACTCTAAAAACGATTCAGTGAAGGATTCATTCTCTTAAAAGATTCATTCAAAAACAACGATTCGTTCACGAGCGCACCAGCAAGTAGAGCGCAGCCGGAACTGACGTACATAGAATATGAAGAACTGAATGATGTGGCAAAAATGAAACGAATTATTTAACATTTACTAGACTGCTCCTACCGGCGCTTATAAATCAAATGTAAAATATTAAGTGTCCAAACGCTTACATACACCAAACCAGTGCCTTGTTCATCGCCCCCCTGATAAACAAAATCGCTGAAATCGCGAATGTCCTTCCGCCGCAAAGTCCGCGCTGCTGCTTCCGGATTGTCAGTCTGAGCTGTTTCCGCCGCCATTGCGGGTCTGAGCGAGTCCCATCCGTGCAGAGAGGGGAGGAAAAAAAACATCAACCATCTGGCGGATTGGCTTGACACGACGAAAACACGACACTTGTATTCTCTGTATAATATAACCAGCAGTCCTGCATTTGGTCTGTTTTGAATCGAGGGTGTCAGCGGAGAGGAGGTCGTCGTTCGCTAAAGCTAGGGAGAAATTTTGCGAGGAGTCCGGCCGGGAGGATTGAGAACAGAAAGCCCAAACCATGGCTCAGATCCTTCCTATCCGCTTCCAGGAGCACCTGCAGGTGGGTTTTCACTACAGTTGAATATGAACATATTAATAATCGTTGGCGCTGCTGTAACAGAGGTGACAGTGCTAGTTAGCTTTAGCGCTAGCTCAATGAATGACCTCCCATCCATTTCAATGCCTGTGTCTCGCGAGCTGCCGAACAACATCTTTCAATCAAATGCCCTGTGATTCTTAAAAAAATAAATAAATATTGTATGTGCGAATAAAAAGATCGAACCCGCAAGTGAGACCCCGAAAATACTAATGTTCAAATCTAACGAGTTTATGGTACTCAAAATATGTAGTTTGGATAGGCAGGTGACTAGGTTTTTAGACACGGCGTATGCAGGTGGATGCACTGATTGGTGAAAGGATTAAACCAGCTTTATAAAGCTGCATACATACTGTCATTTATTTTGTCGGTTTAATAAAATGTGACTAGGATTGTCCACCTTTACCGCTCAAAACATTTCTGTTGCACGTCTCTTTTTTTGGACGATAGATTACACGAAAATGAAAAATGTCACCCAAAAATGAAAATGCTGTCAACCTACTCTCCCTCAAGCTGTTCCAAACCTGTATGAATTTCTTACTTCTGTTGAACACAAAATAAGATATTGTGAAGAATGTCAGTAACCAAACAGTTGATGGACCCCATTGACTTCATAGTATTTTTTTCCTTCTATAGAAGTCAATGGGGTCCATCAACTGTTTGGTAAACCATAATCTTCAAAATATCATCTTTTGTTTTCAGCAGAAGAAAGAAACAGCTTGAGGGCTAGTAAATGATGACCCATTTTTTAATTTTATGTGAACTTTCCCTTTAAAAACCCATTTGTAAAATGTGTAAAAAATGACATGCGTAAATATGGCTGGGTATTTACACCGATTTCACAAATCGATTCCGATTCACTCTTGTTTCATGTATATTAGGCACTTCATAGTAAACTGTCTCTTAAAAACCTTTCAGATAGTGTATATAGATGGTGTTTATCAATATTGATGTATATATTTAAAATATTTGGAATGCTAACTCGTGGATATTTGTTGCTTAACTTGCTTGACTTGAGCCATTACAGTGTGTTGTGTCGTTGCACAGGTGCATCTCAGTTGGGGAGGATGATGGGGCTTGTGTTGTGAGATTGTATCCATATCTCCTTTTGTTTTGTTTTTTAAAATCACAAATCCCACCATATTGAAATAAACTTACAGCAGACACATTTATGACATCCAGGCTTTGTGTTAAAAATAAAGCATAACTAGACAGCATTTTGATGCATTTTAGTACCAAAAATGCTCTCTAGGTAGGCAGTTCGCTAGGTTTTCAGAGACCTCCTTAGTTTCCAAAATCGCATGAATAGTAGAAAATACTACTACTGTATCTAACTTTGATAAACATTGTCTGTCCATCTCTTACAGCTCCAGAACCTGGGCATAAACCCAGCAAATATTGGGTTTAGCACCCTCACGATGGAGTCAGATAAGTTCATCTGCATCCGGGAAAAGGTGGGCGAACAGGCCCAGGTTGTGATCATTGACATGAGCGATCCCAACACGCCCATCCGCAGGCCCATCTCTGCAGACAGTGCCATCATGAACCCAGCCAGCAAAGTCATTGCTCTTAAAGGTAAGACACAAGGGTGTTGTAGACATTTGAAAAGTGGGGGGGATAGATTTTTGAGATGTAATGATAATTTTTGGGATAATATAGAAATGTCCATGTGGTTCTTTTCCTTATTAGATAACATGACTACACTTTTGGCTGATTGTGTTTCTCATCGAGACAGTTTAGTGTAACATATTGTATTACTTTTTTTGTCTCGTCAAATGACATGATTATTGTAAAATACCCTCCATATTTCCAACAAATATGTTCATATTCTCAGCCATCTGTCTCGTTACGTATAAACAAATCTTGTTGTAGTTTTTTGGTTAAGAATAGCCTTTAAAATGCTCATTGGAAATGTCTTGCCGTCATAAATGCTTTGTCTGTTCTTGCTTGTTTTTGTTCTTTTTTTATTTTTTGTTTCTTACTGCTTTCTTATGTTTGCAGACGGTGAGTTCAATTTCATCTATCCTGAGTTGTGGGATTTTGAATTGTGAAATGTGGGGTCAATCTGAATGCATTTGATGTTGGATGATAGGTTAGCCATATGAGGAGGGGATAGGGATCATGTAACATGCATGTAGCTTGGCAGCAGCCTGTTTTCCTCTTGTTTAGCGTAAAATTAATTCAACAACAATATGCAGCTGAGCCTTTTAATTTAATTTTGTTTTGGCACTTTTCAGTCTACTGTTAATGCAATGCAAAGGTCTACTATGTCTGTAAAGTGATAGATTTGCAAGGCAGCTTTCTAGATATATTTAACTCTGCAAGTCAACTGTAAGAATGAGAAGTGGATTATGACCTTGAAAATAGCAAGATCACAATAAATACTGAATATTGTAAGATTGTCTTATAGTTGCAGTTCTGATTTGTATATAATTATAATCTTGTGTATAGCCGTCAGAGGCTATAACACACACACTACTGTTCAAATGTTTGGGCTCAGTAAGATTTTTGAAACAAATGAATACTTTGAACGCATTCAATTGGTCAAAAATCACAGTAAAGGCATTTATAATGTTACAAATGATTTCCATTTCAAATAAATGTTGTTGGATTTTTCTGTTAATCAAAGAATCCTGGAAAAGTGTCAAAATATGAAATATTAAGCACAACTGGAGTCAACATTGATAATAGTAAATGTTTCAGCATAATGCAAATCAGCATATTACAATGATTTCTGAAGGATCATGTGACACTGAAGGATGGAGTAATAATGCTGAAAATTTGGCTTTACATCACAGTAATAAATTACATTTTAAAATATATTGAAATAGAAAACAGTTACTTTAAAATGTTTTTACTGTATTTGTGATCAAATAACTGCAGCCTTGGTGAGAATAACAGACTTTTGAACTGTAGTGTGTGTGTGTGTGTGTGTGTGTATACAGTCAAACCAAAAATTATTCAGACACCAGATAATTTTTTACTAGTGGGTTCAGGACACCATAGTTAATTTAATATAAGTGAGGTTAGCAAAAAAAAGTAAACTGTGATATTATACCCAACAATTCTTCATACAGTGGACTACCACGAAAAATATATTAAAATTTGGGACCAAAATTATTCAGACACTTTGAACCGACCATGTTTTGCTTTAGTGTTTTTTCTTGAATTGCTAATGCGACCTTTTACACCACAGATAGAAACAAAATGAAGCATTGCTTGGTCAATGGTTGAACTAAATTGGTATTATCCAATGGTGTACTTAAATTGAACAGCTGATTGGTTGATTGTAATCCATTACATACCTTTCTATCAAAGTTATCTGACATGATCAAGATTTGTTCTGACAGTTTAACTCTGAGTTCTTGTCATATTTTATCACCGTTTTCAAAACTAGCGAGTAAACTGATAATGTGAGAATGTTGAAGGGTGTCTGAATAAATTTTGGTTTGCCTGTGCTTATATATATATATATATATTGCTTATATGTACTGAATCCCACTGAGCACATACATTTAACTTAAGCTTTTAGTTTATATAATAAACACTTATTTCACAGTAATATTTCCCCCTTCGTGACATAATTGCTTACCAGGCCAGATGTTATGTTAAAATTAGAAAATAAAATTTCCTAACAATGGTTCACAAAAATTAGATAAAATATACAGTGACCCTCAAAATAGTTGGACACTTAAAATGTCTTAGGGCCTGTTTACACCTGGTAGCTTCATGCGTTTCTACTGATCGGATAGCTCTGATTTGTTAAAACGGTTCCATTTACACATGGCCACATAGATGTGGCTCCGCAAAACGAATATAAATCCATCTTTAATTCCCGCGTTATATGCACATTTAACGGAGTTCACGTCAATGAAAGCAACAGATATGCGCTGCATTTTATTGCTCATCAGCTAATTTCAACATCAAAGACCGCAATAGGAGAGAGCGGCATCAGCACTGGTAAGATCATTAAGTCTCACTACTTTTAATGAAGATGATTGTGTGTTGAACATCTGCGACTTTCTTTCTGGTTTCATTTGCGGCAGTTTGCGCGGCGGCTTGCTGAAGAATCTGCAGCGATGCCTGTTGCAGTAGCGCTGTCATATCTGGCTATAACATATAAAGGGTTAGTTCACTAAAAAATGAAAATTCTGTCATTAATTCCTCACCCTCATGTCGTTCCAAACCCGCAAGACCTTTATCTTCGGAACACAAATTAAGATAATTTTGATGAAATCCGAGAGGTTTCCACACACAGGCAGCAATGTCTTCTTTGCAACTTTCAAGATCCAGAAAGGTAGTAAAATTGTTAAAATAGTCCATGTGACTCCAGTGGTTCAACCTTAATATTATGAAGTGATGAGAATACTTTTTGTGCGCAAAAAAAAGCTAAAATGGCAACTTTATTCAACAATTTCTTCTCTTCCATGTCAGTCTCCTACACTGTTCACGTAGTAAATACAGTGCAGCGCTTCTGGGACTGACATGGAAGAGAAGAAATTGTTGAATAAAGCCGCTATTTTTAGTTTATTTTAATTTTTTTGCGCACAAAATGTATTGGCCTTGAAAGTGGTAATGACATTGCAGTCTATCTATGGGGGGACAGAAAGCTCTCGGATTTCATCAAAAATATCTTACTTTGTGTTCCGAAGACGAACGACGGTCTTACGGGTTTGGAACGACATGAATGTGAGTAATTAATGACAGAATTTTCATTTTTGGGTGAACTAACCTTTTAGAGCGTGTTATAGGCTATTTGACATGTCTATTTTTTATATTTTGGGAGGAGTAAAATGTACATATGTGGTTTCAACAACCAGATGCATTAAAGCTTGTCCAGTTTCGTCTGGAATGCATCTCAACCTCCTGAATTGGTTTGAGTGATCCGTCTTGAAAGCACTACGGAGGGCGTTTACACCTGGTCTCTTCACGATCGGATAGCTATCCAATCAGAGAAAACACATGAAGTGACCAGGTGTAAACAGGCCCTTAATGTCATCACATTAGACAAGTGTATCAAATCAAGTGGCATCTACAAACGAATCATACTTTAGCCTTTCTCAGACCAACTTAGATTTTTTTAGTGGATGTATGAAGTTAAATCCCCAGTGACATTTGACAATTTACACCAAATGATTTGTTTTGATTCTTCAAAATAAATGCTATGCCACTTTGATGTGCTAATATTTTTTGCAGTGAGATGTATATACATTAAGTGTCCTAATGCATTTTGGGGCCACTGTGTCTCGATTAAAAAATAATACAGATCGACAGATTAGGCCAATTGTGCTCCGCATTTTAGGAGAGAAAAAGCTTTTAAACATGCTTATACATGTTTAACAAATTGTATTCCCACATGCTTGAGGTAAGGCGATGATTCATGCGATTGCAGATGGGAATAACAGTATGGTTTTGAGTTTTTCCCTTTAAACAATCTGCATTGCACTTTTTGAGTAGAGAGCTTTTGAGTTGAGTTGTTTACTAATTAATAAGCGATAAGCGTACTAGGTTTAGAACATCACTAAAAGATGCAGATCAAAAAAAACTCGGCTTGATGTTTGTATATGTTTGCTGTGTTTGTCTTCTAGTTGTTCCTTTTGCATTGTAACTGCTTTGTCATGTTTTCCATATTTGTCTTAACAATTACAATTTAACATGCATCCTGTTATTAGCATTACGCTTGATGTCTATAAGTTAACTAATTTAAATCACACAATTCATGAGCTAGAAAAAAATATTGCCGTTTTATTCAAATTGCCTCTGTTCCTGAATTTCAGCGGCAAAAACCCTTCAGATTTTCAACATTGAAATGAAGAGCAAGATGAAGGCCCACACCATGACAGAGGACGTTACATTTTGGAAGTGGATCTCTCTCAATACCGTAGCACTTGTGACAGACAACGCGGTCTATCACTGGAGTATGGAAGGAGACTCGCAGCCCATCAAAGTCTTTGACCGACATTCCAGTTTAGCAGGCTGTCAAATTATTAACTATCGCACTGATGCCAAACAAAAATGGCTACTACTTATTGGAATTTCCGCACAGGTAAAATAATGGGTATTTAGTGGTCTCATCCATGTGCAGTAACCTTTGTGTCAGCGTGGTTGTCGTTTTCCTGCTGAAATGCCTTTTTAAACCCTTTCCTGTCAGCAAAACCGTGTTGTGGGCGCAATGCAACTTTACTCAGTGGACAGAAAGGTGTCGCAGCCAATCGAAGGCCATGCTGCTGGATTCGCTCAGTTTAAAATGGAGGGAAATGCTGAGGAATCCACACTTTTCTGCTTTGCTGTTCGGGGACAAGCTGGAGGAAAGGTCTGGTTATTCTTTATAATGAATGTCAATGTTGAAGTAACACTAATTATGTTTAAATGACTGTAAATGTAATGCCACCCTTGTGCTTTTCCCCCCTGTAGTTGCACATTATTGAGGTTGGAACACCTCCGACTGGTAATCAACCTTTTCCAAAGAAAGCAGTCGATGTATTTTTCCCTCCAGAGGCCCAGAATGATTTTCCGGTTGCCATGCAGGTATACATAGTTTTGAATATTTAATGAATATTATTCAAATTTGTCTGTTGGGGCAGTTAGTTTAAACCACACAATTTCTATGACCAACACAACTACAACCCTTATATATATGTGTATATAGCGCTGTCAATCTGTTAAAAAAAATTAACTAATTAATCACACATTTTCTGTAATTAATTGCACCTAACACTAAAGTTTTTTATTATGTAATAATTTCAGTTAATCTCCAAATTAGAATCAACATAAAGACAGTAGCCTATTGTTTACATATTTGTTGTAATGGCATATTTTTATGAAAGAAGGCATTGCTGGTGCCAATACTGCTACTGATGTCTCTGTAAAATATTTTTTCTCTCTCAATTTTAGCCATTTAGCATTACAGCATAATTGAAAGCTATACATTTTAACATTTATTAGGCTTTAATTTTTTTTAACAACTTTTAATTTAAGTGAACTTAAAACAATCTTCACATTAACCCATTATAATAAATGTCACATTTATCTGTGCCCTTCAATATATCAGGGTTAAATGTTTTCTATTGGCCCGGTCAGACTGGTTCAGATTTTTACTGGCCCTTTCAAAATGCTCAAAAAGTATTTTTTTTTCGTTGTTTTTGACCCATGCAACCTACATTTTTATGTATGTAGCTGGTTTATTAGGTTGCTGTCTCTTTAAGACCTGCCGTACATGACATGGATCTGACACGCTTCCTATTTTCTTTGTGTTCATTTAAGACTTCATTTAACTCATTTAAGACTGTACTTGCGAGGATACTTGACAAAATGTTGTGTGTTTTTGTCCGTTCAAGTGCTGTGTGAAGCGTTTTTTGTGCGCACGAGTCGTGTGTGTCACAGACAGGAGATCTCTTTTGTGTCATATGACGCTTGAATGGTTTAAAATCATTTGCATGAATAAAAGCGGAGTCATATAATGTAACGTTAGCCAGAGGATGACGGGGAAAAAACTGATGCTGCGTTAAATATTTTAAATGCGTTAAACTGAAAAAAATAATTGTTTGCATTAACGTGTTAATTTTGACAGCCCTTATTTATTTATTTATTTATTTATTTATTTATTTATTTATTTATTTATTTATTTATTTATTTATTTTAACAGTAACTCATTTTCATATTTTTGGTCTCTTCTTCTAGATAAGCTCCAAGCATGATGTTGTCTTTCTCATCACCAAATATGGCTACATCCATTTGTATGACCTTGAGACTGGCACCTGCATCTACATGAACAGGATCAGTGGAGAGACCATTTTTGTCACCGCCCCTCATGAAGCCACATCTGGAATAATTGGCGTGAATCGGAAGGGACAGGTACTGACTACTTTATCTGCTGTTGTGGACAGTAAGAAGAGAGTGGTGCATTGGCATTGTTTTAGCTTGAACATTTAAGGGTTGTTTAGTCAGCACATTTGAATGGACCGGCTGAGCTTGTTCCAGAAACACACCAGAGGTTTGTTTCCATATAGTTGGCCCCAGTTTGAGCTGCCTTTTACATGTGCAAACAGACTAGCTAGCGGTCTGTAATCTGCTGTAATAGGATGCCATCAGTTGATGAATTATTTTGGAGCTCAGACCCAAGTGACATTAAATATGCAGAGAGAGCGTAGAAATGTGATCCCTGCTCATTGATATTCTTCCGTTTGTTTTCCCCTCCTCATAAGGGAAACCTCCCCGATCAAACCACAAGACTGTCAGTACCAACTAGGATTGGATGAAATATTAAATATTCACAATGCGATTATGATGCTAGCAATATAAAATGAAGCGATACTTTGAATACATCTATCTAAACATTAAATATCTTAAGTACCCATTTAAATTTTTTTATAACCAATATATGGTTTTGCCAGGAACAAAAGTCTAAGCAAGTATGTTTATATAATATTATATTTAACGTTTCTAATTCAAGCTGGAGTTATTTTTGATTAATTATCAATCAGTTCAAACTGTCCATTTGATGAATCAATTCATTTCTGCAATTTTGAGTCATTGTTCAAAACTACTTATGGATGTCAGGATCAGATAGATAGACGGATAGACAGACAGACAGATGGATAAATAGATAAACACATAGATAGACAGAAAAATAGATAGATAGATAAGGATGCTGCGACTAGGGATGAAGGAGTCCCTGTAAATAACAGTGTCCGTTGATCCCCCAACACGTACAGTGAGAACAGCCTGTGACACTCAGTAAGAGGTAGAGACAGCCTCTGTAATCCTCTTACCGAGTCTGCGGTTTGTTCGCTCGGCTTCAGCCACTGACTGATGACCGCTTCAGCTCTGACAGACTTAAACAAGTGCATAATGGGATACCGGCCCATTCATCTTGAGGGTCGCTTTAGATGCTTATGGGTCCAGATCAGCATAATTTGCAGCCAATCAATTCATTATTAGGTGCTTATGAATAGAGATTAGCCAGCGTTAAAACTAATGTGGTAATGCAACAGATTATGGGCTGGTCTTGGCACACAGAGATTTGTTAATCTGAAGAAGCCATACAAACTTCACAACAAACATTACTGATACAGAAAATATACAGAAAGTTAGATTAGCGGTGGCTTGTGTCCGTATGTTATGGGTGTTCAGTTATTGCATAAATAAGAATGTCATTGATGACCGAATGACAGAACGTTTTGACACCAATAGCGACTAATGTTGTTGAACACATTAAAACTTAATGTGATTGAAAATTGTACAAAATAAAGTAAATTAATATATTAAAGAATTAATTACATTTTAAAGTAATCATTAAAGTAATTATTCAAATAGAACAAATGTACAAATTAAGCTTTTCAGGTATCTATTAGTATCAAGTGAGCAGTCAGAAGAAATAAAATAAAAGATAATAAGAATAATATATAAAACAATTTATAATTTATAAATAACACACACACGCAACGCATACGTGAGTGTGTGTGTGTGTGTATATATATATATGTATATATATATATATGTATATATGCGCATTGCATGTATATGTTATTTATATATTATACATTGTTTTATGTATTATTCTTATTATTAATTATTCTCCCCCCAATCTTTCTGGTTTTCCTGAAATAAATACATTTAAAATATATTAAAATAGAGATTATTATTTAATTTTTTAATTGTAATAATATTTCCGTATTACTGTTTTTTTAGTACTTTTGATCCAGATGTAGCCTTGGCGAGCATAAGAGACTTCTTTCAAAAACATAAAAAAAATAACCCTAAACTTGCGGTAGTGTAAATACAAAAATTCAGAGTTTCTGCATTCTGTGTCTGATACAATATGTTTGACGTCTGCTGTTTATCAGGTGCTGTCTGTGTGTGTAGAGGAAGAAAACATCATCCCTTACATCACTAACGTGCTGCAGAACCCTGACCTAGCCCTCAGGATGGCCGTCCGCAACAATCTGGCAGGTGCAGAGGAGCTCTTCGCCCGCAAATTCAACAACCTGTTTGCTAGTGGCAGCTACTCTGAAGCTGCCAAAGTGGCTGCCAATGCGCCAAAGGTACAGCAGACTGCATCACACTACCTGATGCTGCATTAGTCTTTGTCAGGCAAATATTGAGGTTTCTGATTGGCTGTTGGCTTTTGCAGGGCATCCTGCGCACCCCAGACACCATCCGTCGGTTCCAGAGTGTTCCTGCCCAGCCTGGTCAGACTTCTCCCCTACTGCAGTACTTTGGGATTCTGCTGGACCAGGGCCAGTTGAACAAGTTTGAGTCATTGGAGCTTTGCAGGCCTGTTCTGCAGCAAGGCCGCAAACAGCTCCTGGAGAAATGGCTGAAGGAAGATAAGGTACATCCTCCTCTGAAAATAAATATGTAGCAATAGATGATCCTAAGTCGTATTAAATTCAAAATACTTTATTGGCATGATAGTTAAACATACAGTATTACCAAAGCGTCAATACATCAAAAGCAGATACAAAAAAATGACAGACACATGTATCTCTTAAAGGGATAGTTCACCAAAAAATAAAAAGGATCCCCTAATTTACTCATTAAATAATATCCTGACTCTGCTCAGCTTTGTAATGTCATTGAATGTCGTTTTTGAAGCTGCAAAAAGATGATTTTGATGATTCCGCGCTTATGATTTTGAGATGAACACCTGCTGTTTTCACTCCTTGCAGCTGGAGTGTTCAGAAGAATTGGGTGATTTAGTGAAGTCTGTGGATCCAACTCTTGCTCTTAGCGTTTATTTAAGAGCCAACGTTCCCAACAAAGTGATCCAGTGTTTTGCAGAGACCGGGCAGTTCCAGAAAATTGTACTGTATGCAAAAAAGGTGAGTTTAAATGTGTTTCCTGGCCATATATTTTACACTGTTCCGTAAACAGCTTTATTTGTGTGAGAGATTTCAAATATGAGCTCCATCCTCTAATGCGTGGCCATCTGTGCGTAGGTTGGCTACACTCCAGACTGGATCTTCCTGTTGAGGAACGTCATGCGGATCAGTCCAGAACAAGGCCTGCAGTTCTCCCAAATGCTCGTTCAAGATGAGGAACCTCTGGCTGACATCACTCAGGTCTAAGAGCATATTTATTCGGACTGGATATAATTATATAACGTGAAGGGAAAAAAGATACTTCAGGGCTCCAGACTAACATTTGAGAGCAATGGCACCGGTTCTACCAGCAGCTGGTTTGGTAGTATTGCATATGCAATATTAATAATGTTGCATGTTTTGCATCTCAGAAATGAAAGTAGCTCTCGTTGACTGTAGCAGTAGCTTTTCATTGAAACAAATCACACCTGTAACATGTAAAATTGGTCTTCTATAGTATCATACATTTTGTAGATCATGATAATCACAGGTAAAACCACACATGGCACCTCATCATGGTAAAAAGTAACTGTGGTTTCTATTGTGTTTATGAAAACAGTAGCTTAAACATGTATTTATTTAGTTTAAATACAAATGCACAAAAACTGCTATAGCTTGATAAAAATAAATGTAATCATATTTCATTATTCCTTTAATATATTTAATACACGTCTACATTTCTGCCACAATACCATGGTTACAGTTAGTGTTTCTACAGTAACACCATGGTAAATGTTGGTGGTTTGTGGATTGAAAAGCCTTGCTTGATCTTTGTGGTAGAACAGAAATGGCAGCGCTCCTCAATTAGACAAATTAGTAGTGCAACAGTGCAACCTCTAACAATTCAGTCGCTCCTGCAGGAAAAAAGATTGCAAATTGTGGCAATTTAGTTGCAGTCTGCAGCCCTGTATTTCTTTTATTTACTAACAGTTTTTTTTTAATCCTACAGATTGTGGATGTGTTTATGGAGTATAACCTGATCCAGCAGTGCACTTCTTTCCTGTTGGATGCCCTGAAGAACAACCGCCCCACCGAGGGTCCTTTGCAGACTCGTCTGTTGGAGATGAACTTAATGCATGCCCCACAGGTGCTCACTACAGACAGCAGCAACTCACACCTCGCTTACTTTAAAAAAAAGCAAAGGTTTGTTTTATAATATGGTTTTTGCCATGATATTGTCTTATTCAGGTGGCAGATGCCATCCTGGGGAACCAGATGTTTACTCACTATGACCGAGCCCATGTGGCTCAGCTGTGTGAGAAGGCGGGTCTTCTGCAGAGAGCTCTGGAGCACTACACTGACTTGTATGACATCAAGCGGGCCGTGGTTCACACGCACCTGCTCAACCCAGAGGTAAGGCCCACAGTCTGCTTGAACTTTTGGACCTGACGCTACTGTATCATTCAATCTGCCCTGTTTACACCTGGTATTGAGATGCGTTTTGGTCAAAAATGTTTTGAGCTTATCCAATTTTGACCACTTCCAGAGGTAGTCGAAAATACATTCGACCAGATTGCTTTTGTAGTGTAAACACTCAAGGCTGATTTATACTTCTGCGTCGGACCTACGCCGTATCCTCTACGCCGCAAGTTACGTGTTTGTTTTCATTTATACTTCTGCGTTGTTGTCCGCCTCTGTTCAATTCCACGGGCATGTTGATGGTAACCCACAGTATCAAGGCAAAAGCCGAAGAAGAAGCAGCTTGTTTACATTGTCGGAGTATCAGCAGCCGCCATGGCGTCAGATAGCGGCTTTTCTTGCAGCTTGAGTTGTTGTATGGAATACAAATTAAGCATCTCTAGTTGATTAGTAGAGTTAAATAAGAGGCGATCTGGCGCTGGAATGCGTTTTTTGAAATCATACAGAGTGCTCGTGGCGCTGTTTTCAGTATCGGTGGCTCATGCACAGACGAGCGCTTCAATCGATTGCTGTTGCGGAGACTATTCGTTCCGTTGAAATCACAAAACGAAATGCACCCATTGTGATGCGTCCCTGTTCTTGATATACAATCACTGATTAACATCTTTGGTTTTAATGAGAAAATAAATAAACTATACACAGCGGATCTATGTATTTATTCACTAACATAAAGAATCTCTGCACTACAAAATATTGTGTTATATAGCAGATACAAGGATGAAACTATCATCCCATTTCTGGACACACATACACACACACACACACACACACACACACACACACACACACACACACACACACACACACACACACACACACACACACACACACACACACACACACACACACACACACACACACACACACACTCCTATCGCAGATTTTATTATTTATTTATTTATTGATCTGAGGGAGGGGTTCTGGCAGACCAATCACAGCGCTTGGGGTCTGCGTAGAATTGACGTGGTTTAATTTTTGGAGAGGTGCGCGTCAGGGTACGCTGTAGTGTACGCGCGCTTCACACAGCCTACGGCGTAGCTACGGCGTACACTCAATGCAGAAGTATAAATTGGCCTTCATGTGGTCGAATTAATTCGAACAGCCACAAAAGACTGCTGATCTGAAAAAACAGCAACATACATTTACCCGCCCATAGACCCTCCCCTCGAAGAAATCAGAACCGAAGTGGTTGAAAGTGGACAAAAGAGACGGATTAAAACGCCAGGTGTAAATGGGTATGTCTCCCTCATCTACTTGAGATCCGATCAGCTGAAACGCATCTTAATACCAGGTGTAAACAGGGCCTCTGATGTTGATGGTTGTCAAACATATCTAGTCCACACCTGATCATGGTGTTTAATGGTGGGTAATATGTTCTGCTCTGGTTGCAGTGGCTGGTGAACTTCTTTGGCTCTCTATCTGTGGAGGACTCTCTGGAGTGTCTGAGAGCCATGCTGTCTGCCAACATCAGGCAGAACCTCCAGATCTGCGTCCAGGTGGCCTCCAAGTATCACGAGCAGCTCTCCACCCAGTCGCTCACAGAGCTCTTTGAGTCCTTCAAGAGCTTTGAGGGTAAAATTGCTTAAATCAGTTTCAATGCACCACAATTGAAATGTTCTGAAATTAGGGCAGTATGAATTTTTTTATTTTTTTTTATCAGAGGAACCATCATTTTGACCAAACAGCTATTTTTGACAAGTAGATTCAGAATGTTTAATGCATGCTTATACAATGCAAGTAAAACATTTCTTGCATTAAATCTAGATAAAGTAAATGGCCCTGTCCCAAATGGCACACTTCATATGCACTTTGTGTCTGGTGAATTTACAATGGCTGCCGTCTGCGCATGTCCATTAAGTCCACAAGACCGTAGGGTGTCCATTTGTCATTTTAAGTTTCAGAAGGGTGCTTGTGAGTGCCCCCTTTGTGGTCGATATGTGCCCTCAATGCACACTTTTGCCAAGCCTGCACTGAAGCGAGCTCTGCAGCCGACTTAATGCCGCTTTGACTCTCGGGAATATTTAATGAAATCGCAGACTCATAGGAAGACTGTGAGTGTTTAGTGTGCCATTTGGAACAGGGAACATCAGGCATTCATTGGCTATGAGCCACAACACGATCGTAATCAATGGCTTGTTGGTATCGTTCTGAATTTTAATATCTGTACATCCCTATTTTTTACAACATTTTAACACCAGCGAAGTGAGTTTGAATGATCACACCAACAAATCATTGTACAGCCGTTTTAAATTGATTCTTTGAAATGGTCAGTTTGAACTGAATCATGGAAATGAATCCGATGTCACGAGCAGTATGTGTTATTTTTTGCTCTGCAGGTCTGTTCTACTTCCTGGGCTCCATTGTGAATTTCAGCCAGGATCCCGAGGTTCACTTCAAATACATCCAGGCTGCCTGTAAAACTGGTCAAATCAAAGAAGTGGAGAGAATCTGCAGGGAGAGCAACTGTTACGATCCTGAGCGTGTGAAGAATTTCCTCAAAGTATGACATCTAATTTTGATTTCGTTTAATGCTTTTAACAAGCATCTTAATAGTGCATTGTTATTAAAAACAACACTTTACCTTGTCTTTAACAGGAAGCAAAACTGACCGACCAGCTGCCTCTCATCATTGTTTGTGACCGCTTTGACTTTGTCCACGACCTCGTGCTCTACTTGTACCGCAACAACCTGCAGAAATACATTGAGATCTACGTTCAGAAGGTACTTGAGGCCTGATTATGACATCTCGTGTGATGAAGCGATCATCTCGGCTCTCTGTTCCTGTAGCAGTGGGTGATGATGACTGACTGACTCACTGATTGATTGTTAAACCGTTTTTGTCAGGTGAACCCCAGCCGTTTACCCGTGGTGATTGGAGGGCTGCTGGACGTGGACTGCTCTGAGGACGTCATTAAGAACCTTATTCTTGTGGTCAGAGGGCAGTTCTCCACTGATGAGCTTGTGGCCGAAGTGGAGAAAAGAAACAGGTTCGACACTGCTGCTTTAAGACATCCAGTCACTGCTTAGGGATGTTCTTTAAATGACCATTATGTAGACAGCAGGGTGGCCAAAATAATACAGATACATTCATAATACAATTTAAATGATGATAAATTAGTAAAATATTTTGCACAATAGAATTTATGGACGTATAGAAAAGGTTCTTTTGTTCTAGAAAAAAATTATCCAAATGATTTTTTATTTTAAAGAAGTTATTTTATTTAAAGGGGGGGGAAACACTCAGTTTCAGTCAGTCTCATGTCAATCTTGAGTACCTATAGAGTAGCATTGCATCCTGCATATCTCCGAAAAGTCTTTATTTTTATTATAATTATAAAAGGAAGATGCGCTGTTCCGAGTCTTTCCGAAAAAAGCCGTGCGGCTGGGGGCGTACCGTGTGGGCGGAGCTAAAGAATGTCGAGCGCGCGCCGCTGTTACTGTGTTGAGTGCGTCTGAAAGCTGCGTCATCCCTAAAAGCGGGAAAAAACTTTATTCAACATAAAAAATGGCTTTTAATCAGATACAGCCATACATCTATGATCCGGAATCAGACCCAGAGGCTGAAGTTGAACAGGAGCAGCAGCAAAAACGACTAGAGCAGGACATCTCTATGTGGTATAAGTTACACTAACTATATAATATGCTTAGCGGCTTGTGTTATTTACACATTTATACTTTAATTATATCGTGTGTGTGTGTGTGTGTGTGTGTGTGTGTGTGTGTGTGTGTTTACGCGTGGTTTGTGTAGACATGATTTGTAGTAAGCGGACTGGTTTTGCGCGTCAGGCTAGTGTTTACATAGAAAGACATGGAATAGTAGCGCATTTGAATGAAGAAGCGCGCTTATTTAGTTCAACATATTTCCCCATTCTTGGTGTATTGTTGTTTGGAGTGCTTTTACAATACACAAACATACACATATAGTGGCCAGCTAAACAAATGTACACACTATACATCGCATGCTCCATTGATCAATACGTGGTCATGTTTGGGCTACTTGATGGGCATAGGCAAAAACAGACATTTGAAGCAGTCTTACTCACTGCCTGCGGTTCCAACGTTGGGACCTTTATCGTTGGGACCGCTCCATCCTTCAGTATTAGGCGATCTGAAAATCCGGAAAAGCAAATTCCATCCACTTTTGCCTTAACGCGGGGTTATTTGGCTACGAGCCAGCGCTTTGATGGGCCTCGCTCTCGCTCTCTCTCTCTCTCTCTCTCTCTCTCGCGCGCGCTCTTCCGGTAGAATTGTCCGTACGGCCCATACAAGGAAATTCCGCCCTGTTGACGTCAAGCGGACCCATGATCGAAAAAAACTTTCCGAAACTTATGACTAACAGGAAGTACTAATTTTGGCAAAGAAATACTCCCATCAAACGTCCACCTTAGCTTTTGAAACTGTGTCCATGTTTAGCATGGGAATCCAAGTCTTTAACAGTGCAAAAAGATCAGTATGCATGAAACAGCATTTCACCCCCCCTTTAAAAAAAGCCGTAAGCAAGTGACTGTAAAAACATTTATAATGTTACAAAAGATTTCTATTTCAAATAAATTATTTTTATTTATTAAAGAATCATGGGGAAAAAAATGCAAAAAAGCCTCACAACTGTTTTCAACATTGATAATAATAAGAAATGTTTTTTGAGCATCAAATCATCATATTATAATGATTTCTAAAGGATCATGTGACACTGAAGACGGGAGTAATGATGCTGAAAATTCAGCTTTGCCATCGCAGGAATAAATTACATTTTAAAATATATTCAAATTGAAAGAGTTATTTTAAATTGATTAAATAGTACAATTTCACAATATGACTGTTTTTGATCAAATAAATGTAGCATTGCTGATCATAAGAGACATTAAAAAATATTACTGACCCCCAAACTTTTGAATGTATAGTATATAAATAACACTTCTGTAAATCTGCTAAAGGGGCACAATGATCTCAAACAAATATTGATTGGTCCATCTTTAATCTCATTGTCATATTAGTATATAATCATATTGGTCACTTAGTGTTTTGTTGGTCTGATTTAGTTGATTTTGGCTGTTGGTCCAACATTGACTGTTTTGATCTGTGTAACAGACTGAAACTGCTTCTGCCGTGGTTGGAGGCACGCATCCATGAGGGCTGTGAGGAACCTGCTACCCATAATGCCCTTGCTAAGATCTACATCGACAGCAACAACAACCCAGAGCGCTTCCTCAGAGAGAACCCCTTTTATGACAGCCGCGTGGTGGGCAAGTACTGCGAGAAGAGGGACCCCCATCTGGCCTGTGTGGCTTATGAGAGAGGACAGTGTGACCAAGAGCTCATCCATGTAAGGAACAATGGCACTTTTGTTTTAGTGTTTGTTGCAGTGGAATATTTTAAGTGGGTTTGTTCTGAGCGTGTTCATTGCATATTCCGTTTCTAAAATGGAAAAACATTGCTATAAATATTTCTTTCTTTCACATTCGCAGGTTTGCAATGAGAACTCGCTCTTCAAGAGTCTGTCCCGATACCTTGTGCGTCGTAAGGACCCTGAGCTGTGGGCTAGTGTGCTTCTGGAAAGCAACCCTTACAGGAGACCCCTAATCGATCAGGTGCAAATTAGAAAATGACAGAAAAGTGAACATGACGCTGTATTCACAACCCATTTTATTTCCTTAACGTCACATTTCCAAGTAGAATGGGAACATGTATACAAAAATCCATTGAGGATTGATTGGATAATGTAACCAAGCGGTTGAAAGGGAGGGGCTAAAAAATAAGAGGGATTGGTGATCTCATCAGAAAGGAGAACATTGTTTTAGCGTGTTTGCAAAAAGTGAATAGTATTATGTTAATGCATTAAGAAAGAAAATGGGGCCTATTTTGATTTCATGTGGAGTTTAAGTACATTTAGAGTTATAATGTCAAAAATTGCTTCAAACATAAAGATTAAACCCAGCTTATCTTCCCGCCCATGACAGGTTGTGCAAACTGCCCTCTCTGAGACCCAGGACCCTGAAGAAGTCTCTGTTACTGTCAAAGCTTTCATGACTGCTGACCTACCCAATGAACTCATTGAGCTCCTGGAGAAGATTGTCCTGGACAACTCCGTTTTCAGCGAACACCGGTAATTTAATCTGGTATAAACATTTGAGAGGTGACCGAACATAAAATTATTTCCATGAATGTTAAACATTTGGTTTTCCATTATTTGTGTCCCAGGAACCTGCAGAACCTCCTGATCCTGACGGCCATCAAAGCTGACCGCACGCGTGTCATGGAGTACATCAACCGCCTCGACAACTACGACGCCCCGGACATCGCTAACATCGCCATTAGCAATGAGCTCTTCGAGGAGGCTTTTGCGATCTTCAGGAAGTTTGATGTGAACACATCAGCAGTGCAGGTACATCTTATCTCTTAAATGTCATCTATGGCCTGAAATATATTCTACACAAGTACATTAACGTAATTGCAAAGAGTTGTTTCTGGTCTTACTTTCTCTTCCTTGTTGGCCTCGAATCATTTGTTGTCCTTCTTGGTTCAGGTTCTTATCGAGCACATTGGGAATCTGGACCGGGCCTATGAGTTTGCTGAGCGCTGTAATGAGCCGGCCGTGTGGAGTCAGCTGGCTAAAGCACAGCTGCAAAAGGGGCTGGTGAAAGAGGCCATTGACTCTTACATCAAAGCTGACGATCCCTCAGCCTACATGGAAGTGGGACAAGCTGCAGCCCAAAGCGGTAAGAACCAATAAAAAGTGTCTGATTCATGACCTAAATCCGTAGCATTCAAGGTGAGGTTTTTATGAATGTGGAAAATGGTCTAGTAGTGAACTGGTTGTTGTTTTCTCCTCAGGAAACTGGGAGGATCTGGTCAAGTTTCTGCAGATGGCTCGCAAGAAGGCCCGTGAATCTTATGTAGAGACCGAGCTGATCTTTGCCTTGGCCAAGACTAACCGTCTAGCTGAACTGGAGGAGTTTATCAATGGGCCAAACAACGCACACATTCAACAAGTAAGAGTCTCCTACTTGCTGATGGGTCAGAAAATGAAAAGGGCCAAAAAGTGACCAAATGGGTGAAA
This sequence comes from Gobio gobio, assembly GCF_949357685.1. Classification (NCBI taxonomy): domain Eukaryota; kingdom Metazoa; phylum Chordata; class Actinopteri; order Cypriniformes; family Gobionidae; genus Gobio; species Gobio gobio. The sequence continues at coordinate 40,481,914 of NC_137114.1, forward strand.
ATGACCCAATAATGAATTCTTATATAGAAGACGATCCTGATTATAAGACAACCCCCCCTTTTTCAAGATACTTTTGGGAAAATACTTTTTGGAGAATCTTGTATTTTATAGTAGATACTGATAAAATTTACAAACGATCCCATTTAAGAATTAACACTTTTTGGCATACCATAAAAATAACCTGTAGCCCATCTGAATTATTTAACAATTATGTTATCCGTCTCATAGTGAAAACTAGGGCTGGGACGGTATGGATTTTTTCTTACCGCGGTTGAAAAGCAAGAAATTCCCGCGGTTCAGCGGTAAACCGCTTTAAAGGGCTCCCGCTCGACTTTCGCGCACAGCCGCACACGCACACACCAGCGCAGGCAATTGAACATAATAAGGAACATGTTTATTTTACATTTATTTTTTCACGTTTAGAACAGGAACAATTAGAACAGAAATGGAATGATATCTGAAAAAAAAGTGCTGGCAAAACGAAATCTAGACTAGACCATGGTTTACATCCCAGCCTTCATATTTTGCTGAGAGAGCAGATCAGATCCCGACTGACAGATCTGAAGATGGAACAGCATAAACAAAGACAAACAAACACATTTTTATTTATCGGTATTGATCAGTAATATATATTTATTTGTTTATTTATTTCCAATATTTTTAATTTCAGATTACAGTCGTCGTCATCAAACAATCACTTAAACTATAATGACTTTCGCGCACACCCGCCCATATAATATAATATATTATTTATATTTATATTTATAGTAGCCTATTTATATTTTTATATTACATATTTTTAAATATTCAGGCTATTCATTTACATTTACAATTTACATCTTGTGTGCGCTTTTGTCTCAGTGGTTAATGAAGAATAACGAAGGCTCAAGGCTATTTAATTTAACAAAGTGTAGTCACTCGCTGCTCACACTACCTTGATTGTATATTATGCTACTTTTATTATTTATATTTATTTTTTATATTTTATAACATTTACATATATTATTTTACGTATCTCGTGTGGTGTGCGCTTTTGTCTCAGTGGTTCAAGGCTATTTAACGAATACTTTTTAGGCTAATGATTGTACATACATACATACATACATACATACATACATATATATATTACATAAATAATTATATAGGCTATATATATATAATTATTTATATTTGTTATTTATATTACATAAATAATTTTTACATATTATATTATTATATTAGGCATATTTTACATATTTATATTAATTTATATATAGGCTATATGCCTCTCGTGTGCGCTTTTGTCTCAGTGGTGCTATTTAACGAAGGCTATTTAATTTAACAAAGTGTCGGTGCTCACACTAGCCTACCGTGATTGTATATGACTTATTATATATATTTATATTATATATGTTTACATATTCATATTAATTTATATATCTCGTGCGCTTTTGTCTCAGTGGTTTAAATATTTAACGAAGGCTATTTAATTTAACAAAGTGTCGCACACTACTGTGATTGTAAGCCTGCCAGACGGATATCTTTTTCGATAGCCTTTTAATGAAATTGGAATTTCAGAATCACATAGCCAACTTATTTAATTGCCTACAATAGATTATTTATTGATTATATTGAATGAAATTTCGCAGGCACAGCTTATTTGTAGTCAATCTTTCCCAAACAGAGTTGGAAGAGAGTTAAAACTTACCAGTACTAAGGCAGGTCCAGCTCAGTTTGTTCTTTCTGAAGCCGTGTTTTTTTTTTTTCGCCAGCTATGGGAGAAATCGGTCACCAGCGGTCGACGCAAACCCATGCGTTCTTCTTCTGCTTTCATGACTTCTATCTCCCTACCCGCTATTGTCGGCTGCGCAACCATGTGAGATAATTGTGTTAAGCATGTGCAATTAAAACGTGCACGTCCTGCTTATGCGCCTGTATTTTATGCTTTAGTAAAATGAAATTCAAATTATAGGCTACAAGACATTACACAGGTACAAATGGAATGTTATAATGGAACATTGCGCTCCCCAACTCGCGAAAGGTCGGATTTGCTCCATCTTTTTATTAAGTTTTGTTTAGAAAACCTTGAATCCATATAAGACACACGTCATTAGACACAATCCATGTCATTAGAATCAATGAATCCATGGAATTAGACACAACGTGCACACGTGCAGGCCAATGATTATTATTTTTTTTTGCGGTGATGGCGGTGACAATCTCAGACCCGCGGTAGGCGTCACATGACCGCGGTATTGCGGTAATGCGGTAACCGGCCCAGCCCTAGTGAAAACCATGTAGCCCATAAAATTATAAGAATATAAGAAACATTTTTAAATGAAAAAGTAAATGTAAATATTGCCCTTGAATAAGAAAAAAAGTAAATTTCTTGCCCTTTTTTTTTTTTTTTGAATATCTGATTTATAACCCCTTTTGCTTTTTTTCTGTCTAGGTTGGTGATCGATGCTATGACGAGAAGATGTACGAGGCAGCTAAACTACTTTATAATAATGTGTCCAACTTTGGCCGTCTGGCCTCCACTCTGGTGCATCTTGGGGAGTATCAGGCGGCTGTCGATGGCGCCCGCAAAGCCAACAGCACAAGGACCTGGAAAGAGGTTTGGTTATACATTCTGAGATAATTTTTACTTCTGTAACAAATATTCTACCTTTTACACATGATGGTACATTAGCGACAAAGATGTTTTCTGCTCGTAGGTTTGCTTTGCCTGTGTTGATGGGAAGGAGTTTCGTCTGGCTCAGATGTGTGGATTACATATTGTCGTTCATGCTGATGAACTTGAGGAGCTCATCAACTACTACCAGGTTAGGCTCAGAATTTTTTTATCTTGTTTGATCTGAAATATTAACCAGATTGTTACAGTCATGGAAAACCTGGAAATATTCAAATATTGTTTTAAATTTCATTTACAAACATATAAAACTATAAATATTATAGGATTTCAAACAAAAAAGTATGTAGTAGTATAATAATTGCCATGATGTTTTTTTTTTTTTAAAAACCCTTATTCAGTAAACACAAACAACTTGAAAAACCATGGAAATGAATTTGCCAGGAGGAACATTTTAGTTTTTGCTTTCAGAAGAACCTTGGGCTGGGCTATATGGCCAAAAAATAATATCTCTGTATTTTCTGGCTGAATGGCGATTTACGGTATATATCTCGGTATTTTCTACATTATTATATTTGGATAAATAAAATTCTGTATTTACTTTAATGTTATTTTACACTCTGCCCAATGTTGTCCTACAATGTTCATATTGAATGATAGTAACCAATAAACACTGACAAACTGTGAATTGTAACCATGTGCAAAAAAAAGGGTTAATCATATTATATTCTAACATTTGAACAACAACATTACAATCCACTAATAAACATAATTCTTCTTAAAGCACAAGTTAAATTCACTAAACTAAAAATAAAAACGAAAACACAGACTAAAGGCCCTATCATACACCCGACGCCAGGTGCGCAAGTGTTTTTTGCTAGTTTTAGGCCAACGCAGTTATAATTTTCACATCCAGCGGCACATTGTTTAAATGCACTGGCAGCCCATCTGTTCGCCCAAAATAGCATGTTGCTATTTTGAGGCAACTGAAAACGACTGCGCCATTGACCGCAGTTTTTTGTTATTTAAAGGGCGCGTTAGTAATATGCCCCTATATGCGGGTACACAACACGTATACACTCTGCTTATTACACACACAGGGATGCGCAGCAGCACACAAACATTTTTAAATATAAAAAAATAAAAGGATTCCTCTCTGGTGAAGCGTTCAGTATTTCCGTGCGCAAATTCAGCCATGAAAATAGCAAATCCGCCATGGTGCAAGCGCAACTGGCTTTTAAAGGGAATGGGAGATGGGATTCTGATTGATTTATTGCACGCTATGCCCAAAACACACCCATGACTCATTAAGAGAATAGGTACAACCGTTTTGGACCGTGCGCCTGGCACACCGACCGTTTTTTACGTCATTAAACTAGCAAAAGTGGATTCGGACACACCCTAAGTTCACCAACACCATGCGCTCAGAACGTTAAAATAGGGCCCTAAATGTTAACTTGTAAGAGGAACACACATTGTCATCTGAGCTTATAGTAATTATATTAGCTTACATTTGATTACCTGATTACAATAGTCACTTCAGTTACTGCCATCAAAAAATACACTCACTTGTAGGAATAAAATTCTACAAATGGCACGTTAAATGTCCATCAACAAATATTTTAGCAAAATGTATATTTTACATTATTGCACTCTATTCAATTGAGTTCCGTGTGTTATGTGCGCATGCGTGCAGTGTCGCTCGTTCACTGAAGTCTGTGAAGTTTAGACTTGCTTGCATAAGACTCGTCCACTCTTGACAGCAAAATGGAAATATTTGCATGACATTTACAGATGGAGAATATACCCTGTGAAATGTTGAGGCGCAACACCACACCTCAAATGCATTAAACAGGACAAGTATCTGAGCATCCGACGGGGGAAGTCTCACTAAACTATTCGCGTTAACTATATCCTATGAGCTATTTTGAAGCCCTTAACAGGGCTCCAGACTGTGACCAAATGGTCGCACTTTGCGACTAAAATTTGAGTGTGCGACTGAATTTTACATCCAGTCGCACATGTGCGACCATTAAATTTGCCTGCTGTCGGTACTGGAGAAATTAAGAAAATACACTTACTATTTATAATTGATAGACGTTATATCTGGCAAATTCTATCTTTGCCAGCCGTTTCTATATGAGGTAATATTAAACCATTTGTCCGTGATGCATTTTTGCCATTCGCAATCCAGAAGAGAGAGAAAGCGAGCGAGCTCTGTCACGTGGAGCTACAGCGAACACAACACCACAGTCAGCTTTATGAGTGACGATGGCCAAGAGAACTAAACAAAAGTTTTGTCTGCTTAAACTTTAGGGATGTGCTGTGATATTAATTTTATTTTATTTTCGATTTCGGCTTCCAAGAATTATAAAAAGAAGATATGAGGTAAAACTATTCCTATAGCCGTGTTCCGTCGAGCGCGACATCCTTCCCTTCACAGCCTTGCGCTGTCATTTCTCCCTAAACCTAAACTTAACGTCAGAATCAGTGATTGTTGTAAACTGTAGTCTCTACTGTTGCTAAACTGCGGGATGTGTTTGATAATAAAGAGCTATTAAGTGCACAATAATCCACGCAAGAGACACTGTTTCCAACTTCAAGGCGGCTTATGTGTGTGCTGCGAAATGGACCGATTTGCGCTTTATATTTTAGGCTCTGTGTGCGCGTCTAAACCATCAAATACACAACAAATAGCCTGTGTCAAAATGACCGGATTGGAGAGTAGTTACTTTAACAGTTTATATCTTAAATGGGTGTAAATAGTTTGGAGAAATAGGAGAATATGATATTATTAGTTCTACATTTGATTGGTCTTAAAGGGGCAGCGTCTAATAAACCTGCTGACGATTAAGCCATTAATTCGAATCGAACAAAAGGCAAATAGAAAATGTTCACATCTCTTGAATGAATAACTTTAGCTTTTATAAGCATTAATCTATCAATTTATACAGTGAAAACTATGCAGTGTTATTTTACAGTTCATTACTTTATTGTAGGTTTGTTCTTTCTAAGTAATATTAATGTTAGCAGACCTTCCGAATGCCTGCACACTGGTCCATTTACAAATAGATGTTTTATATTTTTGTTCAAACATTGCTGTTTCTTTTGCTATATATATTTTACTTTTCAGATTATAAAGCCATGTTAATTATGTTCTTAATTGTTTTTTTTCTTAAAAAAAAATATATATATATATAACGTAATATAATATATATAATAATAATAATAATAATAATAATAATAATAATAATAATAACAATATATACTTTACTATAATAAAAAGAACCGAAATTAGAAATAAAAAATGGGAAATTAGTAGATTTGGTTAGCATGTTGATTTACGGTGTGCGCCCCTAAATTTTCTGGTTGTGCCCCTAAAATTTTCAGTTGGGGGCCACTGTGCTCCTAGTGAAAAAAGTTAGTCTGGAGCCCTGCTTAATATAAAGCATGTCTCATGTTAAGGACAATTTGGTTTATGCACTTAACGCGCAGCAGCTAACTCTGTTTCCTCCTCTATTTTTCAGATGCACTCGTAATATCAAGCTACTGTATATCAATATATAAACAGTATTGCCTCATTCCATATTGTTTATAAAAAATATATTGATATTTTGTACAAACTCAATATACCGCCCAGCCCTAGAAGAACCTCCTTAGTGTATCGGTCCATCTTGGAGTCCAGCAGGGCTGATTTGATGTTTGTTGTTCCTCCATCAGGACCGTGGCTATTTCGAGGAGCTGATCACCATGCTGGAGGCGGCGCTGGGGTTGGAGCGCGCTCACATGGGCATGTTCACAGAACTGGCCATCCTCTACTCCAAATTCAAACCGCAGAAGATGAGGGAGCACCTCGAGCTCTTCTGGTCAAGAGTCAACATTCCCAAGGTCAGTGAACTAAAACCGTTCTCTCTCTGATTGATTTAAATGGAGTAGAGCTGCAACTAACGATTATTTTTTCTGTCGACTAATCTAACGATTATTTTTTCGATTAGTTGACTAATCTAACGATTATTTTTCCGGATTAATCTTATGATTCTTTTTTACTGATTATTGTATTTCAAAGAGGGTAGTGAATTTGTATATTATTTTAACATGGAATCAATGAATGATGACAATATTAATAGTATTTCAGGAAGGGTAGTGTACATAGTATGCCATTTTATAATGAAATATATGAACACAAGAAGCTTTTTAAACATAATATATAATGATACTATTCATCATAAAATGTATACAGAGTAGGCCTAATTAGGAAAAGTTGTTTACTATAGTAGTTGAGTATGTTTTACTTATTGATTTGTCAATAGTAAACTAAAATGCACTTGTATTTATCTGCAAAAGGTTCACATACAGGAGCTTTCAGCATAGTTTTATAGTATAACTAGTCGTCTATTTTGAAGATACATGTGCATAAACAACGACTAAAGCTGCCAGAAGTTTTTGCCCAAACTTCAAAGACACATTTAAATGATTAAAGCTAGAGGCATATCTTAACTTTAATGTTACTTTAATCATGCAAACTACCTATATACAGCATGTTATTATGCATATGTGTTTGGGACAGAGGGGAACCAGGTCGCATTAACAGGAGATATATGCAGCCCATAATAAATAAAAGCACGAGACGTACTGGGGTCGGAGAAGAACCCCGGAAAATGTGACCGTCTGTTGCAATACACGCGCCACGGTTCAGCTGCGCGAGAGAACCATGGAGAGAACACTGGCAGCAGGGTTGCCAGGTTTTCATAACAAAACCCACCCATTCATTACTCAAAACTAGCCCAAACGCGTTTCGGGGAGGTTCGGGGGGCTAAATATGTGTGGTTTTTTTTGCAGGGCTGCCTGCTAAAATTCTCATTCCCTGGGCTAAATATCACATAGTTGGGATCGCTTCAACCCGCGGACATGAGACACAGCCCGCGGCAACAGTGTAGAAGTAGCCCAATTCCGCGGAAAAAAACGGGACTTGGCAACACTGATTGGCAGTGTGAAAGCTCCCGCTCTCCACGCGCACAGCTCCTGCTCTGCCACCGCGCGCAGTGTGAAACCGGCATTACAGAGCGAACAAAGCACAGTTTTATTCGGCTTCTGTTTAAAGTACTCCCACACTTTTATGATAAATTATCATTTTCACTATGCCCGGGAGCAGAAACTGCCATTATTCTAGATCTTCTGTTCCATTCTAGAACGTAAATAATGTGCCGCCGACGCGTCAACGCATTTCACGCACGCGACGCGTCGTTGCAGCCCTAAAATGGAGTTGTATTTGTGGGGCCAAACAATCTTATCATTTAAAATAAGCACATACTATCCCTCTATTTAGGCACTCTCAATGTATTTTGCATATCTCCGTATTGATTTGATGGAACACAGTACGTTTGATGTATCTGTTCAGGTTTTGAGGGCAGCTGAGCAGGCTCACCTGTGGGGGGAGCTAGTATTCCTGTATGATAAGTATGAGGAGTATGACAATGCTATCATCACCATGATGAACCATCCTGCAGATGCCTGGAAAGAGAGCCAGTTCAAGGACATCATAACCAAGGTATTGTCACACTTTTGGCTTTTGTTGAAACTTTGTTTGCTCTCGCATTAATTTAAAAAAGTACTTTTTTTTTTTTAAATCAGCCACAGCAGCAGGTGAAGGATATGAACTGTTTTCCTAATTTTGTGTTGCAGGTGGCTAACGTTGAGCTGTATTACAAAGCCGTCCAGTTTTACCTGGAGTTTAAACCGCTGTTACTGAACGACCTGTTGATCGTACTGTCCCCACGTCTTGACCACACTCGTGCCGTCAACTTCTTCAGCAAGGTACTGTGCACAAACTTTTGCTCACCGTTACAACCAGTTGGTTGTTTTTAACCAGGAAAGATCTAATCATTTTGATTTTGTTTCTTTTAGGTCAAGCAGTTGCCCTTGGTGAAACCTTACCTGAGATCTGTACAGAACCACAACAACAAGGCTGTAAATGAGGCACTAAATAATCTCTTCATCACAGAGGAGGACTATCAGGTATGTATCAAATGTACCATTTTGGACCCGGACTGTCATTTTATAAACAAATCTCTTGGTTAGCAGCTGTGCAATCTATCGTCTCTTGGGGGTTTTTTTCTCACAGGCTCTGCGTACATCCATCGATGCCTACGACAACTTCGACAACATATCTCTGGCTCAGAGTATGGAGAAACATGAACTCATCGAGTTCAGGCGAATCGCTGCCTACCTGTTCAAAGGCAACAACCGCTGGAAGCAGAGCGTGGAGCTCTGCAAGAAAGACAAACTCTACAAGGTCTCACCCTTAGCCAACCGTCTCTTATACCAGGGGTCTGCAGTATTTTAGATGTCATGGTCCCCCGAATGTGATCATATGTTAATATATATATACATGTCAAATCAAAATGTATTCAAACACCTTCAACATTTTCTCACATTATCACAGTTTATTCCCTATATTTCAGAAAATGATAATAAAACATGACAAGAACTGTCTGAACAAATCTTAATGTCAGATAACTTTGATAGAAAGGTATGTAATTGATTACAATCAACCAATCAGCAATCAGCAGTTCAATTTAAGTACACCATTGGATAATACCAATTTAGGTCAACCAATGACCAAGCTATGCTTCATTTTGTTCAGTCTGTGGTGTAAAAGGTTGCATTAGCAATTCAAGAAAAAACATTTAAGTTAAACATGGTCAGGTCAAAGTGTCTGAATAATTTTGGTCCCGAATTTTTATACATTTTACTGGTAGTCCACTGTATGAAGAATTGTTGGGTATAATATGTCACAGTTTACTTTATTTTGCTATCCTCACTTGCATAAATGAATTATAGTGTCCTGCACCCACTAGTAAAAAATTATATCTGGTGTCTGAATAATTTTTGGTTTGACTGTATATATGTATTTATTTATTATATATTTGTATTTATAATTCAAAATAAATATATATACAGAAAATATTTCCGTTAAAAATTAAGTTATTAACAGTTTTTTTTCTTTTACTCATAGCACTGAACAGTTATTATTTCTTTATTTACTCATTTCTTTATTTAATCAAATTTTCATTTATTTAAAAAAATATATATTTTATTTTAATCTAATTTTATTTATGACCCCATGGCCCCCTGGCCCCAATTTGAAAAGCTCTATCCACATTGGGTCATCATATTTTTTTTTTGCAGGACAGTTAACTGAATCTTTGTTTTTGTCGCTTTTCCACAGGACGCGATGCAGTACGCTTCAGAGTCAAAGGACACAGAGCTAGCTGAGGAGCTGCTGCAGTGGTTCTTGCAGGATGACAAGAAAGAGTGTTTTGCTGCCTGCCTGTTCACCTGTTACGACCTGCTGAGGCCCGACGTGGTGCTGGAGACCGCGTGGAGGCACAACCTCATGGATTTCTCCATGCCCTACTTCATCCAGGTCATGAGGGAGTACCTCTCCAAGGTGAGCCCCCATCTAGAGGATCCGCTGGGTCTGATGGTGGACACGGTTTTGGATGATGGATGCTTTTGAACAGGGGTCTTCAACATTTTTCAGGGCAACGACCCCTTAGGCGATAGAGACATGGAGCAGGGACCCCCGAAAAACAGAGCTTCATATTAAGCATATAGCCTTTGATATAATCGAAACCAACCATACAGTTATATTATGTTAAGACAGTAGATTAGAACTATGCACGTTATTGTTGTTGCATTGTTGTCTGTATGTTACTTTTCATTGTTAAAATTGAGATTTATGCATCATAGCAAGCATATATGTTGCGAGAAGAAAAAAAAAATTAGTTGTTCACAGTTGTTTAATGGATTTGCAGAAATTTAAATTTTACTAGTCCCATTAAACATTACTAGGACAATTAAACATTTACTTTAATTTTAGCTTAATGTTTACTAAAACAAAAAATGGACAATTAAGAATCAAATCACTGAGCTTTTGAAATAGGTGAGGGTTCTCTCGTAAAGTGCATATGTAATGTGTAGACATCGGCTCCACCATAACAAGAATAGCAATGTACAGTGAGATATTTATTTATTTATTTATTTATTTATTTAAAGATTATTTAATCTTTTTTATTAATCTATTAGTCTGCATTTACATTGCGTAAATCTATTTTGACATGCCATATTTTTGTCCCTTGCTAGTCACTATATCAATTGCAATCTCGAGAGTGAATCCCGTATTTATATGTAGATGTGACTTCCGTAATTTTGCAGCATGTAATTGGTCGCCGGTCCTCTTAGCAGCCTGAAAAACAAAACTTTTATTCAATGGATTATATACTGTATAGCCACGAAAGCACATAAAAAGACAGCTCCCTTAACTATCACTAAAAAGTTCTCACATCTCATTTGCGATCTCCATTAAAATCAATAAAGTTGTCTACACTGTATAATGAATCTCTTACTTACATCGTGTCTTTGTTTGTTAATGAGAGGATTTGCTAGCATGTAGAAATCATCACTGAACAATAAATCCATAGTTTTTAGCGCATTCTGAATAAATGAAATGCCTCTGATTGGCCATTGCATTCAAGAGATCAACAAACATGACTGTGATTGACTACATTTCTCACCGCTGCATGTTGTAAACTGAAACGTTTCCCAGAGCGCAAACACAAAAATGCACTGAAGTGTTTGCGAAATCTGTTTCACCAGTATGATATTATTACAGTATCAACTGAGGGTGCTCTTGCTTTCGTCTCAGGGTGCTTTATATTTAAATTTGACTTTGTGATGTTTTTACCCATGTTTTAATTTAACAAATTATTTGTGATCAAACATTATTTGGCGCTACAGAACCCCTAGGGTTTGCAGACCCCCGGTTGAAGACCCTTGCTTTAGAACAAGCCTTTTCTCAATGGAAATACTTTAGCTCTGTTCCAAAACCTAGTGAGCTGCTACATGGAGCGGCTGCCTTCTAATAATTTTGAATCGCAAATTATTCCAATAAAGTTTGCCCTCAGGATATTGCTAAGCTATCAAAACAGCATTCTTTTAAACAAAAATACATGGCACCCTATCTGTTTGCTAAAAACAAACGTTTCTCCTGACCTTTTCCATCTTTTTTCCATTATTTTTCATTGATAAATGACTGATATTAAAATCTTGTATTTTCTACAAGTAAATTAAAAATAAAACACTAAAAGCTAAAATAATTTGTTTAAAATGCCACAAGTGAGTTTAGGCATCACAAATGAACTGGATATAGGGGGTATACATGTGACGTCACAGTAGGCGGGAGTCACTGCGCTTACACCCTTTGTGGGGCAAAACGACTTTGTGGCAGCATTGGTTTTACAGACTGCTGAGAGCTACAGAAAAGAGAAGCAAATGGATCGCTGCAATTCACATCAACTGGACTTCAGCGAAATGTGGATTTGCAATTTCCATTTTGTGTCAGAGATATGTTGAATTTTGGGGTCCAATCATACCCTAGGTCATATATTGTATTGACAAATCATCAATTAAATATTTACCATCTTATATTCTGTGCAACTACATTTTTTTTCAGCATTTATTTAAAAAAAAACATCCATTTATGATGAGCCTTGTGTTCTACAAATGGGGATGGTTAGATTTTAGACAAAGCATAGATAGACAGACAGACAGACAGATCTAAAATAAAAGTCTAATAGAAGTTTCTATTTTTTTTTTTTTTTTTTTTACACAGTGCATGAATTGTGAACAGGTGTCAAGTCAAATTTATTTGTATAACGCTTCACATTACACATCACATCCAAACAGCTTCACAGAAAGTCATAATGTCATAAAATTATGTCTGTAATGCCTAAGTTTTAGGGCTGGACGATATGTATATATACATATATATTTATAGTGTTGTCTGGCAGATCACAGGCTTTGCCTGGTGTTGAGATCAGGTACATATAAATGTCAAGAAACCAGATTCCTTGCCACTTGTCAATGTCCATGTTCTTTGGTGAGTTGTAAGGAAACACTATCGAGTCCAACTGCCTTACATTTAAGAAGATAATAGTTTGTTTTACTCCCATTTTTGTAGTTTCCCCTATTAAATCCAATCATGTTGCAGGATGTTTTGCCACTCAGTCCGGCTGAGAGGGCGTCCCGGCAGGAAAGTGACGTCAGTGCATATCCTCTATTAACTGACATTTGTAAAAGATTATATTTCAAATAATTCTAATAGGCTGATATGGTTCGGTTTAATATTTTTGCGTATACCGCAGTAAAACAAATTTTCAGGATTCTTTGATGAAAATATTTAAAATAGAAATTCTGAACATTAGAAATGTCTTTACTATCACATCCGATCAACTTAATGTGTCCTTGCTGAATAAAAGTATTAATTTCTTTAAATAAAAAAACATTGTTCGCAAATTTTTAAATGATTGTGCATACGATGCCTTAAAATGCGGTCTTTGTTGGCTGCTCGTTTGGTTTTGGAACATAATTTTAGTACCCTCTTTTCGTATATGAATAATTTGAAGACATTTTCCACGTGCTGCTGCATGTTAAGTTTCATGAAGTTTTAAGTCTTCTGTCATTCATGAACATGTTCAGACCAGACATTTAAGAATATTTAATCACCACAACAAGAGTTCATAGTTACACTAGGTAATGTTCATATTCATTTAAACTGCTAGTGGAGTAACAGGGAGGACATTTGTTTTGTATCTCCTATGATTTTCCACTGTTCGTTTCTTTTAACATCTACCTGCTTTTTGCAATGCTGGACTGTTAAGTTTGCTTTTTTTCTTAAGCTGCCACTCTTAAATTTCCTTTCAGGTTGATGCAATTAAGGAAAAGGTGAAGGTTCACTCTTATTCCATCTTTAACCCTTGTAGTTTGGAAGACTGAAACTTTGAAGAATCTGCATGAGTTCTTCCCTCCCATGTCACTCTGCTGCTTTTAAATACACACCTTAACTAGACTTTCCTTGAGTTTCTTCTAGATTACTGACCATTGGTTTTTGCCAGACGCTGTGGTAGTTCGCCTCAGACCTGTAGATGCTAGAAAGCTAGAATTAGCTGATGAACGCCACTAAACGGTCATTTCGTTGTTGTCAACTATTGTTTTGTTTTCCTATTAAATTTAAAACCATAGTTTGTTAATGTTCATCAGCTAATTCAGTTGTAGGTAATTAGGTTAAACATTAGATGACGGCAAAAAGAAGTGACCACATTTTCACAATTCTTATTTTAATACAGAATTGAATGTTATTCGTCTCGGACTATGAGGTGCATGGTTGCTCGATTCGCTTTCAAGCTATGAGAAAGTGTGGTCCTTCACAAAAATAAAACCATTGTTTGCTGTAGATACTTTACAAGCATGTGTTTTACCATGTTCGTAGCACCCTTGAACGGTCAGGGATCATGGCTGTTGGCTTTGCCTGCCTCTGGAAGCCGTGAATGGCTGAATAAACCATCTCTCACCCCGTCACACCTTCACTCTTACTCTGCCTTTCTCTCATGCACTCTTTTTAACATAGGAATAACAAACTACACCTGTGGCATGATTTCTCCCTCTCTACGAAACTTTGACCTGCCGATCTCTTTTAAGCCTACTCAACAAAATAATTCTTTAACTTTGAAATGGTGACACCAGCTCTATGTAGAGAACTGAACCCAAATGCCTTTTTTAACTTTTAAAGGGATAGTTCACCCCCCCCAAAAATAAAAATTTGTAATTATTTACTCGTGCTCAAGTCATTCCAAACCTGTGTGTGAAATTTAAAAGGAGAATTTTTGAAGAGCTCTTTTCCATAAAACAAAATGTAAAATCGGGGTCAAATTTTAGTCTGTTCCTCAGACTACAGAGTTATCGCCTGACTTCAGAAGACTTGGAATATAGTCACATGGACCAAGGCTACTTTAAAAAAATATATATTTTTATTTTTGGACAACCCCAGTCCCCATTCACGTTCATTATATGAGAAAGATCAGCTTGAACATTCTTCAAAATTATTATTTTTGTGTTCCATGTTAATAATAGAAAAATCATACAGATTTAAAACAAAATGAGGGTGATAAGGACAGAATTGCACTTTTTAGGTGAACTATTGCTTTTACGGGATAGTTCACCCAAAAAATGAAAAATCTGTCATTTACTCACCCTCAAGTTGTTCCAAATCTGTATGCGTTTTTTTTGTTCCCGCTGAACATTAAGGAAGATATTTGGAAGAATGTTTGTAACCAAGCAGATCTCGCCCCCCCATTGACTACCATATTATGTTTTCCCTCTACTATGGTAGTCAATGGGGCGCGAGATATGCTTGGGGGCGAAAATATCCAAATATCTTCCTTTGTGTACAGCAGAACAGAAATGTATACAGGTTTGGAACAACTTAAGGATGAGTAGATGACAGAATTTTCATTTTTGGGTGAACCATCCCTTTAAGTCATAATTCAAGTCACTCAAGGATTGGTAAGACACTCAGGAGTCTCTGCCCTTTGTAACTTGGCTTTTACTTATTGGTCACGTTTATCAGATTATAATTTTGGTTATTTTATGGCGGTAAGACGCCTAAAGGACTTTAGTAAGTTTTCGTTTATATCCTTTTTGCAATGACCTCCTTTTCCTCGCAGGGGCATCTTTCACAGAACCTGTCCAATGAGCTGCGTCCTCCCATTTAAATATTCTCACAGCATTTCTTGGCACATAACATCGTTTGACTAAAGGTGCGGTCACATTTACTGTTACTCTGCGAATTTTCGTGGGATGAAATCCAGTCATATTAATAGGAATCTATGCGTTTGGGAGTTTAACATGAGGATTAAAGATTTCTCCACACAGATTTTGCATCAGGTCTAGTTGGTCATGGACCAATAGAAAGCTACTTGGTGATTTATGCTTTGATACACTTGACCACTTTCCCCTGTGAAATTTCACCGATGTTTCACTAATGTGACCGCACCTTAAGAGGGTTCTGTTTTCTACATATGCACTGTTAAATAATAGGATACTGACTGACTGTATGGGGGACCATCTACTATTAGTACCATGTCTTTTCTTGTTATTGACTGAATCATAGAAGACATATAAAGCCATAGTGTTCTTGATTACACGTGAATAGACTAATAGTATATAATAGGATGCTTATTTCAGTGGTTTGTCATGGGGTATGGAGTGCCTTGGCAAGAAGCTTGTGCCCTGAGACCTGCTTTGAAAGTGTGCACCTTGTATTAAGCTTGGCTTTATGCATCTCCCATGAATGGTCCCATCCATCAGTCATTACCCCCTTTCTTCAGGGTATTTATCTCTTCTCACTTTTCCTCTTTTGTCCTTCTTTCTTGCTCTTCTTCATTCAGGTTGATAAGTTGGATGCTTCTGAGTCTTTGAGGAAAGAGGAAGAACAGCTCACGGAGGCACAACCCATTGTCTATGGTGAGACCCATTGTCTCTTACTGCCTTGAACTGTAATTTTAGTTTATTTAAATGTACTTATTGCCTAAATAATAAATGTAGCTTTTTGTTTTGTGTATTTGTGTTTAGCTTTTGGTTGTTTTGTTTAATGCTAGCACATATGAATTTTATATTTAATTTACATATATAATGTAATATTTCACTCAAAAATATCTGCAGTAACCTCAAAATACCAAATATGCACTGTATCACTAGCTACGTTTACACGGGCAACTTCTAAATCAGAATTAAATAATTTTGACTGATGAATCCGGATGCTAAATAAAGTGAGGTTTATGTGTCACAAGCGTAATATAATATATGCATATAATATAATAAATGCGTATTACATGTTCAGTCTAGGCGTGTAGTTTTTCTTTACAAAGTGCCAACTGCTGGCCTGGCATGAATAATATTGTTTTTAATAATTTTTGCAAATCCGTGTGAACGAGGATAGTTTTGAAAACGTTGTCGCCTGTATGCGAAAAACGTGAAGGAAAAATGTTATTTTTTTCTTCTTCTTAGAAATGCATCTTAAAAAAAAAAAAACTGGTTTGTCTTAAATTCAGGGTATAGACTTTTACATGTCAATAATACACCCACAACAATAGGTGGCGCCAAATACACGTAAAAACGAGTGTGCCAAGAACTACAGTGTGTCGGAGTGTAATGCTAGAAGATCGCGAGTGCAAAAAGACAGAGCTTATTGTCTAAGAGCCGCGGGATTGTTTGCGTACCTCGCTGACGGGACCAAACTTCTCTCGTACGTAATTTTAAAATGTAAGACGGCACGCAGATTTCAAAACTACAATAAGATTTCACTTCTACTGTTAATGAAATGTTGCTGGGCTACATGGTGTTCACTATGAGACGGATAGCCTAATTGTTACATAATTCAAATGGGCTACAGGTTATATTTATGGTATGGATTTTTTTTTATTTTTATGTGATCGTTTGTACATTTTACCAGTATTTACCATACTTTCAATACAAAATTGTAAATATGAAAATGTGCCATATGAAAATTATTTTTAAATAAAAACATTTCTTTATAAAGAATTTCATTATAAAATACAAGATTTGGTCTTCAAAAAGCCTTTTTCCAAAGGGTACATCTTGAAAAAGGGGGGTCGTCTTGTATTCGGGAATATACGATACACCGTTGTAAACGTGCCCTTAATATTTTGGGTCCTAAGTAGGAGACGATTAGCACATGAAGCTTTGTGCCATGATGCTTATATTTATCAAGCAGCCCCTTACCGCACCCAAAACAATGTGTCCGAAGCAAGCACTGGTGGGTGTTGTTCTGCTCCACTTCACAAACGATGAGGGGAAAGAGATTTTTAGATTGACACGACCAATGATGGGAATAACGGCGTTATAGATAAATGCCGTTACTAACGGAATTATTTTTTTCAGTAATGAGTAATCAACCGAATTACTGTTTCTCCCGTTACAACGCCGTTAGCGTTACTGAGAATAAAATGCGGCGTTACTATAATTGAGCTCACTGAAGCGTTTTCATCAGAACAGGCTCTCTGTCAGTCGGAACTGCAACAGGTTTTTTTTTGTCTGGTTGGTTGGTGTGTGTGTGTATGTGTGTGTGTGTGTGTGTGTGTGTGTGTGTGTGTATGCGGCCGTGCGTGCATGCCATGCGTGTTTTTGGTACACATAACTGATGATGATCGGTGGGTGGGAGACAAGGTTGAGGTTGATAGGTTGAGTTGATGTATGATGTAGCTCAGTTACTAACTCAGTTACTATTTGTAAGAAGTAACTAGTAACTATAACTAATTACTTTTTTAAAGTAACGTGCCCAACACTGGACACGACAACGACATTGACAACAACAGCTCATTCTGTACGTCATTACGTCATTGCACATGTGCAGAACTTCCCAGTGTCGGTTTTCAATTCAATCAAGTGTTTATATGTCCTGTCGAACTGATTAGAAAAGGTTTAAACCACCTCTTACTATTGGCCAATTCATCGTTGCATGTGACTTTTATTCCGACTGTGCTATAAATCAGTCCTTCCAGAAAAATGCGGCTTTTTTTTGTGATTGTTGCGGGCAAAATTCCTTGATTATGCGGCACGTTTTCTTAAAAAATGCGATGAAAAATGCGGGATATTTATGCAATTTTATGCGATAAAATTGCGGGAACTTGCAAAAACTGCGGTTTGATGAGAAAGAGAAAAAAAGCACTAGGCTACATCACAGAAAGTGCTGGAATATTTAAGTTCTCATCTTGTTTTATTGAAGACCTTAATAATGGCTCAAATTTACAAAACATTTAGTCAATCAAGTTTTGTATTTTTACAAAAGGAATATGCTACAACTTCTGAAAAAATTAATAAATAACTTCCTGTTTTACAGATGTCGCTATACAAAACAGACATTTGAGTGCTTCCAATGCACAAAGTGCAATCTCTTAAAGGGTTAGTTCACCTAAAAATGAAAATTCTGTAATTAATGACTTCCCTTTATGTTGTTGGACACAAATTAAGATATTTTAGTTGAATTCCGATGGCTCAGAAAGGCCTCCATTGGCACAATGTACACTCTCAAGACCCATAAAAGGTAGCCTACTAAAGACGTCGTTACAAAGTCCATCTCACTACAGTGGTTCTACAATAACTTTATGAAGCGACGATAATAGTTATTGTGTGCAAAAAAACCTAAATAACGACTTATATAGTGATGACTGATTTCAAAACACAGCATCATGATGCTATGAATCATCGAGTCGATTCATGATTCGGATCGCGTGTCAAACTGCTGAAATACGTGACTTTGGCGATCCAACCCGCTGAATCAACTCATTGATTCATAACGCTTCAAACCGCTGAATCAACTCATTGATTCATAACGCTTCAAACCGCTGAATCGACTCATTGATTCATAACGCTTCAAAGCTTCATGATGCTGTGTTTTGAAATCAGTCAGCACACAGGGAAACTGCTTTGCTCTTTTGCTGTTATTTTTGTTGGCCAATGGGAGTTTGTGCTTCATCATGGTTTCACCGGTATCTATGGTTTCTCCACGGGGTTTGAAGCTTTTCGATGACGTTCGCGTCGGGTAATCACATCACTTCAAAACGTTCCCATGGCAATAGGCGGAAATGGCGGCTCTTATGTGAAGTAAACGAAAATTTTTCAACTTTCTGCTAATATATATGACTTTTTTTGCAACGAAAATGCGGGGATTATGAAATCATGATAGCCCCGCATATTTTGCACGCGGAAATAGGCAATTTATGCGGCGAAAGTGCGGCGTATTTGAAAAAATGCGGCCCCCGCATGAATATGCGGACTTTGGCTGATTATGCGTTAAATCACGCGATCGCATAATCGCGTTTTTCTGGAGGGACTGATAAATACGATTACAAACGGATTGTTAGTGTCCATGTAAACGCAGCTGTTACAAATGCACAATAGTCTGATGTCAGCTAATTTACAATTACATACTAAACCTGTAAGAGGGTCAACCTAATGTAGATTGTTCTTGTAATAATGCTCAACCATTTTTCATTTTTCCCAGGCACACCCCAGCTGATGCTCACTGCAGGTCCCAATGTCGCCGTACCCCCACAGCAGCCTTACGGCTACGGATACCCCTCGGCGACTGGCTACGGCCAACCCGCACAGCCAGGCTTCGGCTATGGCATGTAAAGCCCCTCCTCCCCACAGCAGTCCATCCATCTCTCCTTAAGTTCCTTACTAGCTTATTGTGGTCTACACACACAAGGTTATATAAAGTAAAGAAAAAAAAAAGTTGCGCGTTTTAAATTATTTTCCTTAAACTGCAATGAAGGACTTCATTTTTATTTGTGTTGTCAAAGAAAATAATCGGACCACATTTTTGTTTCGTTTTGTTATTTCACATTCCATATATTTAAGGCTACTTATATCACTAGTTTTTTTTTTTGTCAGCTGATTTTTTTTAAGGGGGAAATGGGTTGTGTATGTAAATGGAGTGTTGAGAAGAGCAACTAACCTTAAAATATGTCGTGAAGCATCTGATTTGCACTCTGTCGTGAGAGGAAACTAATGTAGAATCTCTTAATTTTGATGTATTGTATGTGAAGAGCTTACACTGTCAGTCTGTTTAATGCATTTCATTATTGTATATTCTGAAAAAGGTTAAAACAATATTTGCATCCATGGGTACATTTAGCTAACACTAAGTAATAATCTGATATTCTACACAGATATGTAGCTGTATGGACATTTTAAGCGCATACAGACATGAATATAGTAAACGATTTTAATCCCTTAGCCTAAACGGGTTTCCCCGATCGACCTCGTAGTTGTTAACATCTCATTCACTCCATGTGTAACAGGTGACCTTTCCTTGTATTGAATACAGTGCTCTTTCTTGTGCGAGTCCATTTCCATAAATGAGCAAGGGATACATTGATTCTTCTGACTTCTGTGTTTACTCATTCAATTCTTTGTATTGAGGTTTGTGTGTGCCAGGTGTCGTGCTGTTCTAGCTCATTGTTTGGAGTGTACAGAAGAATGATTACACAAATGGATACCAATGCTTGTCCACCCTGTAAGATTTGTGCAGAATCAGAAAATAGGGAAATAAATGCAAAGGATTGTGATCATTTTGGTGGCTTGATTTGTAAATTGGCAAAAGATTAAAATGAAACTCGTCTGTTCTCATCATATATATATCTTGCCACTTTATTTTCCCCACAAGTCACAGTAGCCATTAAAGATATTTTTTTCTACGTTGTGCTGGTCAATATGGCAGTCATCTTGGAAGAATTGAAGAAATACTTTATTCGTAGTTAGTCATCATTGATTTTATTCCGCAAACAAATGATATTCAGCTGATCATGTGATCTCAACATGATGTGACCCCCCCCCTCCACTTCTTGTCAATGTGAGTGGGATCTTCATCTCATTAACTACATTGTAAACTTATTTTACAAAAGTAATTTCTTTAGCTTTTTATAATGAGGGAAAATGACTTAGTGCACCTTTAAAAATCGCAGAAATGTGTAACTAGATATTTGTAAATATTGTAATACTACAACCCTGTTGTTTGTGTCGGTCTTTAAGAGAGACGTAAGAAACGTTTAAAAATACACATTAGACACCTATAAATAGTCTCACTGAAAAAGGACATTAACTTCTCGGTGATAGTACGGTAGATAATAGTGAGAAGTCTGCTACTCTTCTGCACTATCACGTTACCGGAAGCGCAGTTGGCAGCGTAAAAGTCCGCCATCAAACATATAAATTGCTTTCTGGGTCATCCTAAAATATCCTTTCTATTTTTGGCTCATTGAGTAAAACGTAAAAGACATAATCTGAAGCATCCGAATTAAAATATTTTAATACAAATTAATCTATGAACTATTGATAAGAATACGGTGAATATTACGTCATTATAAAGCTCGATTATTTTTTGTGTCAGTGATACAATCGACAAAATAGCAAAATAGATGACAGTTAGGCCAGTCAGCACCGTCTTTTATTTTGAAAAAAAAAAAAAATGCTCCACCGCTCCACAGCTGAGCATGAGTCATTTCCTGTGGCTGGTGTTTGTCGCTTATTGCTGCTGTCAGGACGGAAGACTGGTTGCAGGTATGAATGTGCCCCTTCACTTTACCTGACCTCTGTTATGATACTTTTACCTCTTCTTACCCTAAAAGTGTGTAAGCATCACTGTGTACTCGTTGCCGAGTCTGGAATAAAATCTAGACGACGTTAGTGGACACAAAGCTAACCTAGACAGCTAATTCTTGCCGGTTCATCACCCACATGTGCTTTTTCAAATGAAGATAATCTATAAATGGAATCTGAAAATGAAATTTTGTTCATTTAAGATGATTATTAATTGCCAAGCAGGAGCTAAAAATTCTTCTATATCAGTTGGTTAATCTTTCACTATGAAGTTCTGGCTTAGTTAGGTTAGCTTAAGTGCTAGTTAAAGGTCCTAGTACAAACTATACAGGTGATCAGAGTCCTGTGGGGGAAATGCATTAATATACCGCTTCTAGAATACATTATATCCCTCTCTATTTGTCAATACTATTGACAGTAACGAGTTGTTTGTGATTTTAAGATTATTTTATACACCAGCATTTATCACATTTATTCTCAAAAGATTAACAACAAACCACCATCATCACTTCAAAAGTTTGCTTTGGGATGTTTGTCTGCCCTCAGCAAACTTGCCAAGGCCTCACTGAGTAATATGTTCACTGGTATCATTTATGATGGCATTACCGAGTTTGTTTTATGTGTGCAGGTGTTTGAACTGTAAACAGTAGTGGGAGATGGATGCAAATGGAGCAGAATGTGAACAGCCACAGAAAAGACTAGGACCTAAAGACAAGCAGAATGGCAGTTCTACAGGTTTGTTAAGCTGAGAGAAAGCTGATGTAATCAATTACCGGCTGGCAGCCACCATGTAAGCCTCAGTTGAGCAGATCAAGGGTCAGGACCAGAGATAAAACGTCCCATGGAGATAAACAGACCTGCCATCATCACTAATGGATTCGTCATTGATCTTAAAGTCCGCATCAAATGAAAATTCACCCTGTCTGTCATCTATATTTATGCTATAAATGCAATTTTACATTCGATGTCACAATAAGGAAGATCTGTTGCTAATTCCGTTTCATTTTGACTTTAATCATAATCACAAAATGAAAGATGTGTGTTGTTTTAAAATGTAATAATCAAATCAAATGTTAAAAGCTTGTGGATTGTACCCACAGATTCATCTCTGAGAGAGAGAAAGCAGCAGGACAGGGAAGAGCGTCTCTCTTTAGTGCTGTGGAGGAGGCCTTTAATCACACTACAATATTTCTTCCTAGAAACCCTCATTACCCTGAAAGAATGGACGTGGAAGTAAGCAATCAAACCTTTATATTGTACCTTTATCTTTTTAGGTAGTTTATGGGAGGTTTAACTAATGTATTTGCATCTGACTTTGTATTGTGAAGCTAAGGGCACGTTTACATGATGACATTGTACTAAAAAGATTTTACTTTACGTCTTTCGCGTACAGACGACAACTTGACAAAACGATCCCCGCTCAGCCAGGCCAGAAGATGGCGATGTCATTTTGTGAAGAAACACTACACGCCTATAAACTCTAACATGTAATACTCACAACAGGCGCAACGTCATAGAATGTCTCTGAACAGGTTTGCGCCCACTTTTAGGGGAAAATAAACTAGACTAGTTTATTTTCCCCTAAAAAGGGGCGTTGACGAAATTGACAGTCAAGTTGCCGGATATGTCAGTAGTCCGTATACGCATGTGTATGACGTCAGCGTTTTGTTCAAATATATTTTTTTCTACTTTATTCACCAAGGATGCAAAAGCGAAAATAAAGACATTTTATAATGTTACAAAAAATTATATTTCAAATAAATGCAGCTTTTCTTGTACCTTCTGATTATCAAAGAATCCTGAAAAATGCATCATGCTTCCCACAAAAATATTAAGGAGCACGACTGTTTTCAACATTGATACTAATCAGAAATGTTTCTTGAGCAGCAAATCATCATATTTGAATGATTTCTGAAGGATCATGTGACACTGAAGACTGGAGGAATGATGCTGAAAATTTAACTTTGCCATCATATAAAAATATACAAAAATAATAGAGAACAGTTATTTTAAATTGTTTTAATATTTTATAATATTACAGTGCTTTTATATTTTTGATCAAATATATGCAGCCTTGATGAGCATAAGAGACTCAAAAACATTAAAAAAAATCTTCAAAAAAAAAATCACTCTTCTCATCATTCAATTTTTTTTTTAATTTGATTTACAGGTTTACTTATAATCAAATCCACCTTTAATAATGCATATTCCATCATTAAAAATAATTTATTGATTTTATTTATTGATTTTATTTTTTTTACAGGCTTTGGCAGAGAAGAGGTTTGGTTTTTTTGACCGTAGTCCTTTTTTCACTTTTCTCAATGGCTTACTCAATAGAAGGAACACATCAACAGGTCAGTATTTGCCTTTTGCTCACAATTCTTTAGCCAGAATCATGATTTTGTTGCTTGTACTATTTTTTTTTTAAAGCTTCTGCAAGGTAGTAATTTTAACAATTATGTTTGGTTCACATGCTTCAATATAGTTGTAGTTACTCTGAATTATCTTGGTGACTCTTTAATGTATTTCGTAATGTGTTTGCCATTGTTTGTAGTATGTACAGTACCTGGAGAAGAAGTTCCTGTGGAGTGCCTACTGGGTAGGCCTGGGGATTTTGTCTTCGGTTGGTCTCGGCACTGGATTGCACACGTTCCTCCTGTACCTGGTAAGAGTCCAAACAGTGGACTGAAATTTAGTCTTAATTTCTTCTTAGAGAGAGAGCATTATAGAAAGCATTTTCTGGATAAGTTTGTTCGATTGTTTTTTCCCAGAAGAAACAAAGCAAACTTTTACTGTATAAACAGCGATCAGGCATAACAACACTGACAGGTGAAGTGAATAACACTGATTATCTCTTCATCGCGGCACCTGTTAGTGGGTGGGATATATTAGGCAGCAAGTGAATTTTTTTTTCTCAAAGTTGATGTGTTAGAAGCAGGAAAAATGGGCAAGCGTAAGGATTTGAGTGAGTTAAATTTAGCCAAATTGTGATGGCTAGAAGACTGGGCCAGAGCATCTCCAAAACTGCAGCTCTTGTGGGGTGTTCCCGGTCTGCAGTGGTCAGTGTCTATCAAAAGTGGTCCAAGGATGAGCAGTGGTGAACCGGCGACAGGGTCATGGGCGGCCAAGGCTCATTGATACACATGAGGAGCAAAGGCTGGCCCGTGTGGTCCGATCAAACAGACGAGCTACTGTAGCTCAAATTGCTCAAGAAGTTAATGCTGGTTCTGATAGAAAGGTGTCAGAATACACAGTGCATCTCAGTTTGTTGCGTATGAGGCTGCATAGCCGCAGACCAGTCAAGATGCCCATGCTAACCCCTGTCCATCACCGAAAGCGCCAACAGTGGGCATGTGAGCATCAGAACTGGACCACGAGCAATGGAAGAAGGCGGCCTGGTCTGATGAATCATCCATGTCCTGCCATCCATGTGGATGTTACTTTGACACGTGCCACCTACCTAAGCATCGTTACAGACTGTCATGTACACCCTTTCATGGAAATTATATTCCCTGGTGGCTGTGGCTTCTTTCAGCAGGATAATGCGCCCTGCCGCAAAGCAAAAATGGGTCAGGAATGGTTTGAGGAGCACAACAACAAGTTTGAGTTGTTGATTTAGCCTCCAAATTCCCCAAGATCTCAATCCAATCGAGCATCTGTGGGAAGTGTTGAACAAACACGTCCGATCCATGTAGGGCCTACCTCGCAACTTACAGGACTTAAAGGATCTGCTGCTAACATCTTGGTGCCAGATACCACAGCACACCTTCAGGGGGTCTAGTGGAGTCCATGCCTCGACGGGTCAGGGCTGTTTTGGCAGCAAAAGTGGGACCAACACAATATTATGCTGGGTACACACCAAAAGATTTTTTACATCTTATAAGATTTTCAAAATGTGATAGACCACACACATGAGGACAAATAATCCTAGATTTAACCGTTTTGCTCCTATAGTGTGTGGTGTGCCATGATGTGACAAAGACAGCACACCACACACGAACAGATTTTCAACCAGAGTCCCGACTGTAAACACAGGAAATCTCACAAAATCTCGCGAGACTTCAGAATAAGTATGGCGGTGATTGGCACAAATATCAATTTCGATCTTGATTCAATATCAATTCATATAGCCTATGTACATATAAGGAAAGTTTGCCTTTTTAGCACTATTTTAAACTTTTCTTGGGTAAATTATATTTGCTTGCATTCATTAATATTCACTTGTGTGTGCTTATATAAGTATCATTAAAAAAATTAGGATGTAAATTGTTAACGTTTTAAAATTTCACATTTAAAGAAATCTAGTGTTTGATCATAAATATGTTTTTAAATGCAAAACCTAAAAATAAGTAAGCAGTTATGATCTGCAATACTTTGAGCAACCAGACTAGATACATGTAAATGTATTAAAGAGCCATTCATCCACATGGTGGGTAATGACATTACAAATAAAAATGATTTTTCCAGCCACAAAATGACTCTAATTTGCTTCTTTGCATTGGAATTCTTTATTTTAACCTTAATTACTACACTAATTGTAATATAAATAATACAAAAAAAAATATTTTAAGTGGTCATTAATTGACCATAATTATTGCACAAATAGTAGGCCTATTTACTACCAATAGCTTTTGTGGACCTATTGAGCACTCTGTGAACCACGTACATGAGCGCACACGCCGCCGGGAGATGAGAGCATGTCGCTACTCTGTTTTTCCACGCCTCTGGCTTTAACTTTTATGCCACATTAGCGCCAAAACGCTATATTTATTGTTTGAATTTCGTATTCAATTTTAAAAGCTTAGACTTTCAAGTTTCATATCAAAAGCAGGGTTGAGAGAAAGAGAGAGAGACGCATGAGTGACAGAGAGATGGAGTTTCCCTCTGCGTGCTTTCGGATTGAATATTATTTCGTTTCACATGAGTGTGCGCGCGTTTGTCCTCGGGGTTCCCCCCACACATCAGGATTTCTGATCGTAAATATTCAACATGTTGAATATTTACGATTCGTGATCGGGACGGCTCCGACGTTCTTCCGAGCAGGTTCGGACACTCTTAACACACTTCACATCACAGGAAAATCTGATAAGATAATCTTTTAGAACCATCAAGATAATCGGGACATAGCTAGGATTGTCGGAAGGGGGGAAATCGGCCCAAAATCAGCCCGATTATCTTTTGGTGTGTACCCAGCATTAGGAAGGTGGTCATTATGTTATGCCTGATCGGTGTATGTGCCAAAACGCACAACATATAGATCAAAGCTAATAAGTTTTGACTTTATTGGGCCTTTGAATATAGTAGCATCGGGTATTTCCCTAGATCAGGAGTAGGGAATGTTGATCCCGGAGAGCCATTTCCCTGCAGGGTAACCCAACCCTAATAAAACACACCTGAACCAGCTAATCAAGGTCTTCAGGATTACTAATGTTACAGGCAGGTGAGTTTTTTTCAGGGTTGGAGCTAAACTGCAGGGCAGTGGCTCTCCAGGATCAACGTTCCCTACTCCTGATCTAGATTAACTGTCAGGGGCCAGTGAGGTCCTCTGTCAAAAGGGAAGAGTATTTGTGCTCAATGTTCCACTAAAGTTTATTAATAGTGTGACTGACTTCTCTGGAGCAGATTTTGTAAGCAGAACCTTTCACCAGTTTCCACTGACTCAGATTGAACTGCTAGACGGTGGTCAGGAGTGTCCACTTCCACTGGCTGTGTGTGAAGTCACACCCCTTTTTTGTCACCGGGGAATTCTAGTACTTTGCGCTCGGTTTGTGTCTATGGGCGGCATTGTGAAAGAACGGGATGTGAAAGTGCAAATACGCACAATGTTTCACCACCAGCCTTTTGTATTAAGATGAGCACTTTTTTTCACACATCGAGCTCTATTTTTTGTCTTTTTAAATGTTTAAAGGACAGATTCTAGTAAAAGGGCTGTCAAAACAAAAGTAATGAACTGTTCTGGAATGATAAATATACACAAAAAAGACACCCTTAATATAAGGACAGTGTATTCTAGATACTATTTTAACAATGTACTTTGTCTTAAGTAGAATGACAATATAATAGTGAAGTATTTAATTTTTCAGCATTATTACTCCAGTCTTCAGTGTTACATGATCCTTCAGAAATCATTCTAATATGCCGATTTGCTGCTCAAGAAACATTTCTTATTAAGAATTGCTGCACACGCAAGTTGTCCCAAACCTGTATGAGTTTCTGTCTTCTGTTGAACACAAAAGAAGATATTTTGAAGAATGCTGATAAACAAGACATTTAAAGCTGCTTTATGTAAATTTTTTCTGTCCACTAGAGGTCGCCTATTTAAAATGCCACGTTTGAGCGCAGCATCTTGGGACATGTGGTCTTCACCTCACAGCCGGTGGGAAAAAATCGGGATAGGACTCATGTTCATGGATGCGATTATTAAGGTTACTGTAGTATGACGCAGAGCAGGACCGAGTGTTGTGGAGCTGTTGTGGAACATGCCTCGTGAGCAGCGGGACTTTTATTACGCCACAGTCGCCGGCGCCACTTCCGCTTTTCCGGTCATGAGTATGAGGTAACGCAGCTCTGTTTATCATATTAGATACATCTGAGTGTGTTGAAAATTATTTTATGACGTTACTCTGTGTGTCCGCTCGGCGGCTGTTATGACATTTGTTGCACACTGCAGTGAGAGTAAAGTGTTTCTGCAAAATGAACCCAGAAACCAAGGGTAACGCAGATATGATGTCATCGACAGGCGACTCCCTCACACGTCCCGGTTCCTTGGTTAAAGTAGCAATTTTCTCACGATTTACAAATAGTTGGAAACATTTGGGATATTGTAAGTACTCAACTGAACAAAATATATAACACTGGCCTAGTGGATTTTGGATGTTTTACTGAAAATTTTTTACGTAGTGTACCTTTAACGGTAACCATTCCTACTATGGAAGTCAATGGCTACCGTCAATTGTCTGGTTACCAACGCAACACTCTGTAAAATATCATCTTTTGTGTTCAACAAAAGAACTCATACAGGTTTGGGACAACTTGAGGGTGAGTAAATGATGACAATTTTCTTTTTTGGCTGAACTATGCCTTTAATATTTTTGTCGAAACCATTATACATTTTCTGGATTCTTTGATCAAAGTTCAAAAGAATAGCATTTATTTGAAATACATTTTGTTTTTCAGCAAAATTTATTTTTAAAATATTGTAGCAAAAACGTCTAATATAAGCAAAAAAAAGTCAGAACTACTTCTGCATGCATCTAATGATTGAGTTTGGGAAGTGGTCTGTGTCAGGTTTCAGTGCCTGGGAAATAAACTCAATTGCACTGAGTAACCAGATAAAGCACTTGCCATATCAGGCTCTTTGCTGTGACACCGTCATGAGCTCATTCCTCTGAATGTGAACCTATGGTGGTCCTGAGTGGCTGACATCACCTCTGACTGTAAAGATCCCAACAGTCAGCAGAGTAACCTAAGACCAACATCAATATTTAGACTGGGTTTGGGTTTAACAAGCTTTATAGTGCAGGTCTTGCATTCTATTCATTATAAAACAATGTTTGATGTGACAAAATAATAAGATTTCTGTGTCATTTGTTGCATCTGTATAGTATTTCCTATTGGATTATCGTTGATTTGGATGGAGCCATCCACTTGAGTCATTTGTGCCTCCTTCGGTTAAGGAAGGTTAATCAACGGTTAAAAATGCTAGACATGGTATATTGGCCAGTCTCCTCTCCCACATATATTCTCCCACGGACTGACTGACTGTGGGAAGGAATGACATCAGTGCCTGCTTTCACTTAGCAAATGAATTGTCATTTTTGATTGTGTGTTTTTTCCATCGCAATACATTGAGGTCACTAGCTTTTTGCCGTTGCATTGAACCACATGTACATTTGTGGTAGTTTTCCCAGCTTGCAAACATTTATTTTACTCGTGAGGTACTGTTCTTAAAAATGCATCAAGCTGTGCATGTGACAGCGCTCATTGGCAAGAAATGTTTATGCTCATGTGAAGTGTTATTTCAGTCTGTAAACATGTGATTGCATCATTTCCTCCAGGGTCCACACATAGCTTCTGTCACCTTGGCTGCATATGAATGTGGCTCAGTGAACTTCCCTGAGCCGCCCTACCCAGCTCAGATAGTGTGTCCGGAGGAGGAGCTCCTACAGGAGAGCATCTCATTGTGGACCATCATGTCGAAGGTTCGCCTGGAGGCCTGCATGTGGGTGAGTGCTTTCACAGCGCAGTCTTGGCCCATTAAGTACTAAAGCTGATCAGTCCTGCTCTTGGTTTTAACACACCTGATCCAGCTAAGTGAGCTGTTTGGTTTCGGTAGAGCAGGGTTCGAACTAAACTCTGCGGGAAGTTGATCTTCTGTAATGGGATTCAGGCAGCAGACCTGAAATGGCAGCCAAAAAGTGTAGAAACTAATTTAGGTTTTGAGCATGTGAACATATTCCAGACCCTGCAACAAATACGATATCACAACCCCCCCCCCTCCAAAAATAACATGGGCTTTGTGTGTGTAATTTTTTATAATATTTAGGGCTGCAACTAACGATTATTTTAATAATCGATTAATCTGTCGATTATTTTTTCGATATTCTTTTTTTTTTATAAAGAAAAATACTAATCAGAAAACTTAACAGGATGTTAGAAATTGTTCTCTACACTACACTCAGACACACACACACACACACACACACACACACTCACAAACAAAATTTAATGGGTTTAGTTAAATTGTAATGTACTAAGAATTTCTCTAAAATGTCCAAACCCATTATATACTCCTGGAGAAAACATCTACTGTATTAACCTATTAATATGAATGATATTAAAGTTTAAACATGCAATACAGACACAGATTTAACTGCTGTGACATATAAACAAATATTATGTAACAATTAAATAAAACTACTCCTTCTAAAGAAGAACATAATGTCTTATTTTCAATGAATGATATGCATTCTTTATAACAAATCGCATACAACGTTCCTTATAGATTAAATATGGATTAAATAATTAATGTATAATAAATATAATGAATCCTTATTAAAACTAAAGAGGTGATTTTCTGTCTTTTGTTGTTTGAGTAATATTAAGAGCACAAATGTTAGCAGGTTAATGGACTGCTGTCACTTTAAAGGGGTCATAGAATGACATTTTTGTACAAGTTAATATGATTCTTTAGTGTCTAAATGAAAAGTTTGTAATATACTTTAATTAAAAATTCTCATTAGTATTGTAAGAAAACACTCATTTTACCTGGTCAAAACCAGCTCAGTTTTCAGCAAGTCATTTCAGTGTATGTGACTTTAAATGATAATGAGCTTTGCTCACCCCGCCCCCTCTGCTCTGTGGGGCGTTCGGTTCGACCCGACACAACACCACAACACACGTGGAGTGTTGCCTTGACAACATTTGAGGGTATATTTTCGAGAAATAATGGCAACGGGAGTCTCTGATGACGCATCTGAGCAACCTTATCATTTTGAACCGGAGTCGGACCAGGAACAGATGACGAACCCATCGAAGTTCGAACAGGACGTTTCTGAATGGTTGGTTAACGTCATGTCATTTTGATCTATCTTTGTACTGGCAGAGTAGTGTAGTTGCTATGTGTTTACTGATGTGTTAGTTCATTGACAGATTGATGTTATGTTATAAGATTTTTTTTTTACATTACT
>NC_137114.1:40518233-40838233 GCF_949357685.1 Gobio gobio
ACGGCTGTCTGGAGCCGATCCTGATGATGAAGATTATGAGGAATTTGAGGAGATGCTGGAGCAGGCACAGAGCGCACAGGTCTGGATTTCATCTCAAAAGCTCATGTCATATACCCGGACCCATGTTACCATGCTAACGCTTCACCTTCATACATACAGACAGCAGCTCCTTTTAATCACCAGGATCTCTGGTAGATGTTCAAAGCTTAACTATTTCCTTCTAGTGGACATGCCTTTATGAAGCTGACAGTGATGCCCCCCACGATGCAGCAGATACTGTATCCTGTTGGTGGGAGGGGTCCCTGTATCCTATTCCCATGAGTCCCCACTATTGTGGTTCACTTATGCGGGTCACATGATTTATTGGAAGGGCTCTCCCCTGACTTCCAGTAAATCTTTTGAGCAGCGGGTGACTCAGAGTCAGAGCTTCCCTTTAATCACGGCCTCTTAGTGTCTAAGTGGGACCCCACATGGTCTGCGCCTTCACAAGACTTAATTGGTCATCTTTAATAATGTTGTATAGAACCTCAAGGTCTGGTGATTAATGCCTCCTTTTTGATAGCAGTTTTTTGCACAGTTGTGGCAGAGTTATTTTAGGCATAATGGTGAAAATGTTTTCTTTGCCTTAAAATATTGTAGCGTAACTGAAAGCTGATTCCAGATATTGCTCTACTAAAATGATATATTTTATGTAAAAAATTAATGAGTAAATGTATTACATTTAATGTTTTTAATTATTTATTATAATATTTTGTTTATATAAAAACTTTTTTTTAAAACAATATAAAATCTATTTTACAGTATTTAACTGTATAAAAAGTTGTACAGATTGTTCAGCCCTTCCAAACTTAAGATCAGTTTTCCATGTCAAGTCTACATTTCTAAATTGTCAAATTTCTTACAGGATTTTGCATCAAGAGCCAAGCTTGCGGTGCAAAAAATGGTGCAGAGAGTGGGATTTTTTGGAATTCTGGCTTGTGCCTCTGTAAGTTTTTCCCCGTTTTTTTTTCTTCTCTCTTTTCCTGTACTTAATGTATTTTATCATTGCTAGTTTTGTAGTTGCAAAATTTACATGGTTCACACACAGCAGGGGTATAGTTTTTTTCCGGGTGTGGGGGGAGGTAACACCCCGAATTGTCAAAACTAGCACCCCGAATTGTCAACCCCCCCCCCCCCCCCCCAATATATACAATGGTTAATGAAAATATGTAGAATTATTCATCAATTATATAGGCTACATGGAGCATTCAGAGCTTTTATAAATGGGAATTTCCCATCTTAAGTTCCCCAACTGAATCGACCAATTATCAGCTCAAAATGACTGAAGCCCCATTTACATGAGTGGGGTGTGAATCACAGTATACTGTGCATGCTCCAAAAGTGTGATTGTTAAAATTTGCATGCGTCACTCTTATCATGACGCCGATCATAAAAATGTGTAACTCATTTGAATTCTGTTGAGAATTTACTACTTTAAAAAGCTATGGAAACAGCCACATAAACTAAAAAGAGAAAACATCATCTCGCCATCTTACTTTTCCATAAGAGCAAGCGCAACATGGAATCAAGAGCTTTAAAGACTTGAATTCAGTTTTCCCCATGTTTAAAATGTGTTCTGTACTAATGATGTTAAGAAGAACCTGGCCTTCAGAAATTTGATGAGGAAATAAACTATTTCAATATAAGAAAATGTTAAGTAAACGCTAGTTTGACTTACCATGACTCTTTGAATTTGAACATTCTGTCAAACTGACATGGTTATAAAGGTAAAATATAAGAAAAATGCGGCGTTTATAAAAAAAAGAAGTATTAAGACATGTTATACTGCGCCCCATAAACACAACCAAGCCTAGAAAAAAACCACGGAACCACCCGTTTAATACTTTTGGCAATATAGTGTATGTTAACAACCACAAAAGACCATTTTGCAAAAATAAATAATTAAACAAATAAATATATAAATCTCATGAGGGACCATGCCCCGCTAACACGGGTCACACATCAAACCAAACCCGCCCTTGGTTCACAGTAGCTTACATAAAGAATGTGTTATATAGTTGGTTCAATGTACACTGGGTGTGATGTGAGAACAGTTCTGGGTTTTAAAATGCATTTGTCAGTATATTGTCTTTTGGTGCTTACCAATACTTATGCATATCTGTTTCTCAGATCCCAAATCCCTTGTTTGACCTGGCTGGAATCACCTGTGGCCATTTCCTGATTCCATTTTGGACCTTCTTTGGAGCGACACTAATTGGAAAGGCTGTTATTAAGATGCACATTCAGGTAAAAGAGAATAATGTTAAACATTTGTAAACACTTTTAAGTGTGTCTAGGCCTGTCGTGATAGTCAATAAATCAATTAATCGCACGATTTAAAAAAAAAGAGCTCTAATTTTTCCGGCCGCGATAATTTCCAGCGTCCGTTTTTATATCCATTTTTGCAGAGCGTTACATTATATGATCACGCTCTTATACATGTAAACGCTTCTAAGCGCGACAAGACACGAGAACTCGCTGTATGTCAATGTCCTGTCTGTGTGTGTGTGTGTGTCAGTGTGTATGTCAATGTCCTGTCTGTATGGCTGCGTCTCATGTCAGCTAATCGAGGGACACTCTGACACACACACACACACTCGACGCAGTCTCCTGCTCCCACCGAGTTCTCTTTTGCTCATGGACAAACAATAACAACAATACCACAGAGAATTTTGAGTATTCTCATATTAGGGGTCTTAAATTAATTTAAAGAGTTGTGAGGAAATGAGATGA
This sequence comes from Gobio gobio, assembly GCF_949357685.1. NCBI lineage: Eukaryota > Metazoa > Chordata > Actinopteri > Cypriniformes > Gobionidae > Gobio > Gobio gobio. The sequence continues at coordinate 40,521,006 of NC_137114.1, forward strand.
CGCGGATCTCACGTGCATGTTCGGCTGTGGCTGTTCTTAAAGTGACAGGAACACTGATGATGCCTGTCATTAATGTTCATCAAAGAACAACGGGAACAGAGAAAATTGTAGCTTTAAAGCTACACTATGTAACTTTTCCGTCCACTAGAGGTCGCCTGTTCAAAACAAAGGCGTAGTTTGATGACGCCACGTTTGAGCGCAGAATCTTGGGACATGTGGTCTTTACCTCACAGCAGGTGGAAAACAGTCAGGATAGGACTCGGGCAGAAATCATGTTCATGGATGCGATTATTAACGTTACTGTAGTATGAAGCAGAGCAGGACCGAGTGTTGTGGAGCTGAGCAAGGCCGCAGAAGTGATTGAAGAGCGGGACTGTTATTATGGCATAGTCGCCGGCGGGACTTTTATTATGAAAAGGTTGCCGGCGCCACTTCCTCTTTTCCAGTCATGAGTATGAGGTAACGCAACTCTGTTTATAGTATTAGATATATCTGAGTGTGTTGAAAAGGAAGTTATGACGTTCGCTAGGCGGCTGCTATGACACTTGTTCACACTGCAGTGAGAGTAAAGTGTTTCACTGAATAAAACCGGAAACCGAGGGTGACGCAGATATGACGCAATCGACAGGCGACTCCCTCACATGCATAGCTCACATGTCCCGGTTCCTTGGTTAAAATAGCAATTTCTCAAGATTTACAAATAGTTGGAAACATTTGGGATATTCTAAGTACTCAACTGAACAAAATATATAACACTGGCCTAGTGGTTTCTGGATATTTTACTGCAAAAATCCTACATAGTTCACCTTTAATGATGATTAATCTATATTTCATTTATTATTTATGCAGTTAAGAATGGTGTTTGATAACTATTACATTTCTGCATATGTCTAACAGGGAAGGCACAAGTAAAAATATCATTTATTATGACGGGTTTATGTAAAGATTGTTTTAAGTTCACTTAAATTAAAAGTTGTTTTTTTAAGCCTAATAAATGTTGAAATTGGTAGCTTTCAGTTATACTGTAATGTAACGTCATTAATGTTTCATAGAGACATCAGTATCAGTGATACTGGCCTTCATTCATATAAACATGACAATACAACACATATTTAAAATATGCAGTCAATAAATTGTTTCTACATCAATTTGGAGAGTAACTGAAATTATTACAATATCAAAACATTAAAAACGTATATTAATCGTGATTAATTACAGAAAAAATGTGTTTTAATTAGTTAATTTTTTTTAATTGATTCCCAGCACTACCTAAAACACAATCATCCGCTGCAGTTTTCCAGCTGTTTATTCAAGTGCATTTTTTGTTAACAGACTGAGAGTCCATTGCTTTTTTTTATTTTGTTCATTTATTGTGGATATTTAAAATGCTTTCCGTTTTCAGTGTTAAATAGTCTTTAGAAATAAAAGTTTATTGATCTCTGAAAAGGTGTACCTGCATTATTATGCCATTATCATTATTTTAGATGAAAATGGTCTCAGAACGACAATTTTATCGTTTATCGCAATAATTTCTTGGCCAATTTATCGTCCAGCAAAATTTGTTATCGTGACAGGCCTAAGTGTGTCATTCCTAAAGAGATGATTCCCATATTTCTCAATGTATTTTTTCAGTTGATCGGTGCAATTAGATCATCAAAGACAGATCTTTGCATGTGCCTTGAGTTTTGAATGTTGACTCAGAAGATTGTAGACAGCGGTGCATCTGATGTCTATAGAGCTGCTCATGTCATCCAAATGATCAAATCATGAGCGTGAGTGAGTCAGTGATCTCACTGGGTGTCACGTCTCCTTAAGACACTATCTGCCCCCCACAAAACAAATCTGCCGCACTCGCCGCCTTGAGGAACATGCCGTTGATTCATTGTCTGACAATGCACTTTTTGTTTCTCTACAGAAACTGTTTGTTATTATAACATTCAGCAAGCACATAGTGGAGCAGATGGTCTCTCTGATCGGGTGAGTAATGACACCACCGTGAGGTGAATATGGACACTCTGTGTAAACATTATAGCGAATAAACAAGACCTACATCAATGAAGAACACCTGGAATTATAGAAGTCGTGCGAAGATGGTTTTGTTTATATTCGGCTTGATGAGTGGCAATTCAAAATGCCTTTTAGACAATAGACATACAAGATTAAATGTATTATTAATATTTTTTTTGCACGTGAATTAAGAATCCGAGTGAAATTATTATATACAGTATGCACTACTCTTCAAAAGTTATGGTATAATTCATTAAGGATTCATTAAAGTGATTTTTTTTTTATGATTCTTTGAAGAATTTTTAAATAATAATAACAGTTTCCACTAAAATATTAAGCAACACAACTGTTTTCAACATTGACAATAATTATAAATGTTTCTTGAGCAGCAAATCACATTACAATGATTTCTGAAGGATCATGTGACGCTGAAGACTGGAGTAATGATGCTGAAAATTCAGCTTTGGCATCACAGGAATAAATTATATTTTAAAATGTATTCAAATACAATTTTGCAATATTACTGTTTTTACTGTATTACTTTGATCAAATAAGTATAGCCTTGTTGCATATGTTTTTAAAAATCATACCAACTCTAAACTTTTGAACAGTAGTGCATAGATGAAGTGATTGTATAGATGTCTTTGCCAGTAAGAAACAAATGTCATTGTAAAATGTAAATGCACAAGAGGAAACTAAAAAAAGGATCTGGCAGAGTTTATTGAACTCTTTGATGAACTGTGGGCAGCTCATTTTAATGCACGCATGCAAATCCCTCTCACACAGTCAGATGCTTACCATTGTTTAGTCTGAATCATCTAAAGAATCGCATACAGTTTCTGTTCCTCTAAACCGCTATATAGGAATGACATTTGAATGACTAAATATGTCCAGGAAACATTTCACTCCAAAGTCAGTTAGAAAGAAGATATGTTGCTTTATCTTTTAGGGCCAGTTGTTCAAAAGTAATCTGATCGGATTTTGGATTCAGATTACTTGGATTGGATTGGATCAAATCTTGAAAATGGGTTTTTCAAAACATAAAAAAGATTCTGAAATCAGATTAGATGATGAAATCCAATCTTGGTTTTGATCTGGATGAAATCATCAGTTTGTGTTGTTCAAAACATTTTAGTAAGATTGGGATACCATTGATCGAATAAAAAATCAGGATTATACTGATTCCAGCAGAAGGGTGGATTTCAGGAACAAAAATTCAATAAAACTGTAAAACTGGTAAAAAAAAAAAAAAAAAAAATTGTATCATGTAATACACACACACACACACACACACACACACACACACGTTTGTTTTTGTGAAATGTGAGGACATTCCATAGGCGTAATGGTTTTTATACCGTACAAACCATATTTTCTATCCCCTTACACTGCCCCTGCCCCTAAACCTAGCCCTCACAGGAGACTGTGCAGTTCACTTTCTGTGAAAAAAAACTTGTTCTGTGTGATTTATAAGCATTTTGAAAAGTGAGGACATGGGGAACGTCCTCATATTTCACCCTCTTTTTGTAATACCTGTGTCATACCCATGTCATTATACACATTTGTGTCCTGATATTTCACAAAAACATGCCCACACACACACACACACACACACACACACACACACACACACACACACACACACACACACACACACACACACACACACACACACACACACACACACACACACTCTCTTTACATTTTATTGTGCTCTTGATTAGTTAAAGTTAAAGTAATAAATTAGATGTAGAAATTATTAGGCTACATATTAAGCCTTTCGGTAGCTTACAGTAAAAGTAAAACAGATTTTGGCGCCATAAAGTAATCCCCAAACAGCTGTAAATATCAAACAAAAATATTATATTTAAAGTGTTTTTTTTTATCACTTAAAGGTAGGGTAGGTAGGATTTGGTAAAAAAACTTTTTTTTCCAAATTTGTTTAAACTTTCTTTATATATCAATACATAATTAAAATGTAAGTACTCAGAAAAAGAAAGTATACAAATTGAGTGTCTGTAGACCTCTCACGACTGTTTTAAAGACAGCTCATTATTTCCATTCACTCCACCTTCTCCCTTCTGAGCTCTTTCCAAAGCCACGCCCCCAAAACACATGAACGCGCTACGCCGACCACGATCAGCTCAGCTGAAAGACGCATTATTTACCTGAGGCGAGCGGAGAAGTGCATGTAGTGACATCATGTCAGAATCACATGTAATAAAAAATCTAACTTTATCATTATGAATATAAACAAATAAGATGTCTTTTAGTACTCACTCTCAAGCTAGAATAACGTTACTGGTAAAGTTTAAAATACACACACAACACAGTGTCTATGACACACACAGATACAAGATAAAAACATCAACATAAACATTGGTAGAGTATATAAAAACAAACCAAGGGCCGAAATAAACGTGCAGGTAATGTTCCCGGTGAACATGATAAAAGAGTTTAGACAGAGGGTAGTAGCTAAAGCTAACCTAGTTCTAAAAAAAGTTCCTGGATGCGGTGTACTAGCTTTTACACATGCATTTTGTTATCTAAAGTTACATTTTGCGAAATTCAACACGACAGCGATCAACTTGAGCTAAGCATATTGAGTATTTATCATCTCTACTAATGGTTCGCTAAGTGTATAACATTGTAACTTTATGCTAAGTAATGTTATGTTAGCTATATTAGGCAGCTACGTGTGCTAGTGAGACATGCTTCATGAAAACATTAACCAAAAAAATGTATAATCAAAATGAAAGATTACCTGTCCAGCAGAAATACAGCCTCTTGAACTTAAATCAAACGGGTGCGCCAGGGTTGCCAGGTTTTCACAACAAAATCCGCCCAATTGCTACTCAAAACTAGCCCAAAACAAGCCCAATAGTGTTTCTCCGGTAAAAATCGCGTTTGGGGGGTAAAATGTGTGTCTTTTTGGTAGGGCTGCCTGCTAAAATTCGCAAATCCCGGGGCAAAATATCACATAATTGGGGTCGCTTCAATCCATGGACATGAAAAACAGCCCGCGGCAACAGTGTTTGAAGTAGCCAGACTTGGCAACACTGGGGCGCGCGCATGTGGGCAGATCCTGGAGCAAAAGTGGCGGTAGCCATGGTAGCGAGAGAGAGTGACAGTCGCCCAAGCCAATCACTTGTTTCGGCCCGAACGAAAATAATGAGCGATGTCTGGGGGTCATAACATTTTTGTACAAAATTATCAAAAATGTTGGCACTGGCTCAGGGCCGTAACCACCATAGACATTGAGGGGGGCAAGTTGCCCCCCAATAATTAGAAATGGCCAAATTGCCCCCATATTTGAAATTCTTGCACTCTCCTGCACTCCATTACACAGCGCTCTGTATGTTAGGATGACAAAAAGGTTTAAAAGTTACATTTTTAGTCTGGTTTGCCTCAGGTCTAACAGCGCTCGTCAATGTCAAAATGACCGAGATGGCCAATCGAATCAAAGTAGACGGGGTTTACATTCTCTTTTGGCTCTTCACACACAGATGAGCGCATCAATCTATCGCGTAAGGCCGTTGCGGGGCCTCTATTCTTTCCAGTGAAGTCAAAAAACAAAATGCACGCACACAAATGTGTCCCTGCCCTTAATATACAATCATTGAACATCTTTGATTTTAATGAAGAAGAAGAAAAAAAAAAAAAAAACGACATGAGAGCGGATTAGAACCCGGAACCTTTGACACGCTTTACAAAAATTCTGCCACCAGACCACTGGGGAATTCAAAAGCTAACAGCAGAGCCATGTATTTATTCACTAATGTGAAGAATCTCGGGACTAATAATATATTTAACGCAAATGAATGCAAATATCGTTTGCAAATAGTCTATAAAAATGATTATTTCCCAACTACAATTGGAACAGTGAACGAAATTCTAGGTCTGTTTCCTTATGCTTTATAAAAATAAAATGCAAAATTTGTCGTCGTCCCCCCCAGTGTTTAAGACATGGTTACTGCCTTGCACTGGCTGGCAAAAATGGCGGGGAAAGAGTTAATTGTCATTAAAATAATGTCACTTTATTGGATTATACAGTGTTAAATACAGGCCTTAGGGTGAAATGTGATCATGTGATTGGCCTTAACACGGTTTGTACCACACACTGAGGCCACTTATTAGTAAGCCTGAGGAAAATTCACCATTTATGGGGATGTCTGTACACAGATAGTTTAGATGATGTAGCAGAGTGACTCAAAAGTAGAGATGCGGTCTCCATGTTGGGACTTTAAACGACATCCATAAGTACAAAGGAAATGACTGTTCGTCTTTGAATAAGGCACAATTGTAGCTTTATAATTAAGCCACATCGAAAGCACTTCATACGTACAATCTAAGAATGGTCAGCATGTTTCATCACATGATCTGGGCAAGATCCTTTGAATATGATGTGCTGCTCAAACTTGAGGTTCTTAATCATCAGCCTGTTTGTGGTGAGGTCATGTGACTGAGACCAGTACCGTTCAGAATTTGTATTGTGGTTCCTTTCAGTAGTATTCCTTTGCTTTTTGATGTATCAAAGACATGATAATTGCATCTTGAACTGCAAAGATGTGCGGTGCAGAAATAATATAATTGATCCTACATGATGGTTCGGTTTCACTGACATTCACACCCACCCAAAACTGGGTGGTTCTTCCTACATTGCAGTGATGACACAATATTGAGTCACTTCCTCATTAATTGGTTTAGAGCAGTTCCTACAGAAGCCTTTCTGCTATAAGTGAGGGTTCAGAGATCTCGTGCCTCATTGTTCTGGAGGCTTCACTGAAGGAAAGCTGTTGTGGGAGATCTAGTGGACTTCTGGCGGCTTTCGCTCTTGGTAAGACTTTGCTAATCATATCTTTTTTTTTTTTTTTGGACAGTATTATCCCTGGAGTTGGAGCATCTCTTCAGAAACCTTTTAGAGAGTACTTGGAAGCCCAGAGAGCCAAGCTTCATAATCCAGCCGGCGAAGGAACATCAGCGGTAAAAGTCAATCAATTATCTTGTTTTTTTTATTTTTCCCTTTTAATAAATACAGCAATTGCACTTTTATTATCATATAATTATATTATATTATTTTTAGTATTTTTATTTTACTTTATTTTAACATGAACTAAAAGCACAGAAGTATTTTCTTGATTTAAAAATAGAAATAATATATATATATAAAATTTATCAAGAAAATACTTCTATTTTTTCTTGTTTATTCTCACTTTTTTTTATTTTATTTAACATTATTTAAAAAAAAACTATGTATAAATAAATAAATGTGTAAATGCATATAAAATATATATACATTTTCTATTCAGAGTGAGATTACATTACAAATTACATCTAATTTATTTTTTCAACATTTATTTATTTTTAATATAATATAGTTTTGACATGGACCAGAGGCACAGAAACGTTTTTTAACATTTTTTTAATTCCTTATTCTGAATTAATGAAGATTATTTATTTAATATAAACTCTGTTTAATTCAATTTATTTACACTTTTAGTCTTTTTTATATAATATAGGTTTAACATGGACTAGAAGCTCAGAAAGATCTCGATTAAGACATTTGATTTGGTTTCAAAATCTTCATTTTTTTTTTTAAATATTTGATTTGTATACAAGATGTTTTTTTCTCCCTCTCCCGTGCAGGGTGAAAGCTGGCTCTCGTGGGTATTTGAGAAAGTGGTGCTGGTCATGGTGTGCTATTTTATTCTGTCCATCGTGAACTCCATGGCACAGAGCTACGGCAAGCGTCTCCAGCAGAAGAAGTACTCGGAGGAGAAAACAAAATGACGGACTCACGGAAAAACATCTCATCACGCTCCTGTTTCGGAACCTATGAAATATTTAAGCTAAAACTGCTACATGAGCACTGATTTCTGTGCGCTTCTGTATGTTAACGGTCATTCAGATCCCTTTAGTTACGTGAAGTCCCTCTTCATTTGTCTGTAGTGTGCTCAACTATTTAAAATCCGATTTAACATTTAGAGATTTTTGTCTTTACCGAACCAGGGCAGTCTGGCTAACAGGCTGTGTGGAGTCGTATTTGTTGCAATGCCTTATGCAACATTTGGAGGTCATGCTTCCATTGAAGTGAATACAGTTCTTAATCAATAGATTGACTTATTTAATTTCTAACATACAGGAATGGATGGGCAGGGTCTGTTTTGCGAGGTGTTGTGATTGGAATTTTCAGGGATAGTTTTTTTTAATCAATATTGATGTCATTTTGTATTTCTTTAACTGTATGACGAGGATAGCAATATCAACTCAGATCATCGTGGTTTCTAAATAGTTTGCACATCTTGTATATAATGTTTTGACTATACGCACATGATGTTTATTCTCCGGAGATCTTAAACCAAAATGTCACACACTAGTGGATGTAACTTTTAACCCAAGGAACTGAAGATGTGATATTTTGCATTTGTTTGTGCATTTCAACCTCTGACATTTGAACTAAAACCATAAGTTGATCCGTCCTTTCCTCTTTTCTTATTTTGGGCTGAAATATTTGTGTGGCTAACTATAATTTCTCTCAGAAGTAACATTAAATTGATTAATACATCTGCTGTGTTACATGTGCGTTTTACGTTCATCTGTGAATTATTATCCCAACAAAACAAAACGATGAAAGTATTTCTTTGGGTTCAGACCAATGGATGACAAGTTGTAGGATGCAGCCCAAAAGAAGGTATGTGAAAGGCATCTATCTATCTATCTATCTATCTATCTATCTATCTATCTATCTATCTATCTATCTATCTATCTATCTATCTATCTATCTATCTATCTATCTATCTATCTATCTATCTATCTATCTATCTATCTATCTATCTATCTATCTATCTATCTATCTATCTATCATCGTCTGTCTGTCTTTCGTTCTATTCGTCTCTCTGTCTGTCTTTTGTTCTATTTGTCTCTGTCTTGTTCTATTCATCTTTCTGTCTGTCTTTCATTCTATTCATCTCTCTGTCTGTCTTTCGTTCTATTAGTCTGTCTGCCTTGCATTCTATTTGTCTGTCTTTCGTTCTATTTGTCTGTCTGCCTTGCGTTCTATTTGTCTGTCTTTCGTTATATTTGTCTCTTTCTGTCTGTCTTTTGTTCTATTTGTCTGTCTTTCGTTATATTAGTCTGTCTTTCTGTCTGCCTTGTTCTATTTGTCTGTCTTTCGTTATATTAGTCTGTCTGTCTGCCTTGCGTTCTTTGTCGGTCTTGTTTTATTCATCTCTTTCTGTCTTTCATTCTGTCTGTTGTTCTTGACGTTTTCTTTCTTTCGTTCTATCTGTCTTGCGTCCTATTCGTCTGTCATTCTATCTGTTGTTTTATATGTCTGTCTTCCGTTCTATTCATCTGTCTATCGTTGTATCTGTTTGTCGTTCTGTCTGTCTTTTGTTCTATCTATCGGTCTCTTTCTCTCTCTCTGACAGCATATGTACTCACTTGTATAAACTTTCAGATGCATCATGTTCCAGTATGCTGTGCTCATGCAGCCACAAGTGTCCCATTCTGTCAGGTAGCTTATCAGACTGGTGTTGGCTGCAAGTCATAAGGCAACAGCAGTCTAATAGGCTGCCTGAAATTTTGGGCTTAATCACCGAATTTTGAGCCAGAAATGTTCAACTGAACAATATTTACTAACTGATGAATGTGTTCTCTCCGGTGTGGGATGGGTCTGAGGCAGATAGATACGAACATATTTAAGTACACCAAAGATTATATAACTGTGCAGTGGTAAAATCAATCTCTCTTTATCTTATTGCATTCAGCTACTTAGGAGAAATTAGCTAAGACAATTACATATTTTACAGAAAATGTTTTCAGTTTGTCATAGTTTGCTGCTATAAATTGATACATTTCATATCACAATAAAAAGCATTTTTGTCCTCGTATGTGGTTGAGTTTTCCCCCACTGATTAAAAAGCACTTTATACTTTCACCTATTCTTGGAGGGAAGACCGCTCGGTCTAAGGTATCGACAAAGAAAGTATATTAGTTTTAGCTTCTCGTTATTATTCAATAGACAACAAAAAGGAAAATAGGTTAATCTGAAGTTTATTATAAGCATGTTAGGCTCTTCGCTAACACACGCAACAGTAGGCCTATGTACCCTGCTTTTTCTTCACAAAAACAGCACATACTTTTAGGGCATAGTACAAGTAACTTTAGATGAATTGGGATGCCGCAGTTGTGAAACTGCTGTCCTGCTTAAACGCATTCAAAATCGACGGTTATTTTGGAAATATTGAGAGCACCGCGAATCACGTGACCGCTAGATCGAAGCACGTCGCAACTGTTTTTCAACGGCTCGGGCAGGGAGCAGTTGCTAAAACCTACCATGTAGGTCGCATATCGAGGTGAATCCTTTTTTACGGTCTATGGGTGAATCCAATCCAGGACGGTAGCAACTCTGGATCTCCAGGTCTCTCTCATATTTGGAACAGTTTTGGTATATTATTGTATGAAAAAAAAAAATCTCTCTGAGATTTAACAATTCAATATCCAATTTATATAGACCCTTTTCACAGACTGTGCTGACGCGTTTTAACGTCATCAATATCGTAAATCCTGCTAAGTTTTTTGTATTTTCACTTTTTGCAAAAAAGGTATGTAAATTTATAACACTAATACTTTGTATTTTATTACTTTTGCATCAAATTACAAAAAAAAAAAACCCCAAGTAACCGCTGCTGTGAGGGGTTTCTAATACAGTGTTTACATTTCTCTTTTGACTGCCGTTATCAATCTCACTCTATTTTTCCCTCTTTTTGAAATTTGTGAAATCATTAATGTGGACTTTATTTCTTTTGCTATTTGAAATGAGCACACACACAAAAATATATTTATTGTATTCTCTCATTCACTTCTATAAAGGTTAACCTAATTATGACGACTTCCGCTCTGAGAAACCCAGAAATGTGAAAAGGGTCCATTAAATTGCAATATACAAACAATTAACCCTCTGGGGTTCTTCATTTATGGGTCACACTCAGGACCTTCGAGTTTGAGTAAAATCAATGAAATATATTTTTGTTCAATAATATTTTTTCTTTTCTTTGTTGATAATTAATATTTCTGCAATAATTGACCCATTTTTTCCCATTGAATATAATAAAACATTTATATATATATTTATTTTTATTAAAGCTGTATTTCATTTTAGAGTCAAGCCGAGGCCTCATGAAAGCAATTTTTTAAATGAGATCGGTGCCATCCGGTGGACACATTGAGCATTTTTATCACGCAATAGCAAATTTTTACCACTATAGTGGATCTTGCGTTTTATAAAACAAATTAAAAAATTGTAGCTTCATTGGAATGGTCCGAAACTTGGTGACTTTATTGGTACTTGGTATATGAACACCCTACAAAAATTGGGGACAGGATTTGGAAAGTCTAAGTGGTAGTAAAAAAAAAAAAATCACACTCAGGACCTTCGGGTCAAAAATGACCCCCATAGGAAATTATTTTTTTTGTGCATACAATCTACAAATCAGCCAGGGTGCTGGAAAAGGGACTCAACAGTGAAGGGGTGAATCTCTAAAACATCGAGTGCAAAACAGACAAATAAACTCACACACACACACACACACATACACACAAATGAACGCATGCCATTCCAAAAGCTAATTGTGTTTTTGTGTGTGTGTGTTATTTTGTCTGTTTTGCACTCTTGATGTTTTAGAGATTCACCCCTTCACTGTTGAGTCCTTTTTTCTGCATCCTGGCTGATTTGATTCTGTATTTTCATATTTTTGCCAATTTCCCATTCATTTTCTATGGGGGTCATTTTTGACCCGAAGGTCCTGAGTGTGACTATTTTTTTTACGACCACTTAGACTTTTCAAATCCTGTCCCCAATTTAGTTGGGTGTTCATATACCAAGTACCAATAAAGTCACCAAGTTTCAGACCATTCCAATGAAGCTACGATTATTTATTTTTTTAATTATAAAACGCTTCGGGTCATTTTTGACCCGAAGAACCCCAGAGGGTTAAATATGTATCCATAAATATCAGAGATAAATACCAAAGGCAACAAACGGTAATACTAAAAAAATAGCCAAAAAATGTCTGTCTTTGTTACATGTACTAACCATAGTAATAACAGTAAATTATACATAATTACATGCAACTAACCCTCAACCAAACCCTAATCCTACCCTAACCCTATAGTAAGTACAATTAATATTACTCAGTACCTTAAAACAAAGTGCAACCAAAATTGTAATTGGTACAGTAATCAGTATTTTGTATAACATATACAAAATAAAAAAATGAAACCGAATCAGAAACGCTAAAAGCCTAAATATATCATGAATATTGGTCACAAAAACATAAAATATTTGATAATAATGAAATTCAGGCAATTTGACTGTAAACAACATGATCAAAATGAAACGTTGCTTTTATGTCATTCAAATACATTATAAATGATCTATTTAACAGTTAGAGCTTTAAAAGGCAGAAATAAATATTCGTATATCACAAAATGATGGATTTAACTGCCCTATTTTATTTAACAAATATAATCCTCCAGGGCCAGTAAAGTCATATATGAAATCGGTAAATCAGAGGTGTGTGTAGCTGGAGATGATCTGCTCCAGTGCAGTAAAACTGTCCAGAAAATCCTCCTCAGAGATTCCAAACTTTGTATACTGATGAACATAGGCCCTACAGGAAGAAAAAAAAAGAAGACTTTTTAAAAAAAACACTGCAGAAAATTGGCCAATATTTATGCTACTGTATTTCTCACCTCGAGGCAAACATGTTCCAAGCCTTCCTGACTATATTGTCCAGTGGTTTTAAAAGGGACTGGCTGTTGCTGACCAAAGTGGCAGACTTTTCATATCCATTGAAGACTACAGGGGAGTTCCATGTGCTGAAACTATTTTCTGTTTTAAGCCACGGCACATATAACGCAGGATCCTTAAAACCATCTGTTGATTGAAGTATTTTTCATGTTAGTAAACTATACACATATTTTTCAACACAGGGTAAGCTGTTTTCTGTGAATGTGCGAGACTTCCGATTCATTAGCCACTATAGGGAAATAACACGGAATGACAGTGCAGTAAACGGTAAGACAATTTGTGCTACAAACCAGCGCATTTTTAATTAAGACAATATATTAAAATATGAAGTCTGCAATATCAAGCATCATAACGAGCTGCTTTGTACAGCTTAAAATAACTGGAAGCGAATGATACCGGAAGCCAGACACATTCAAATGACCCGTTCCTGTGTTGAAAATTAGGTGGATACAAATATGTATGGGATAATCCACTGCTATCTGTGCATTATTGATTTTAATGCACGACGTGGAGGCAAAGAACCGCCAGCAGTTTCACAAGTGCTGCGTCCCAATTCGCCTACTTATACTATGCCCTTAATATGTACTGTTTTAGTGAAGTACATACTTGCGTAGCGGAAGAGTAGGCAAGTCTAACATGCTTATAATAAACTTCTCACTTGCTCATACATATAAATCATTTAGCCGTGGATTATCCCGCTTATACCATGGTCATCAGCATTGATAACTTAAAGCTGTTATTAATGTTTGCAGCGCAATATTTGACCGGAAGGGTAAAATTGACAGATATTAGATCTAGCATTCTGCCCACTCTGAATCAGACAGAGAGATAAAGTAGTGCATAACATTACATTTATTTGAATGAATTATAGCAATTATTTGAAATAATTATCGAGAGAGAGAGAGATGCGTATCTGTGTCTGTTCTGCGTCTGTCTCTCCACAACAACGAAGCTATGGGTGTAATACGTCACAAAAACATTGCAACCCCCTCATTGCTGAAAAATATATAATGGAACTTCCTGTGCATTAAATGTTTATGGCACACCTTCCAGCCAATCAGAATCGAGTATTCAGACAGACCATGGTATAATATTTTTTATAAAACCAAAGAACCAAAAATTACAATAATACTTATGGCAATTTGAAAAATGTTAGCCTACATGTTTACATTTTTTTTTTTAAATCTTTCCGTTTTTTACTTTTTTTTTGGTGAAATTATTTGGTAGTCAGAGGTGGGGCTAGCCTGGCTCCGCCCTCCTACGTACTTTTAATTTTCCTTCAGTACTCCGTCTGGGATTGTGGTATATTCTCTGGTTTTCTCCGGTCAAATTTTAACCGGTCCAATCAGCGAACAGAGGGAGCGGCTGAGAACGATGACGTTGATGTCATGCTCAAGTATAAGGTGACATACATCACAACCAAACGTTAGCGATTGGTCATGGCAGATCCAGAGTGGCTCTGGGCAGATCCAATAGTTTTAAAATTCAACAAAGTGTTCACGTCTTCAAGGAAGTTAACGCTTGTCAATGGAGAATTAAATGAAATGTACGCGAGTCTGGTAGGACCAGGCTAAGGTGGGGCGGGGTGGGCGCCAAATTCTTTAAAGGTTTCTCAAACAAATGAGAACCACTGTCTTCCTCAGATTCACTCATTCGCCCGGTGTGTCTAGTCATATCCGTAAATAAAGAAAAGTTGCTCCGGTGTATAGTGTGGGAGTGGCATAGGTTAGGGCATCACACTTGGTGTCTTTTTGACATGGGCATGGGCACTCTTTTGGTAAAAAAAAAAACAAAGCTGGCAGCGTTTGATTCTAAATAGCAGCGCAGGGCGTCTTTTGTTGCTCCAACAACAGCAGCTACAGTAGCCTACCCAAGAGTGCTTTGTGGTGCAGAGATATCAGCTGGTTACAGTATTGATAACTATTGCTGAGCGAACGTCAATGTCAGCTACAGATAGTTTTGTTAACGACAAGTAGTAGATGATAAATTTACCTGAACAACCAAGGATCCGTCCAATCTGTGTCCACACAGCCTCTTTATGGTGTATATTATGGTAGAGTTTTGTACTCATGTCATTTAACGCCTTGTGCCGACACTAGTACAATAAGTCCATCTACCGGCCCCTTCTCCATTTTTTCAAGTTGTTTTGGAAACGACAGGTCTAGCTACTCGTTTGTCATTGTCAAGGCGCTTGACGTAGAGCGTTTTCTTTCAGAAAAGTTGAACTTTATTCAACTTGAAAGGGACGTTGTGGTGGCGTTTAAAAAAGTGCTCAGGACTTTTTTGAAAACTCAGTTTACTCCATAGGATTATAATGTAAAACAGCTTTTCAAAAAAGATGCCAAGTGTGAGGTTCTGTGAACACGCCCTTAGTTGTCGCAACGAGCGAGAGAGGTTGACATGGAGCAGCCAAATCTTGAACTTCCGGGGAATCACCAGTTAAAAAAATATATATAAACAGAAGAGAGTCTGCTGGAAAAAAAGAGAACATGGCAGAGCTGGTAATAAAACAAGAATCAACATTAGCTTGACTTTTCGGAGATGGCAAGAACTGAAGGATTTGAAATGTTGTAATAGCGATGCGGAGATGCGTTTTTATTTCTCAACTGACACATGTTAGCCTGGCAAGCCAGACCCACATCAAGATGTTGGGTCTGGGAACACACCATTGGCAGGGCTCAATCCGAGGGGCGGGATAAACAGTTGCCTTTCAAATTCCCATTGCACGCAATAGGATAGCGCCACAACCAACCAGAACAACAAAGAAGGTGAAGCGGAGCTATTTGATACTTTCGCCGTATCCGGTCGGCAAAACTCCGAACACATCTTCCGTTTTTCCGAACACATCTTCCGTTTGTTCTTTTCTCAAAGAAAAGCTTAACTCCAAGTCTTCCAGAGTCGCGGCCAAAGCCGATTCAAAAGACCGCTGTTCGCCAGCTTTTTTGTTTTCTTTTACAAGTAGCACACCGCAACTCTGCCGTCATTATGTTAAGCCCGCCCACCGACTCTATACACGTTGTGATTGGCCTGACCAGAGTTTGTTTTTTCCAGCTCGCAAGCCAACCAAGCGGCAACCTCCCGCAGTTTCTCTTGAAGCCAATACGGAAGTGCCTCAAACTGCAGTTCATCGACTGGCCGCTAGGGACAGGATCCAGAAGGGAGCAGAATCTCATTGAGCCCCATGTTACAATGGCCAACTTCAGAGCAGAATAAAACATGTTTACAGCCTGGTACAAATTGTGCTTTTGGTCTATACGGCTCATTTTGCCCTTCATGACAACTGTGAGGGGGGTGAATTTTTTTATAACTCATTCGTTTGCATTATATAAAGCCTTAAAATTCTGCATAATTAAGGGCGTGGCCATTTCGAGTGACAGGTGGATAGCCATTTATCTGCTGTCTGTTAGTCATCGCGTCACTTAAGCTCCGCCCACGTCCCGCCTTTTTGCCCATTTTCTGTTATCCGGGAGTGACGCGCGATGACGCGCTGCCAAGATGGCGCGTCCCTACTTTGCGCTTCAGAACGGCTCATCAGAATCCTATGGGTGACGTCACGGACACTACGTCCATATTTTTTTACAGTCTATGAAGCCAACGGAGAGTTGCTAGACTACACTGGCTGCAAATTACATTTCTTGCCGCTAGGGTGCGTCTAGATTTCTAGGCTAGACACATGTTGCTCTCTAACAGAGTCGATCGTAAAGCATTACTTATTGTGAAGGCTCATTACATTATGGCTGTAGTAGCTCTGTGCTAGACTTTAATTTCAAGGAAGTACCATGTCTATTAATGGGTAAAGCTACATCTTCAACTAGTCAGCTTGAGATCATTTCCATTTAAACTGGTTATATCTCAAGCCTAGTAGAGAATGTTTTAAGAGCAGTAGGAAAAACAACATTCATCTGCACAGTCACACAGAGCCGAAGCACAACCAAAACAATGCTCTTCCACAAAATGCATGCAGTTTTGTTTACAGTGTACCTTTAAAAAAAATGCATGGAAGTACATTGAAGGGCTACTTGCCTGTAACCGCAGTAGAGACGTCTTTCCCCCGCAGTATTAGAAGATTAGCAAGTGACGAATTGAAGCTTTTATGCCTGCTGTTTGTCGCGCTCTCTCCTCCTGATGTGACGCTTACTGTCCAGTCAATTCCTTAAAAAAAACATGTGTTTGTTACATGTCATATATATAGCATCCTTCCTAACCTAATATTACATTAATATGTGACATCACAGCACTCACCTTCCTCCATCCTAGCACTGGCGATGAGCATTTGACGTAAATGTTTGAGCAGGCCAGGCCAGTTAAACACACTATAGGCCATAGACGTGCTGGACATCTGAGGAATGTTACACAAGCTGAGCAGTTTGTACTCGGGGTGACACACCAGAGAACTCAGTAATTCCCCTGTAGACAGCAGATAAACACTAGTAAAAGAGTGTCATTTTTGCCTGATGACTCTCTGAAATTGGACGTGAACTGTGAGCCATTAGTACCTATGGGGTTTCTGCTGTAATGGCAGGGTGAATCAGCAGTATAAGCGGGCTGAAGCACGCTGCCCAGCTGGTGAGCGATCACCTTATTAACGTCACTGATGGAGATGTGTTTGATGTTCATCAGCTGGCTGCAGATTTTGTGCACAGTGTCATTCTCGTGAACCAGAATAGCATCAGAGTGCTGGTAGAGATGTGACAGCGTGAGCACAGAGTTGTAGTTTTGCACGATCACCTGGAAAGGAAGACAAAATCACAAAAACAAGAATAAGGATCAATGCCAAATAATAGTGTCCATGATAATGATAAAGGAAAAATATAGTTTACAACACGTGCCAAGTCCTTCGAAATGTACTCTGTTTTCATGTTGGTTTAATATGGTTTTGATGGCACAAGACACCACAGATGAATAGGGTAAATAGTTTAACAGATATCACCATACTCCCCCAGTTGATTAATCACAGTACATTAAAGGTGCACTATGTAACATTTTTTCAGTAAAATATCCAAAATCGTCAAGTTGAGTACTTACAATATCCCAAATGTTTCCAACTATTTGTAAATCGGGATAAAAATGCTATTTTACCCAAGGAACCGGGACGCGTGAGGGAGTCAAATTTGCCATAATTTTCAACACACTCAGATGTATCTAACACCGCCTTCACACGGGGCTTCGGCGTCAACGTTTGACGGAGGGCGTGGCTGAAGCTTGGTGCTGACGCGACCGTCATAGTGACCCGCTTGGACCACAACACAACACAAAAAAGGCGTCTTTTTTGAAAGCTAGTCTGTGAGACTAATTTGTGTATGAAAACTGATCACTTTAATATTTGATTCCTCATTTGGCTGGGGGATAGCGCCTATTTGAACCACACATGATATGATATGCTGCCTGTCATTCAATGATAAACAGAGTAACGTTACACGGACGGAATACAAGCATGATACATTCCAGATTCTCCAACCGTCTCTGCCACCTCCTTCCAGGCCTGGTCTCTCCAGTTTGTGTCCCGGTATGTAAATAATGATTTGTAGTAAAGGACCGGGTGATTACCCACCGGAATTATTAGCTTTTCCTCCATTTTAGATCGTTCTTCACTCTTCATTCACCGGTGTTTTAAACGAACGCGATTGGCTAGCGTCTGCTCTAGGATATTTGTATAGGGTGATCTGATTGGATGACGCCTGCGTCGGCGCTTGAAAAGTTGAGAAATCTTCAACTTTTGCCGCTTGCAATGCGAGTGAAGCGACGCAACGGAACCCACAATTCAGTTCGTCAACGCATGACGTCACCCATTCAAAGTAAACGAGAAGCGTTGACGCCGACGCCCCGTGTGAATGCGGCGTAATATGATAAACAGAGCTGCGTTACCTCATACTCATGACCGCTAAAGCGGAAGTGGCGCCAGCAACTGTCATAATAAAAGTCCCTCTGCTCACGAGGCGTGTGTTGCCTTCATCTTATTAACAATCGCTCCAGCGGCCTTGCTCAGCTCTGCTTCATACTACAGTAACATTAATAATCACATCTATGAACATGATTTCTGCCCGAGTCCTATCCCGATTCTTTTCCACCGACTTTGAGGTGAAGACCACATGTCCCAAGATGCTGCGCTCAAACTTGGTGTCATCAAACTACGCCTTTGTTTTGAACAGGCGACCTCTAGTGGACGGAAAAGTTACATAGTGCACCTTTAAGACATTTTTTTAATACAAGTTTTCTAAAATATGCAAACGTGTCATTAATTAAATTTGCAGAACAGACATTTGAACATTGGATGAAGCCAGGTTCAAAGTTCTTGAATCGTTTAGCTTGTGTATTTTTACAGAGGGGGATTTGGGATATCTATTTTTATCATTTCATATAATGAGAAAATACTGTCAACAGCCAGAAAAAAAATTGCACCATGCCTTTAGGAATAAAATGTTATATAAATCAGGCGAATGATATATGGACAAAAAAAAAAACATAGATCAGAATAAAACTGTAAAGTTTGGTGTATGTAAATGCTACTGTACTGTACACTTGAATGTGCAATAAACACTTAAAAGTGTATTTTAGATGTTTTCTTTCTACTAGTCTGAAAGCAGGCATGGAAGAAAAATAACTCAAAAATGTATGTCCTGCCCTTAAAGCTACACTATGTAACTTTTCCGTCCACTAGAGGTCGCCTGTTCAAAACAAAGGCGTAGTTTGATGACGGCACGTTTGAGCGCAGAATCTCGGGACATGTGGTCTTCACCTCACAGCCGGTGGAAAATAATCAGGATAGGACTCGAGCAGAAATCATGTTCATGGATGCGATTATTAACATTACTGTAGTCTGAAGTAGAGCAGGAGCGAGTGTTGTGGAGCTGAGCAAGGCCGCAGGAGCGATTGAAGAGCGGGACTGTTATTATGGCATAGTCGCTGGCGGGACTTTTATTATGACACGGTTGCCGGCGCTACTTCCTCTTTTCCAGTCATGAGTATATGAGGTAACCCAACTCTGTTTATCGTATTAGATATATCTGAGTGTGTTGAAAAGGAAGTTATGACGTTCGCTCGGCGGCTGCTATGACACTTGTTCACAATGCAGTGAGAGTAAAGTGTTTCACTGAATAAAACCGGAGACCGAGGGTGACGCAGATATGACGCAATCGACAGGCGACTCCCTCACACGCATAGCTCACACGTCCCGGTTCCTTGGTTAAAATAGCAATTTTCTCACGATTTACAAATAGTTTAAAACATTTGGGATATTCTAAGTACTCAACTGAACAAAATATATAACACTGGCCTAGTGGTTTCTGGATATTTTACTGCAAAAATCCTACATAGTTCACCTTTAAGAAAAGTTTAAATGTATTACTCTAAAAATGTAATGTTGTATAACTGTTACCCCTTCTGTTCTTATTTATTAATTATTAATTCATAAATATTTTAGGTTTTTGGGGAATTGCCCCACATGACATTTTACAACCTGAACTAACATTGCCTTATCATAAACTGGTCAAATTATTTGATATTTTAAGAAACGTATTGACCTTGACATGCATGAGGGTCTGCAGAGGCTCAAATCCCTACAAAAAAAAAAATGTCATTGACCCAACTGTTAAAGCTCATTACCTCACCAGCTCCATAGGGCCATGTTATTTGATTTAGGATGAAGGACTGGGGGTATATGTCCCTCAAACGTTGAGTGACGTAGGTACCCACACCAGAGCCGGTGCCGCCTGCAACACTCATCATGGTGAAAATCCCTGCAAGACGATCACATCGCTCGATCTCCATCCGCACCAGATCCTCCACAGCCTCTCCATGACGTGGCCCATGAACACAGAACCTTCAGAGAAGAAGAGTAAACTGAACCCACACAGGATCAACACATGGAAAGCTCAAACTAAGAGCTGATCTGCTTCTTACCCATTGGCCCAGTTGTTTCCAGAGCCCTGCTTCTGGGAGAAATGTGCTCTGTCTCCATACCTCCATCTCCCAGATTTTGAAGCCGTGGCTATTGCTTGAGAGATGACCTTGGGCTCCATATCAACCAGCACTGACCGCGCCACAAGTTCTGTGAGACATAAACATAGGGAAGCTGATATAGATATCAAATATTACAGAGGTATTAGCAGGGTGAGTTGTGTTGAACAAACCTCCAGTTGAGCTTTCATAAAAGAACCTCTCATCACTGCATTGCTTGTAATTCTTTCTGTTTGGTCCATTTGAGTCACCGCTTATGACACTGAAGAGCTCCTGTCCGATCTGATTCCCACACTGACCCAACTGTAAGCTTACAACCGACATATCAATAACCTACGGGCTCTGTCTGTCCCCATGTCCCATTAAACGATGCGACAAACGATGCACGCGCTCGTGGCAGCATGTAAATACACAACTCCCAAAAGTGTAGCTATAGCAACGTTTACCTTCTACCTCAATTAAACAAATTCCCTGGATGTCAGTTTTACTATACAGAGTCAAAATAAAACGGAATACACATTATCTAGTAGCATTAAGTCACTACTTAAAAGAAAATAAACTTTTACAAAGTAAAAGAAGAGATGTTGTGCCTCCAGTTGAAGGCGGGTGCAGTTTTGCAAGCGTCGGAACTGATGCATGATGGGACAGGGAGAGTGAAAAACATCTCTACAACCATCAGATGGCGCACAATTTACATACTTTCTGTGGGCTCCCTTGTTCTACTCGTCTAATGTTCTACTAATATGTACTATAAATGTCACGAAAGCGTAGTCACATTTAATCACAAAATCAAATCAAACTGAAATTAGCAAAATATATATTTTTTTTTCCATAAAGCACAAGATTTTTTTTAAAAATATATTTTGCATTATTTTCATGCCAGCCAAGTACATTTTTCTCCAATTATTTTTTACTTTGTAATTCTATTTCTTGTGTCATTACTGCAGTAGATTTGAAAAAATAATACCATTATAATTTAAATAATAAGCATTTTTTCCATATTGCATTACAATAACAAGAATGTATATATTTTAGTATTTATTTGAATTATTGTATATATTTATTTGTATTACATTGAATTTGAGGAAACGTGATATTTTGTTCTTCTTCTTTGTTTGATTCAGGGTTAAAATATGATAACGTTGATAAAGTTTGGCAGTAAAGATAACATGTAGGCCTACTAACATATTTACGTGAAAGCTTATTCTATTCGTTTTAATTAATTACTTAATTTCAATTGTTTTAATTAAGTAATTATTTAACTAAATGTGTGTTGTAAAACATACAAATAAATAGATACAACACTATATATATATATATATATATATATATATATATATATATATATATATATATATATATATATATATATATATTATTTGTTGTATTATTGTATTATTGTATTGTATTATTGTATTGTTGTATTATTTATTTGTATGTTTTACAATATCACATATTTAGCAAAATTAATTAATTAAATATACTAAAGATTGTTTACATTATTTTAGTATATATATATATATATATATATATATATATATATATATATATATATATATATATATATATATATATATATATATATATATATATATATATATATATACACACACACACAGTTATTTATACTATTTTTTGTTTATATATATATATAAAAAATACAAAAAATAGTATAAATAACTGTGTGTGTGTGTATATATATATATATATATATATATATATATATATATATATATATATATATATATATATATATATATATATATATATATATATATATATATATATATATATATATATATATATATATATATATATATATATTATGTGTTGTAATCAAATATAAATATATATATACAGTTATTTATATTATTTATATATATTATTTGTTGTAATTATTTATTTGTATGTTTTACAATATCACACATTTAGCTAAATTAATTAATTAAATATACTAAAGATTATTTATATTATATATTATGTGTTGTAATCAAATATACTAAAATGATTTATATTATTTTAGTATATACATATATATATATATATATATATATATATATATATATATATATATATAGATAGTTATATATATATATATAGTTATTTATATAATTTATATATATATATATATATATATATATATATATATATATATATATATATATATATATATATATATATATATATATATATATATATATATATTTGTTGTAATTATTTATTTGTACAATATCACATATTTAGCTAAATAATTAATTAAATATAATAAAGTTTATTTATATTATTTTATTATATATATATATATATATATATATATATATATATATATATATATATATATATATATATATATATATATATATATATATACATACATACAGTTATTTACATTATTTTTTGTTTATATATATATAGTTATTTATATATATATATATATATATATATATATATAATTTGTTGTAATTATGTATTTGTATGTTTTACAATATCACACATTTAGTTAAATTAATGAAATTAATAATAGATTAATGTATGTATTTAAAGGTCGAGTATTCTGATACTGACAGCTACACATAAAGACAGTTTGAAGTCCGGCGCGAGTTTGGTATTTTCCCGCATTCCTCCGCGCGGGGGTGTCAGTTTGCGTCCATGCCGGTCATGGCGACTGTGCGTTCATGTCCATGAGGCGGGAAGCGCGAGCCCCTCACGCGGTTTGAAGTGATCCCGGACGGCGAAATCAACGATGGCTGGCGTTTTCGACATCGATCTGGACCAGCCGGAGGAAAATGTCTCCGATGATGAGCTGGAGGAGGTAACGGACGGACGGTTTGGAAAGTAAACGGCACGCGGGAGTGTTCCACCCCGAGCGGAGTGCAGGCCCGAGGCCCGAGGAATACGCGTCAGGCTGCTTTATGTTATGCTAACATGCTAACACGATAACCGTACAGTGTGTTTTACTTAGTGAATAACTTTGATATTCAGCCTGTCAGCACACGTGTCAGAGATATCTGAGTTTTACTACCTGAAATGTGTGTTATATTTACCAGTCGAAGATATGAGCCTGAGATAATAAGGTTGTATGTAAGCATTACTACTTGACAGTAGTGTACAGTTAGGGCGATTTAAAGGGCTGGACGCGTGTGTTCTTTCACATAGGAAGGATGCTGCACTGCAGCATACCTTAGATATAATTTTTTTGGTATGCATATCGCGTTAAGTTGTCTTTAAGAACTGTCTTATTATATTCACGAGGATCAGTCAATTAGGAGTTGCAACGCCATAGATGGTGCATGCCACCTTATTAGATCTCTGGGAATAGTATTGCGAAATCCGACCCCTTACGTTTTCATGTTCAGACTAGAAGTGCTGCCAACTGTTGCCTCGTAACGTTATCTCTTCGTGCACTGATCATTTCTTCACCCAACACCCAACTGTTCACCATTGCAGTGAATTGAGCTTTTATTGATCATGCATTTAATACTTCTCTTCTGCAGGCTCAGATCAATGACCTTATGGATCAGTGCAGTGGCTTTGAATTGTGAGTATATGTAGTGGTTGCCATCTGACAGTTTTTATTTTTTAATATTTGAATTTTTTATAAAGATGCATAGACAGATAAAAAAATAAATAATAATACACTTGACACACAAAATCAACATTCTAATGCTGATGAGAGAAATAATTATGATTAAACATTATGATTTGTCATTTTCGGTTCGTTCTTCTAGTAACATGGACGACTGTGAGAAGATTGAGATATCGGAGGACAATGTGAACCAGGGAACTGAGAACATCCGTCCAGAGTGCTTCGAGCTTCTCCGTGTGTTGGGGAAAGGTGGTTATGGAAAGGTATTGTAGCAGGGTTATTATATATATTAAAGACGTTTAGTTTTGTTAATTGAAATGAAGCTGAAATAAAATGGCAATAGAGATAAGGTAACAGAAACATTTGAAATATTGCCTGTAGTTGAAGCACTGGAATAAAACAAATTGAACCTAAATATTAATATTTAAAACCTGATTAAATGACAAAAGCACATTATAAAATTATTAAACAAATTAAAATGAAAATATAAAAAAATATATATGCTTGAAAATTAAAAAAATAAAATCATTTTCTATGCATTTCTTTTTAAATAGGTTTTCCAGGTTCGGAAAGTATCCGGTGCCGCAACAGGAAAAATATTTGCAATGAAAGTCTTAAAAAAGGTTAAGCAAATTCCTTCCATTTGAATGCAGTAATTAACATTTGTCGCGATGTCTCAATGTCACCTCGTTCTACTTCTTGTAGGCTATGATTGTACGCAATGCCAAGGACACAGCGCATACTAAAGCGGAGCGGAACATCTTAGAGGAAGTCAAGCATCCTTTCATCGTTGATCTAATCTATGCCTTTCAGACGGGCGGCAAGCTTTACCTCATCCTTGAATACCTAAGTGGTTCGTGAATCAAGAACAACCTTTGTCCCGTAGAGATAGATGACTTCTCATTCTTTCCACTCCCCTCCTGTTGCTGCGGAGTTGCTAAAGAATATATTCCGCCATTGGTGGCATTCCTTCTTTGAATGTCTTGTTTTGTTTTTTTCTTGCATAGAGGGAATTTATTGTTTGCTGAAATGATAAATACGTTAATGTAAAACGGCACTTTTGCAGTGCGATTTTGTTTTAAAATCTAATGTGGTAAAGCTTTACTATCAGTCCATCTCTGTGTTTGCTCTTAAAACTGCTGTTTGTGGTAAAAACGTTTTTTTTTTTTTTTTTTTTGCAGGTGGGGAGCTTTTTATGCAGCTTGAGCGAGAAGGGATTTTCATGGAGGACACAGCCTGGTAAGAGAGGCCGATTTGTTTGGTTTTGTGACTTAAATGAACTTGCCATGTTAAGATGTAGCTATGGTTAGCACTTAAACGCATACAGACCTGGTTTCACAGACAAGGCTTAGGCTGCATCCGAAATCGTGTACTATGTGAGTTAGGGATGTCACAAGTACCGTTACTTCGGTACCAGGTCGGTACTGAAATTATAAAAATGTGAGGATGATACCAGCATTTCTGTAGTACCGACTCCCGAGTATATTCGGTACCCGCAGCTGTGTTCAGTGACTTCCGTGTTTATCTAAGCGCAGGGCTCCAGACTGTAGCCAAATTAGGGTTGTGCCGATGGACGATATCATCGTCCATCGTGATGGCTGACCGACATCACGATGGAGCGCCACCATCGTGATGCCACGCCCCAGTTGCGAGTCTGTTGTGAGTGCGACACACACAAATCCTCTTCTATAGTATTAGTTATACTAAACATTTAGCAGGGATTGCTCTGTAAATTAAATTGAGAATGTAACTAATGCATATATGCTATTTTAAATACTGTAGTCTATGCCAGATATATGCATAGCCTACATTTTGAAATTATTTGAGGCTGAAACATCCATAAGCATGCGTGTTTATTTAAGCACTTCCGTCAGTGAAACAATACAGCCTATAAAACATTTAAACGATTTTCAGTAAATAATGGTAACCTCAAGAATATTAGAAAATTAATAAGTTAGAAAAATATTTTATTCATACTATTTCCCCGCAAAGATGCGTCATATACCGCTTTGCGCTTTGAGAGGAAAACGGGACACAAGCTGGATAGACACCTTCTCGAATATCTTCATCTTCATATGTTCTACTGATGTTGCAAAGCAACACTTGTTGTAAAAGGTCTGAAGAGCGAATTTTATCTTCCACGGGGTCAAGACATTTAGGCAATCTTTGATTATTCACTGCCAGAGAAAACGAAACTAAAATCACCGGCGCGCGCGCGTGTGTGTGTGAAATGCGCTATTCAAATAAACCAAACTTGACGCGCCTTACCAAGTTTAATAACAAACTGTGTTAAATAAAATTTGAAGTAATAAGGTATTCGTCCTACAGTGTTTTTTATACTTTACCACAGTAAAGGATGTGAATAGTTATAATATACTTAATTATAAGCAAACGAAAGGAAGAAACGTTTATAATCTCCTGTGAACATGGGTGAGACGTGAGTGAAGATTTGGGAAAAGAAACGAGATGTCCATGTCCATTGGGATAAAATGGACTAGGCCTATTGTTAAAATTCACGGAAAGTCGAGTGACCAGATCCAGATCGCAAAACAGAATGAAAAAGTGCTCTCTGACCATTATTTCCTTTCTAGGCTAAGCTTTGTGCTTCACTCCTGTGGTAATATTCACGTGAAACAACATTCACATACAAAACACTGGGTTAGTAAAATAACGAAGTAATTTTTTTTTAAAGTAGAAAATAGTATTTATGTAAAGAGATATATTAAAATAAAAAGAGCTCAACTCTTAAGTGGAAGGAACCCATTTTTTCCCCTCACGTGCAAACTAGCGGATGAGTCATTATTTGGGTTAGTAAAAATAACGAAATTATAGTTTTAAGAGAATAGTAGCTATTTATGTAAAGATAGTATATTATCTACCTATTTACCTAACACCCAAAAAAAAAAAAAAAACCTAAGACGACGATATCATCGACCATCACGATGTCAACACATACTGTAAACATCGTCAACTGCCAATTTAGGGGACATCGCCCAACCCTAAGCCAAATATATACTAGTGTCTGTGGATATTAAACTGCAAAATACTATTTAAATATCACTCCTCCATGTTCTGCGTCTCCGTGTGAACGACACTCGCTCGCTGTCTTTGTAGTCTCTGCTGTGTGTTACTATATGAGGACACAAACCGTAACGCACAAACCGTCCCTTCGTGAGAAAACGGTCATATCATGAACACAGACACTCAAAGGTCTTCACGGCAACCAGTCAAAATAAAAGTTTGGTTTAAAAAATTTAAATTGACAGAATATTTCAGGCTACTCTTGTAGCCTACAGTAGATTTAGCTATATGTAATAATAATAATAATACGTCTCTACTAATGATAATAATTATGCCTAGATGGTTGATTATTTTTCACTTGATCTTTTTTATGAACAATGTTTAATTTTAAACAGCATACAGCCTTTAAATGTTTGTATTATTTACTTATAATGATTATCATCATCATAAATAATAAACTTAATACATTTAATATATATTTTTTAAATAGTTAAATAAAATAAAAAAACATTTAGCTGTGGTACAGAAATTGGTACCGAGTACCGTACAATTTTTATGGCATTGGTACGGACTAGGGCTGAACGATATGGACAAAATTTCATATCTCGATTTTCATGCCAGATATCTCGATATCGATACAATACGATATGACTACGTGTTCGGTGAAAACCAGAATCTGAATTAAAATGTGTTTGATTTAAGCCTACATTTCAAAAATTTGTGTCAGAAAATGTATTGTTTTTAAGCCTTTCGCACGTACGATCACACAGGTGTAATCAGTCTAGGCTGGTCCCTGGAGCGTATGATCAAGCGCATCACATGATCAACTGCTAAATTCAAATGTTGAATTTAGCCAGAGACAGGCGCGCTCAGAGCTGTCATATATCACAACTTTTCAGTGTTTTCAACCACATACTGTTTATTTTAGGTTTCAAACATATAAATTCACATAAGTACTAAAAAAAACAATCCATTTAGAGTTTGTAAAATACACACTGATGTCTATGGAAGAGGTAATAATAATCCTTTCCATTATAATTATACACATATTGTGTAAGTAACTTCAATGTTTACTTTATTCTATTCCCAGTTCACCAGCCACTTACTCTTAAGTATTTCGGGAGAAGTGGATGAATTCACGTGTTGTAAACATAGAGGTTGTAAATCCAACAGATCCGGTTCTCTGAACTGCGTCTGCGGCACAAACTAACACGGCGGCGCCCATCGCGCATACAGCTCAACTAACGCGATCGTTATAAAGGTGTTTAAACAACAATATACTTCCACTTGCATGTATTTGACAATCGGAATATCAGATATTTCATGCCATAGCTAACACATTTGTGAATATTCTGAATAAAAACGGAAAAAATGACATAAAAGCAGACCATCATTCATTCAGCGCTGTTGCTGCTGCGGTGTGTCACGTGACAAGCAATGACGCGTCACCATGGAAACGCCGCCCCCCCTCTCACAATATAGTTCCACGTCCCTGGTAGTGTGTGCGCGCTGGCTTTAGCGGTGCATTCAAGGGCACTCGTAAAACTGATGTTTGTTGTGACTGCCAGAGTTGTATGCAGGGCGAGCGCGGAGAGAGGAAATCTATATCGTCTATATCGTTGCTTTTTTCGATAGTAATATCTTGAAAGTTCATATCTAGATATAGATACGATAACGATATATCGTTCAGCCCTAGTACCGACTACTGGAATTTTGGTACCGTGACATCGCTAATGCGAGTAGGTACTACATTTGAATTTGAACAAACTTCGCGACCGTTAAAAAAGTAGGTTCTCTATAGTATGAATGAATGTAATCCGGACATACTACATCTGCCATGTTGTCATGATCATGTGACCTACCAGCGTCAGTTGCTTCACCTCCATTCATAAATCATCTCCCGTGGCCTCATGAGATAGTAAAGTGTCCATCGTATGCGCACTTCGGAATCTCGCCGGAAGTAGTAGGTCATCCGGGGACTTTTCGCCTACTATTTTTCAAATACTATGAATTCTGACATACTACCCTGTTGGCATACTGTTTTTCGCATACTATATAGTAGAGAATTATTCGATTTCGGGCGCAGCTTTAGATTAAGCCAGGATTCTGCCTTAGTTTAATTAGGACATTTTAAGTAGCTTTTAGAAAAAAACATTACAGTGTGCATCTTTAGACATAACAATGGCACTGACATATTTTAAAGGCCACATGACACACACAGTTTTTCTGCCAATCTCATGTTAATCTTGAGTACCTGTAGAGTAGTATTGCATCCTTCATATCTCCGAAGAGTCTTTAGTTTGATCATAATTATAAAAGACAGATGCACAATAACGATTCTTTCCGAAAACTGCTGAACTCGTGTAGGCGTGCAGTGGGCAGAGCTAGAGTCACGAACACACACACACACACACACACACACACACACACACACACACACACACGCGCACACACACAATACATCATGGCATTATCCCTGGATAACTTTCGATTCACTTTACGTTTGTGTTGTTGACATTATACGCACTTACGCACAGACATTTTATGCAGTTTCACTCACCGCCTGCGGTTTCGACTCATGACTGGGAAGAAACAAACACACTTTCAGAACTCCGTTGCTGCCCTGGAAAAATAAACTGCATCCACTGTTTCCTTAACACTGGGTTATTTGGGAAGCTGAACTAGGTTATCTTTCCCTCACAACCAAAAACACACTTCTTTAGTAACATTATTGATTTTGTGGTCCAAAAACAAAATGACAGCGCTGTCGACGGCTTCTGTAACTCGAACAAAGCTTGTTGATGGGCGCACCCTTTAAGATAACCCCCTTTAAGACATGTCAGCGCAAGTTGCTTTCAGTTAAAACAGCTCAAACTTCCATTTTAGTCTTGGACTAGGCCTTGTCTATGAAATCGGAGAATAGTGTTTTATTGAAGTGTACATTTTTAAAACAATTTACAAGGACGCATGAACAGATACATGCATACAGTAAGCCTTAAATTCAACATGATGAGATGAACAAAGATAATCAGAATGATGAGAGCTTTTTACATGCAGTTTTTACTTGGCTGAAATCTCTATGGCCCTCGGACACCTGCATCAGAAAGGCATCATCTACAGGGATCTCAAACCTGAGAACATCATGCTCAATAACCAAGGTTTGGCCTCTTCATTTTGTAATTTAGAAAGGAGTAAATCGACAGTGGAAGTACTGAAAAATGTTACATTTTTAATAATCTGTTTTTGGTCTTATCACAGGACATGTAAAACTGACTGATTTCGGGCTGTGTAAGGAGTCGATTCATGATGGCACAGTGACCCACACTTTCTGCGGCACAATTGAGTACATGTGAGAGCCGTTTAAAGAAGCCCTTAACATCCTTGTAATGTCTGAGTTGCTAATTTCCTGTTTTGCATTGCCTGACGTGCCTGTGTGACATGCATTTAGATGAGTTCTACAGTAGCGTGAGAAGTTCCTTTTAATTTCAGGGCTCCGGAGATCCTCATGAGAAGCGGACACAATCGGGCTGTTGACTGGTGGAGTCTGGGGGCTTTGATGTATGACATGTTAACAGGAGCAGTGAGTATACGCGTCTTGTGAATG
Source organism: Gobio gobio (assembly GCF_949357685.1). NCBI lineage: Eukaryota > Metazoa > Chordata > Actinopteri > Cypriniformes > Gobionidae > Gobio > Gobio gobio. Next base: position 40,551,993 of record NC_137114.1, read on the forward strand.
CGCTGCACTAGCTTGCAATAGTTTAATTGTTTTTCGTGTTTACATTCTGATATTTATGTTCCAGAATTAATTTCAACAATCAATTAGTGAGCTTGGCTAATTAAAAAAAGCATTTAATTAGATTTTTAATTAGATTAGACAAAATGAATTTCACATACACTATAAGCTAATTGTCTAATGTTCAAACCAAAAATGTGATTTTGTTGTCAATTTCTTTTTATATTTATTAGTGAGGTCCCTTACAAGGGGTAGGGATGGGCATTTCAAGCAAAAATTATATTCGAAGATCGCTGGGAATTATTCGCTTTTTATTTGAAAATCGCAACTCCTCCCCCGCATGCACGCGTGTAAAGGCTACAAACATAAACAGAGAGAGAGAGGGAGAGAGAGACCATTCACGCTCTCAATCTGTAGGATAACAAACTGTTTAATTCATTAGGGAATAGGCTATATCAACTCAAGCCATATATTTATTGTAACATGCTGAAACATATGACTGTAATGTGACATCGCCCCAAGTTACCTGATAAATACCACAAGTCTACAGTGCGTGTGAGACGATGTGTTATTCTTCTGTCGTCTCAGGGCGTTTTTACTCTGGCATTTTAGTTCGGAATGGGGCACGGTTAGCATGAAAAATTGCTAATGTGAAAGCTTACCTACAGAGCTTGGTGTGCACTGAGGTACCGAACCCGAGAACACACAACCGGAGTTCGGTTGCTCTCGTAGCTGAGCCGTGATTCACGTGAATGTGCAAACAACACTCGGGTGCGCACTTGTTCTGGAAGAAAGTAACCAGCGCATGTGTTTTAGCCAATTACAATGTCATTAGTTCAATAACATACACGTAAGAGATGATAGTGTTGATGATTTACCTGAGATACGATCGCGAGAGCGAGCCTGCAGTGTATTCGCGCATCGTGCAATCAGGGCAGCAAATGAATGGCAATTCACCGTCTCCTCAAAAGAGTCTGTTTGCAAGCAGCAAAGCCGCCTTCAAGCGACACACATACGGTAAACCCAAGTGTCGTTTACTCAGCTGCACATAATGGCACCAAATTAATTGAAAAAAGCCCAATATATTGACCCGCGTTCTGTTTTCTATCACGCCCGTGTACGTTTGTGATGACGTAAGATGAACGCAAACGCACCAGGGTTCAAGTTGAGTGTGAAACCAGACCAACACTGCGGAGGCGGAGGGAACAGTCAGACTCGGACCGCAGCAAACGTGTCCAGTATAAAACACCCTGAGAGCTGACTGGCAGCTTTTAGGTGCGTTATTGGCAGCGCCTCTGGTTACATGAACGCGTCAGCACCACATCAGCACCGACAACATGGGGATTTTTTTGGGACAATAATCGCACATACTATTCGATATTCTATAATTAAATAACTAATCGAATATTCGAAAATCGCGACCCATCCCTAACAAGGGCATCATTGTATGTGGGGTCCTTAGCATTAAAACGTTTGAAAACCCTAGATCTAGTTAAGTCTTTGAACATCCCTACTTTAAATGGGTGTTTCTTTTTGACATGGATGTTTTTTGCCTTTCTAGCCCCCCTTCACAGGAGAGAACCGGAAGAAAACCATTGACAAAATTCTTAAATGCAAACTGAACCTCCCACCCTACCTCACACAAGAAGCCAGGGACCTTCTCAAAAGGGTAGGCTAACATTTAAAAATAGAATAAAAAATTAAGTAAAAAAAAATATTTTGTAATATAAATTTTATTCAATTTGTGTTCAGCTACTTAAAAGAAGTGCCTCATCTCGACTTGGGGCTGGACCTGGAGATGCAACAGAAGTACAGGTTTGTTTACAGCTCTTATATCTAACAACATCAATGTTGAATTCAACATGAAATCTTTACCCTTTTTAGCCTGACATATGAAACAATGTTATAATATATATATATATATATTACAGAGTCCCAGGGTTCCCGAAAGTCTTGCATTTAAAAATCAACATTTTAGGACTTAAAAAGTCTTAAATTCGCTATAATGAAATATTGAGTTCTAGGTCTTAAATAATTGTCTTACATCCATGTGACACTACCTCTATTGCTCATTGAAATGCTCCTGCAGCGCTTGTTTATAAGTTCTTGTTTTATTACTGACCATTTACTTGATTACTTAATTACTTGAGAACTTTTTACTTATATTAAGCAATTGCTTATTGCTGTGGTTTACCTGTAAGATTTGAAGTGATCATGTTATTAAAGTTGGATGGCACACCACTGGACCAGCCATGTGTGCCTATTGTGCATCTAATAAAAAAATAAAATTGTTTTATCCTTGTGGGATTGAGCTATGCGAGTGCAACTAATACTCAATAATACTACTATAATAAATTAATTTGCTTTGCTAGTAATTTAGTGATTGTGCATTTCCTTTGTACGTTTTTTTTATTGCGTGATATAGGTCTTGAATTGAATTCATAATTGTCTTAAGTCTTAAATTTGACTTGGTGAAAACTGCAGAAACCTTGAGTTCACACTTGAGGAGGAAGGAAACGCCTCAGTTTTATTCAGAGGGGCCTAAACTGTGCAAGCAGCGATCTGGTGCGTTTGCTGATATGGCCAAAAAGATGAAATTCTGATATGTAATGTGAATAAATGAAATGTTATAACCGTATAGCAGACTACTTGCATAAAATTCATATGAATTTCAGCTGCCACTATATATCTCCCAATAATATGTCTTCGTTGATACCTAGATAATATTTAAATGCTTAGTTTACAATCAAAACTCAAGAGATGTATAAATTAGGGATATGTGGGACCAGTCGATTAAACAATGCTGCTGCTAGTCGACTTGGAAATACAAGTCGTTTACTTTTTTCCTTCACATTTTATGTTTTTACAAAGTCTACATTTAAATTACCATCATGTAAAATTAATGGTAGGATCCAATTCTCACTATTAACTAGTTGCTTATTAGCATGCATATTACTAGGATATTGGCTGTTTATTAGTACTCATAAAACGCATATTAATGCCTTGTTCTGCATGACCATATTCTACATCCTTTAATCCTATACCCAATACCTAAACTTAAAAACTACCTTACTAACTAATAATTAGCAGTAATTAGGAGTTTGAGGCAAAAGTCGTAATAGTTAGTTAATAGTGAGAATTGGACCCTAATCTAAAGTGTGTCCAAATTAATATTATTTTGAAGAATTTATTATTTTGAAAACAAAATCATTTCATTTTTCCTCATATTTTGCATGAGTTCGTTTTCACTCGTGGTGAGTTCAGAGAAATGCCCACTCTAAAGATGTATATTTTGAAATCTACACACAATTTTTCTGTTTTATTCTGTCATGTTAAACTAATATATAACAATTAAGCTTCCTTAGGCTTGTTATACTACCGGTTATAATGGACAATAGAGTATGAAATTGTATATCGGATTAAAGGAGAAACCTTATGAATCTTACTTGACACTTGAACAGTTACTATATCAACATCCTAACAAAGAGAATAGGCTTAAATTATGTAGTTGTCAGTATGCGTCAAGCTTTTCTTGTGATTTTGCCGCCCGTCATGTGTACAGACTTTTCATACACGAGAAGCGTTTTTCAAACCCGGGCTCAGTTCCAAGATTTCCGTTTAAATGTTAATGAAATTAGTCGTTGCACACATCCTTAGTACAAATAAATGTTCCTTAAAGGCCTGATGTGTCATATTTGATACTTTTTAACATGGTGGGGAAAAAAAAGATGTATGGATAATAAGGCTGCACGATTCATCGAAATCGAACCACAATCGCGATTTGGCTTATGTGCAATTATGAAGGCTTAAAGGCTGCGGTGGTTTTTCTAAAAAAAAAATTTTTTTTATATAATGCTCTATGATCAATAGTAAACGCTGCTCCTTCTGAAAGCACTGCGAGTTTGAGTCGCTTATAACATGCATTTGAAAAAACAAAGACAACGTTTAATAACATGTGTAACGCTCACTTTATATCATCAGTCGAGTGTTTGATATTTCCTTTTTGTGAGCTGATGTAGCTTCTTATCACTTGTATCTGCACAAAAAGATGTATGTGTCTTTTTGTGCAGATACAAGTTGTAATGTTACGTTGATGTTGTGTGTGTGTGTATATAGGATATCTGAATGATTAATATCATATAGGATGTGTCATATGTTCATTCACTCTTCAGCTTCATCTCATGCAGATGCTATTCCTTTTATATGCATTATTCATAATCTACAAGCTACTTTTCTAGGCATATCTTCATATTTTGATATTTTTATTTGTCAACATTAATTTTTGTAACAGTGTTTTAATTAAAATATTTTCGTTTTTACCATGATGGACCCGCCCCATCCCCCGAATACTTGAGTACTCATTTTTGAGACCTAGTAATCTAAATGGACACAATGCCCACCCCTGTTATAACCATGTTGATAATTTGAGGCTTTAGAAATGTGCATATGAAATATGATACAGTAGGATTTATAGGGTTAATTTATATGGGGAGTTTTACTGTGATTTTTTTATTTGCTTTAATTTGTCTCCTAGACTCATCCCTTCTTCCGACATGTTAATTGGGACGACCTTCTCGCCCGTAAAGTAGAACCACCATTCAAGCCTTTCTTGGTAACTATTGACACTTTTTGTGGTCCTTAAGAGTTAATCGAGTATATATGAATATCTAATGACTCATTTCGACAGCAATCTGCTGAGGATGTGAGCCAGTTTGATTCGAAGTTCACCAGCCAGACTCCCGTTGACAGTCCTGATGACTCCACACTGAGCGAAAGTGCAAATCAGGTCTTTTTGGTAAGGCAGCTAATCATGATTTTACTGTCTTCTATGGAAGCTTGTTTCTGCCATAGAGTAAAATGGTTATTGGGACTTTTTATCTTGTAATTTGTATATCAGATTTGAGGAAATTAGTTTATTGCAATTGAGTTGTTTTTTCGAGTTGAGAAAATTGTGAGATGATACGTCGCGATTACCTTTTTGTTTTTATTTTGTTGCAGAAATAAGCTTCCTTAGTCATCTTTGCCTGTTTTGAGAAAATTCTGTGCTTTTATCTTTTCATTCTTACAGGGTTTTACCTATGTAGCTCCATCGGTTTTGGAAAATTTAAAGGAGAAGTTCTCATTTGAGCCAAAAATTCGTTCACCTCGCCGTTTTTTGGGAAGCCCTCGAACGCCTGTCAGGTAATCAGATTTTTTTTCTTTTTTTCTTATAATTAGGGGTGTGTGATATTGACTAATTATATCTCAATATTTTCTGGGATTTCATAGATGACAATAATTGGATCAAATGCATGCATCATCTTTTGTGTCAAATTCTTACATTTAATCAATAAATTAAATTCTAATAATAAGACACAATAGGGCTGTTACCAATCAAATTAAATCTGTTTCAACATCTTTACAATGGAGAGGAAACACATAAGCTGCACCTGAAGTGGCATTTAGATGTATTTACAGTCTGTTTAATGCAGCTCAGATGTGACACAAATGAATAACCTGCAATTACAAACGCATAATGTTTTGATGTTTTGCACACGAAATGTTGAAATATCGATATTTGAAATGATTTAAAACATGAAAAGATACTTGGCAGCAAGTCATTGTTAATGAGCGAGTCATTGAGATTCAACCGATTCATTCAAACGACCGATTCATTCAGGAACCAAGCATTTGACCATCTTTATGAGTCATTAAATCATTCATTCAACTGATTTGTTAAAAAAGCAGATGCATTCTGTTAGGAAACACCCACTATGTGTTGCTTAGAGACACACAACAACAAGGCTTTGTTTCGAACAATTTTTGTTATCGAAACGAAATAATATTAATATAAGTAACTTTAATATTCTTGTTTATTGGATATCAAAATCACATTTATTTTCATGCGATATTAACTATATTAAAGGGTTAGTTCACTCAAAAATGTAATTTCTGTCATGAATTCCTCACCCTCTTGTCGTTCCAAACCCGTAAGAGCTTCGTTCATCATCTTAACACAAATGAAGATATTTTTGATGATATGCAAGAGCTCTCTGACCCCTCCATAGCCATTTAATTAACACTTTTAAGACCCAGAAAGGTAGTAAAGACATCATCTTTGAGGTCGAGTAATTAATGACAGAATTTTAATTTTTGGGTGAACTAACCCTTTAAAAGATATTTAAATATAAAATACACACAGGGGCATTTTTGCTGCCTTAACTTGAATTTTGGTGACATTTTAGCATTTGAGTAGACTTAATCACGCAGTGAAAGCGTACGCGCACTAGTCTAACCTACTCGACTACATGTGGCGTATGCGTGCACTCTCTGGGTGTGAGGGACATACTCGATAATGTCAGATCGCACATCGTTAAAACAACAATTACGATATTATCGCATACGATATCGCATATATCGAATTAATTTTGAATCTTGCTTTCTTGTCTTTCAGCCCGATTAAGTTCTCAGGAGATTGTTGGCCACGAGGTCCCCCCTTGCCCGAGCCTTCCTCCCTCCAGTCCCCCACAGAGCTCGCTATGGAGGTCTCCACCATGGATCAGATGGATGTCCAGGCTAGTTCTGAGGCCACCGCCCCTCTTCCCATCAGGCAACCCGCTGGCTCCAACGTGGGCCAGTTTAAGCAGCAGGCCTACCCCGTCATCTCCAAAAGGCCAGAGCATCTACGTATGAACCTATGACCATTAGTGCGACTTAGAGTTTTCCTTTGCTTTCTCTATTTCTTTTATATGGACACTTGGGGAGAAGAAAGCTCCCCACCATCACTTCCATCTGCTATATACTGTCCTTCACATCTGATGAGCATGTGTCTTTCACTGAGGTTGAGGAACTGTTACAGTTCCTCACATCCCAAAAACAAAAAACTCATTCTTAGATGATTCCTGTCATTACATATCAGATGGATTATCAGGATTCTTTTGGATTATCTACTTTTTTTTACATGATTTTACCATAAAAGGAACGCAAACACACACAAAAAAAAAACAATCACAAAAAAAAAGACACTATTTGCAAATGTGCAGATAAGTAGATGGTCCTGTCAAGATGATCAAGTGATGTTGAGGAATTGCTTCCAATGGGATGCTTTAAGTTTTTACAGTATTTCCGAGGAAAGTTAAATTGCTTTCCAGCTGTTAATGAATTGTACAAATCATTGTGGATCGCAAAATGAGATGCATTTGTGGGAGTTTCACCCAGTGGAGGTTCGCAACCTGACTCTGAAGTCTTATACATTTTTAAATGTGTATCCCGCTGTATAGATGATGGATAAATACACGAGCCTCAATAAAAACAAATACGTTGACTTTTGAAACTTTATTACATGCTGGGGTGTCAAATTGGTTGAATTGGAGAGTTTGTAAGATCTCTGCGGTTGCCATCAGTGGTAATGATGTCCATTACAAGATGTTGGGCGGGAAGATTCTTTAAATAAATGTTAAAAAGTGTCTTATGCTCAGCAAGGCTGCATTCATTTGATCAAACATACAGTAAAAACAGTTCTATTGTGCAATATTACTATGTAAAATAACCGTTTTCTATTTTAATGTTTTGTTTTAATTCCGGTGACGGTAAAGCTGAAATTTTCAGCATCATTACTCCAGTCTTTTGTCATTTGATCTTTCAGAAATCATTCTAATATGCTGATTTGCTGCTCAGGAAACATTTATTACCAATGTTGCATTAGAAACATTAGAAAGTAAAAAATAAAACTGCATTTATTGGAAAATGAAATCTTGTAACATTACCACAAATGCATCATTTTTGATCAATGTAATGCTTACTTGCTGAATCAGTTTCTTTAAAAAAACAAACCTTGTCTACCCCAGTTTTGTAAGGTAGTATGCATAAGAAAATATGAATGCAGACACGCTTTCTGTTTTAATCAAATTACTTTAAAGTTTCAGATGTGTTTTTTCTGACACTTTACTATAAGATTTGATTCGGAAACGATGCATTAGTTATCATGAACTAACAATGACGAATGGTTTAACCTAGATTAATGAATGCTTGCATTTCTACATCTTAAAGTTGTATAACTTAATAGTTATTTTAAGAGTTAAATGCATTATGAACAGACATGATTTTTTTTTTATAAATAAGCATTAACCTAGATTAATGTAATTATTTCATTTTTAGTTCATGATGCCTTATGAGTTTATTGTACAGAAGTTTATATAAAAAGTTTTTGTAGATCGGCGGTTCTCAACCTTTTTCACTTCAAGGCTCCCCATTGTCCATAACAATTTTCAAAGTCCCCTTGACTTTTCCAGTTTTTCATGATTAAAGCTGCAGTCCGTAACTTTTTTTCTTTTTGGTTGAAAATGATCCAAACTAAATTTGAGCAAGTCTATAACCAGCCAGTGTTCAAAACTACCTCCTTACCTTGGCCCCATTCACAAAGGTAAGCTTGTAATAATGTGTTCTAATTCGAGTGGTACTGGTGGATTTCCGCAGGAAATTCAAGCATGTATTTCCGTCATTACGTCACATCTGTACACATAAAGAAAGTCTGGCTAGTAGTAGTATCGTATGTGAGGATGCTGCAGGTGGCGGATCATTTATAGCCTTTTCTCACAGCAGCTGCAATAATTAAACTTATCATTTTGGTGGCGGATTGGGCTGTAAATGGAAATCTACTGGTAACGCTAATACACACTAAATACACGTAGACACCCGAAGCTGATGTTGTTAACATTTAACAATTTGAGAAGACAAAACTTACGGACTGCAGCTTTAATTAGATATGGATTTTTTTTTTTTTTATACTGACAATTTCACCTTTTTACATTTAGAAAAATGTATGTCCTGCATAAAATTCCCTTGGAGATTATTAATTTATGTGACATTCCAGGTCTAGACCATAGACCGTAAAAAAATATGGACGACGCGACTTCATTGACTTCCGCTGACCAAAGTTGAAGCTTTCATAGGCCCGCTCACGGCGCTGACATCTTGGGACCGAGTCTGCGCAGTAGCGATCTCGGGACCGGAGTTGCGCAGTAGAGAACAGGAAGTAGAGGCGCGATTATCAAAAGCCCGCCCACACTCTCGCAGATGCAGAACAATTAATTATGTTGGTGTGAAATAAACAGTTATGGAAATGTAGAAATTAGTGCTGTCAAACGATTAAAATATTTAATCGCGATTAATCGCATTAATGTCATAGTTAACTCACAATTAATCGCACATTTTTATTTATTCTAAATGTCCCTTGATTTCTTTTTGTCCCATTATTTTTTCTTATTTTAATGCTCTTATCAACATAGAAAAGTGGATCGGCTTGCTTTGTTCAAATGTTTGTTTTATTGAAAACAACATTGGCATACTTTAGTGTTCGATTTCACACCAACATTCTCACTTGGAGCAAATAATCGCTCACACAATGTAACACTGCCCATCAATAAAAGGGTGAAACAAATACTTTGTTGCACAAACAGCCCCTTCAACAGCCCTTTCTAAGGGATCAAAACAGGGTGATACAAAATAAAATTACAAAGTGCACATGCAAGGTAAACTAGGACTCCGCCTATAGTGCAGTTAAACCAGGGGTCGCCAACTAGCGGACTCCGGTCCGAATCCGGACCGCGAAGCCTTTTGACGTAATGAAACAGTTAACGTTGCAATGCTCAGTTACTACGTTCAGACCCAGACGCGCGGTCAAGCATGCAGTGAAGAGACTGATGGTGCGTTCACACCGGACGCGAATGACGCGACATGCACGCCGCTTAATCCGCGCCGCAGAATGTATATTTGCGTCTTTGCATTGACTTAAATCACTCGCGCAAAACGCTTCATTCGCGTCTGGTGTCAGAGCAGAAAGCAGCGCTCAAGACAAGCACTTTTAGTTGAAGACCCCTGAGTTAAACCATGGCTTAATACGTTTCTCATTTCGGCGTCTCACGCTTGCCATCCACGTCTAATCTTTTAATGGCCCAAACGAGTGCGGGCAGCCGCAGCGTGCCTGATGTTTTGTTTCCGGTCTAGCTACATCCGGAGTGGTGTTGTAGTTTTTCTAACGTTACTAGTTGTTGCAACAGCATGTGAAAAAACTACAAAGTTTGTTAGACCAAAAAGAACGTTAATCTCGCGATAAAAAAATTGACGCCGTTAAAATAGGTTTGCGTTAACGTCGTTAATAACGCGTTTAACTGACAGCACTAGTAGAAATTAAAGCTAAAGCTCCAATCTCCTCCCAAAAATCCAGAAAAAAGTCTGTTAGTGCCTCAGTGATAACTTCACTCAGAAAAGCCGTCAATCTCAGCTGTCAATCATGACGTCACACCCCCCGTTTTTTATAGCATCAAATAACTCACTAAAACTAAACTTATTTAAAAAACGAACACTTGAAATGAAATTATTGTAATAAAAACTGCCTAAAATGACAGAAACCATCTTTAGGAAACAATTATTTGAAGTGTAATTAAATTGTTTAGTGTGTCTCGCGCCCATTCTAATACATGGAGAGGCGGGGTTTAGGAGCTATACTGGGACCGGCCAACGGGGGGCGATCGAGGCGCGAAAGCTTCAATTTCTGACTGGAGCACTACAGGCTTGGTCTAGACCAGGGGTTTTCAAACTGGGGTCCGGGGACCCCCAGCGGTCCTCCAGAAGGTTCTAAGTGGTCCCCAGAAAATTTCAGAGAATAAAACGACAAAGTAAAAATGGATTAAGTCTACCGAAGATTCTAACAGTTTCATTTCTAAATGTTTCTCTCCTTTCTTGCCATATGCATACTTTCCATAATTGTATGTCTTTGCTTTGTATCTTTAGTGAGTTTTTCTCACTATAGTCCCCTTTATCTTGCTCACTGGGGCGGTAAGGCAGTATTCGTAACACAGTATGTAAGCTGCTTACATACATTTATTGTGAAAGTTGCTTATACAAATTTTTTTTTACTGAAAATGTTCTTCAGGTTTATACACTCACCTAAAGGATTATTAGGAACACCTGTTCAATTTCTCATTAATGCAATTATCTAATCAACCAATCACATGGCAGTAGCTTCAATGCATTTAGGGGTGTGGTCCTGGTCAAGACAATCTCCTGAACTCCAAACTGAATGTCAGAATGGGAAAGAAAGGTGATTTAAGCTATTTTGAGCGTGGCATGGTTGTTGGTGCCAGACGGGCCGGTCTGAGTATTTCACAATCTGCTTAGTTACTGGGATTTTCACGCACAACCATTTCTAGGGTTTACAAAGAATGGTGGGAAAAGGGAAAAACATCCAGTATGCGGCAGTCCTGTGGGAAAATGCCTTGTTGATGCTAGAGGTCAGAGGAGAATGGGCCGACTGATTCAAGCTGATAGAAGAGCAACTTTGACTAAAATAACCACTCGTTACAACCGAGGTATGCAGCAAAGCATTTGTGAAGCCACAACACGCACAACCTTGAGGCGGATGGGCTACAACAGCAGAAGACCCCACCGGGTACCACTCATCTCCACTACAAATAGGAAAAAGAGGCTACAATTTGCACGAGCTCACCAAAATTGGACAGTTGAAGACTGGAAAAATGTTGCCTGGTCTGATGAGTCTCGATTTCTGTTCAGACATTCAGATGGTAGAGTCCAAACATGGATCCATAATGCCTTGTTACCACTGTGCAGGCTGGTGGTGGTGGTGTAATGGTGTGGTGTAATGATGTTTTCTTGGCACACTTTAGGCCCCTTAGTGCCAATTGGGCATTGTTTAAATGCCACGGCCTACCTGAGCATTGTTTCTGACCATGTCCATCCCTTTATGACAACCATGTCCCCATCCTCTGATGGCTACTTCCAGCAGGATAATGCACCATGTCACAAAGCTCCAATCATTTCAAATTGGTTTCTTGAACATGACAATGAGTTCACTGTACTAAAATGGCCCCCACAGTCACCAGATCTCAACCCAATAGAGCATCTTTGGGATGTGGTGGAACGGGAGCTTCGTGCCCTGGATGTGCATCCCACAAATCTCCATCAACTGCAAGATGCTATCCTATCAATATGGGCCAACATTTCTAAAGAATGCTTTCAGCTGCTTGTTGAATCAATGCCACGTAGAATTAAGGCAGTTCTGAAGGCGAAAGGGGGTCAAAAACAGGATTAGTATGCTGTTCCTAATAATCCTTTAGGTGAGTGTACATCCAACATTAAGTATAGCCAATTTAAGTTGGGAAGCAATATGTTGTATTTATAATGTCACACTTACTATTTATCTAACAGTTTAAATGTTTTTTCATACATAAATATAGATGGTTCATCATATTTGAGGGTCCTTGGCATCATAAAGTTTGAAAACCCCTGGTCTAGAAATCAAACTTTTAGAATAAGGTTTTCTCATATATCCAGGTGTTCCAAAACCTTAGGAACCTTGGTTCTTCAAAGAAAAGGGAAAGAAAATACTTGTTAAGGGGGTGAATTAAAATATTAAATCTCTTAATTTCTTTAGTTGTTTTAATATCTGTTTTGTCTTATTTGAAATCATTTAAAGTCATCTTGATTGTCTTATTTTCGCAGCGATGGCATTGAAGAACCATTTTTGGTTCCCCAAAGAACCTTTCAGTGAACAGTTCCTACAAGAACCATTTCTTCTTACTGTGTTTTAATGTGTAGAACATTTTTTTTTTAAACCTAAGAAACATTTTCCTCTGTGGAATGTAAAGATTCCATGGATATTAAATGGATATAAATGCAAGAACCTTTATTTTTAAGAGTCTTGATGTCCTCTGGTTGTGGACCACTGGTGTAGATTTTCCCAATCCTCCCAGCAACACAACGGGGTTCTCCCTTTTCGAATACAAATGAGCAATGACTGATCATAATGACATTTAGATGATGTAAATCATTTGGAAATGAACACTCATGCAGATGGAGCTATACGCTTAAAAAATAATTTCCCTCAGGATGCAGCTCTTGCGCAATATGCCTATGAATTGTCCATAAGGGAGAACTCGAATACTGCTTTTATATAGTGCAATATAATGCCAGGAAAAACTCTTTTGTATTCAGTCAACAGAGAGGACACACTTCTGTTTTACCTAGTGGAAACACTAGACTCTAATAGCCATATCTGTGTGTTTGGAGTGGGGTATTGAGGAATGGGCACATAGGCCTACTGTTCATCACTTCTGTGCTCTTGTTAGTTATCAGAATAATCCGCACTATAGGTCACTGTCCAGCTGGACAGGATTCAAATAGCATTGCAGGACTCAGACTGACTGGATCAATGAGTTCTGGGAAAAAAGTGACCCAGTTTACCCGGATTGACCCTCTTTATTTGGTTATGTTCAGTGAAATGTGCTTTTTTTCAGCAACCCTTTCTTTAAGAATCACACGATGGCTGTAGAGGAGAATTATTGGTTGTATATGGAAAATGTGTATTTAAATCTTGTCTGTTGTTTTCACACTCGATTAGAGGAAGTGCGATCTGGTGAGAACAATAATGATATTTGCATATGACAAACAATATGGTCATCTCATCTGCGTTTTTTTCAGGGGGTTTCCTAAAATTTACAGCGTAACGGAAATAACTGTCTGTTTCTGAGGAACATCACTTGTAGAAGGACTAACAGTTTTAACAGCACTGGATGATTCATCCATGTTCAAATAGGCAGCTGTGTCTGTTTTAACTCCCGTTGCTTTCAGATTTATGATGTGGGACTCAAGGTTGACTTCGTTGTTTTTATAATGCTCACTATAATGTCATTTTGTTCAACAATTTAATTTAGAATTTAAATATACTGTATATACGATCTTAAAAATAATGGTTCTTTGGTGGGGTGTATGGTTCTAGGAAGAACCTTTAATATTCAGAGAATCTTTACATTGCACAAAAGGTTCTTTAGACTATAAAACGATTAGAAAGAAATGGTTCTTTCACAAAACGGTTCTCCAGGGACCCAAAATGGTTCTTCTATGGCACTGCCATGAAAACCCCTTTTTGGTTATTCCTGGCACCTTTATTTTTAAGGGTGTATATATTTATAAAAATTATACCGGTCAAAAGTTTGGAAGCATTACTATTTTGTGTTTTTGAAAGAAGTCTCATGCTCATCGAGCCTGTATTTGTTTGATCAAAAATATATTAATATACTATTTTAATATACTTTAAAATATAATTTATTTTTGTGACGCAAAGCTGAATTTTCATCAGCCGGTACTCCAGTCTTCAGTGTCACATGATCCTTCAGAAATCATTCTAATATGCTGATTTATTATCAATGTTGGAAACCGTTGTGTGCTGTTTAATATTTTTTATATCCTGTGATACATGTTTCAGGATTTTTTGATGAATAAAAAGTTTTTAAAAGAAAAGCATTTATCTAAAATAGAAATATTTTGTAACAATATGCACTACCATTACCGTTTTAAAAAAAAGAAAATAAATTAATACTTTTTTTCAGCTAGGATGTGTTAAATTGATAAAAAGTGATAGTAAATATTTATATCGTTAGAAAAGATTTATAAATGTTTCTTGAGCAGCGAATCATATTAGAATGATTTCTGAAGGATCATGTGACACTGAAGACTGAAGGAATGGCTGCTTTTCCATCACAGGAATAATTACATTTTAAAATATATTAATATTAACTTTAAATTGTAATATAGTGTTGTAGTCAAGACCACCTAAACCGAGACCAAGACCAGCATGTGCCGAGACCAGGACAAGACTAAGACTTTGTGGGGTTGAGACCAAGACCATACCAGCACTCCTTAAAAATTCATCTAAAAGATCCATATCTACTGTCTGAGAAATGACTTATATTTAATGAACAAATACAATTAGAATAGTAAGACACTATAACGCTTTTACCAATCAAATCACTAATAATCAAAATCATGGCACAGAAGTTGCATCTGAATTGGTACAATTACACCTGCATAAATAATGTTCAGATTACATTATTTAAACATTAAAATGATTTAACAGTCACAGAATCCTTTATTCAACTGATTTGTTCAAAACAGCTGATTCATTTATTAACGAAATGTTGCCGAATTAGCAAAGACATGCACAGTTTAAAATGTAATTTAATATTAACTTCTTGTTTATTGAACGTTTGTATAAATCAATATAATTTGCAATCACGCTTATATTCATGAAAACAGCTCTCTTGCTCTTGTGATATTGCTTAATTGTATTATATAAAAAACTAAATCTCAGAATTTTGTGGCCATTTATATTAATTTATATTAGTTTTTGAGACAATCCTGCACTGATTTTGAACCGGGCAGCACAGTAACACAAAAAATCACATTACAAAGAAGTTATTGATTGACCGAGACAAGACCCAAGACCCAAAAAATGGTCTTAAGACCAGTCTCGAGACCAAGAAAACCCCATATATAGGCTACCTATAGTAGTCTATTTCACAATATAACTGATTCTACTGTATTTTCAATCCAATATATACATCCTTGCATGAGCATAAGAGACTTTCAAAAACACCCAATCTTAATTATTCCCAATTTTTGACTATATCACCCAAATAATGTTACGGAGTTTCAAGAATGTTAGCCAGAATGACCATCTCCTACTCACTGGGCATTGTGTGTGGGGAAAGATGCAGAGAAAGTGAATGGTGACTGAAGTTGTCACTTGCACTGTTCCTCAGGGCGCTGCAGGGATCGGTATGACCTGTAGAGGACGACAGAACGCCGAGTGCAGTGCATCATCTGAGGCGGAGATGACGAGGAAGAAGAAGCTGTCAAAACACTGCAAGGCCGAACGAGTCGGCGTTTAAACATGAATTGGTTAGGCTCTAAATTTGCACCTTACACTTACCGCCAATGCTGTTAAGGTAAGTTCATTTTGATTCGATAATGTTTCACTGTACCACATATTACATATTTTTAGTAACGTTACTAGTACGAAACGCCAGCTTGATAGGCTACCTATCAAAACATACAGTAACGGCATTATATGCAAATGTAAACTAACGTAGTCTTTTCTGTTTTAATAATTTCAACTATATAGCTGCTCTTTACTGTTTTTAAGTATTTTCTGTATCAAAGCGCTGATCATTAGACGCCCCTTACAAACAATTGTCATGGTAACCATGGTTAAAGGTTAGGCTACATGCTGTAAAACCCCCCCCCCAAAAAACCATGATAAATTATATAATATTATATTGATATTAAATTATAAACATTTAATGATAACAGTGGTGGCTACTGCCTAGTTACCAAGTTGTATTGTAGTAACATGTGACTCCCAATGTTAAGACTACTGATGATCCATCAATTTAGTTTTTTCATAAACCGAATAGTTCACCCAAAAATGAAAATTACCCCATGATTTACTAACCCTCAAGCCATCCTAGGACGTATATGAATTTCTTCTTTGAGACGAACACAATCATAGTTATATTAAAAAATGACCTGGCTCTTCTAATCTTTATAATGGAAGTGAAAGGGGGTAGAGATTTTGAAGCCCAAAAAAACACAATAATCCATCTTAAAAGCACTCCACATGGGTCCAGGAGGTTAATAAAGACCTTCTGAAGCAAATCGATGCGCTTGTGTAAGAAAAATATATAATTATATAACTCATAAACTAAAATAACTAGCGATTTACGGCGAAATAGTAATCCCTGACCATGATGTATTGGTGAACGCGGAAGCGCAGAGGATAGAGCAAAACAAATTAGAAGTCTAAAACAAGATTTTTTTAAAAGGGAGGATTTGATATAAGAAAAGAGGAGCTTGAGTTTGTTGCCCAGCCCTATTAGTTTGAACCACGAGAGGCGTCAAAACTTACGCTACTCCTACATCCTACATCGTACATTGCATGGGGTTACTCTTTTGGCGGAAGTCGTCTGCTGGAAGCTAGTTATTTTAGTCTATAAAGTTTTAAATATGGATAATTTTCTTAATAAAACCCATAATTTTGCTTCAGAAGGCATTTATTAACCCCCTGGAGTCTTTTGGATTACTTTTATGATGGATGGATGTGCTTTTTGTGAGTAAATAATGGGATAATATAAATTTTTCTATCCTTTAATGAGACAATTTTCATCTAAAAATTAAAATTCTGTCATTGTTTACAAAAATGAATGACTTACATTCTTTGGAGGAAGAAGGAGATATTTAAAAAAATGTCTCTGTTTTGTTGTTCATATAATGGAAGTCGGTGGTAACCAAAACTATTTGGTTACCAACATTCTTCAAAATATACTCTTTTAATGAAAGTAAGTCATACAGGTTTGGAACAACATGACGGTGAGTAAATGATGCATTGACAGCATTTTTATTTCTGGGTGAACTATCCATTTAAACATTTACATCTTGTCCCTGAAGTAATGAGTATTTACTACATACTTGACAATAATTGTAGAATTTGTGTTATTTTGCTGGATACTATGGTTATACTTTTGTAAAAACTTAACTTAAACTTAACTTTCTCCATTTTCTCTTACAGGTGCATGTAAATCTCGGCAATGTCTCATCCTGAGCTTCTCAACTCAAGCCCCTGGGGCTTGTCTGAGCTTTTGGTCCAGAAGAGGCTTCTTGGTTTTGGGGCACTGCTGGCCTGGATGGTCTTGTTCCACCTGCTGGTCAACGTGTGGCTCCTCTGTGTCTTCACAAGCCTCTTAGTGGTCTTAGGTGGTTGGCTGGGTTCCAAGGCTGTCCTGGACTCGGACAGCGTTTTTCATCTGGAGCGTTTTCTTAAGCTGGAGGAGATCCCACATAGTGCCGAGAACGAGCAACAACTGGAAGATGAAATCCAGAAGACAGTTGGCAAGATCATACGTGACTTTGTCTCCTCGTGGTACGCCACAGTTTCCAGAGAACAGGAGTTTGAGGATGAGGTGCACAATGCCATGATCTCCATGGCGATGGAGCTCAAGGGTCGAGCGGCAAGGGTCGACAGGAAAGCTTTATCCCAGAGGGTGTTAGATCTATCTGGATGCCACCTTCAGTGCTACTTGAGTGCCAAAGAAGGACAAGAGGTGGAAAAAGATGGAGCTCTGTGGGAGGCGTACAGCAAACTCTGCCCACCTCATCCTGCTCTTCAGAGCTCCGCTGTCGAGGTGAATTACGTACGGGCCATTGTAGATCTCCTTCTACATGTTCTTGTACCTCCTCCACATTTAGAAACCCGAACAGGTCGATTTGTGGTGGGCGAACTTATCACGTGCAACGTTCTTCTGCCTTTAATTACAAAACTGTCCGACCCAGACTGGCTAAACATGTTGATAGTAAGCGTCTTCACTAAATCCAGCGAACCAGCCCCAGAACCACAACCAGTAGAAGTTCAGGCTCCACCTCAAATTGTATATACTCAAGAGCACGCACCACAAGAACTTAAGGTTCCTTGCGTTCTGACCCTAAAAGTCACCCCAGAGATGCCCACAGTAACGGAGGCCCCAACGCCAGAACTTGCAGCTTACGATGTCATTGATTCCACTGAGCTTTATTCTCCTTCTCCACACAACCTGGAGGAAGACGAACCACGGCTGATAAAACCGTTTCCGTTGGGTTTTAGCCCCAGAGATTTTCTGCGACTCGGCAAGCCCAATCCGTTCTATCAAGAAACAGACTCTGATTTAGAATCTCCTGTGACGGACTTCAAGCGGAGCTCTCTGGAATCGCTGGTTCTGATCGGCACAGAGGAGACCCTTTCGGAAAGACTCACCAATTGCACCACTCCAGTTGACACTGCGTTAGATCTCGAGGATGAACTTCCAACTTACACCAATTCAACAGAGAAAGAGCTATCAGTACATTCCGCCTGTGCGCCCGAGGAAGAGTCATCAAGCTTTTGCACTCTTCAGCCATTGGAGAAAAGTGTAGACCACCCTGGCCTGGTGAACCCCAGTGAGCTGGCTTTGACTGTGCCCATCCAGGCCTCTTCACCAGCTGGGATGGCACTGGCACCTTTCAACTTTGAGCCCCTCAGCAGCCCAGAGGGTCCGGTCATTATCCAGAACCTCCGCATCACTGGTACCATCACTGCCAAGGAGCACAGAGGCACTGGCTCACATCCCTACACTCTCTACACTGTAAAGGTGAATTAGCGCTCCTTTACTCTGCAGGAGGTTTAAAGTTTTACCAATATTGGCTTGTGTTAGATATTTAGGGCCAGATTTACTAACAGCTTGCACCAGCTCAGACCCTCTTTTGGCATTAAAAAAATACTGTCAGGATTTACTAAAGACACGCAGTGAAAAATTAGCGCTGAAAAGGCGTGGGCACAGTTATTTTTGCATATGCATTTGTAGGAGTTTCCCTTTCAGACGCAAAATTTATGGGAGGAGAGTATTTAAAGGTCCACTGTGTAATATTTAGGAGGATCTATTGACAGAAATGCAATATAATATACACTCACCTAAAGGATTATTAGGAACACCTGTTCAATTTCTCATTAATGCAATTATCTAATCAACCAATCACATGGCAGTAGCTTCAATGCATTTAGGGGTGTGGTCCTGGTCAAGACAATCTCCTGAACTCCAAACTGAATGTCAGAATGGGAAAGAAAGGTGATTTTAGCCATTTTGAGCGTGGCATGGTTGTTGGTGCCAGACGGGCCGGTCTGAGTATTTCACAATCTGCTCAGTTACTGGGATTTTCACGCACAACCATTTCTAGGGTTTACAAAGAATGGTGTGAAAAGGGAAAAACATCCAGTATGCGGCAGTCCTGTGGGCAAAAATGCCTTGTTGATGCTAGAAGTCAGAGGAGAATGGGCCGACTGATTCAAGCTGATAGAAGAGCAACTTTGACTGAAATAACCACTCGTTACAACCGAGGTATGCAGCAAAGCATTTGTGAAGCCACAACACGCACAACCTTGAGGCGGATGGGCTACAACAGCAGAAGACCCCACCGGGTACCACTCATCTCCACTACAAATAGGAAACAGAGGCTACAATTTGCACAAGGTCACCAAAATTGGACAGTTGAAGACTGGAAAAATGTTGCCTGGTCTGATGAGTCTCGATTTCTGTTGAGACATTCAGATGGTAGAGTCAGAATTTGGCTTAAACAGAATGAGAACATGGATCCAACATGCCTTGTTACCACTGTGCAGGCTGGTGGTGGTGGTGTAATGGTGTGGGGGATGTTTTCTTGGCACACTTTAGGCCCCTTAGTGCCAATTGTGCATCGTTTAAATGCCACGGCCTACCTGAGCATTGTATCTGACCATGTCCATCCCTTTATGACCACCCATCCTCTGATGGCTACTTCCAGCAGGATAATGCACCATGTCACAAAGCTCGAATCGTTTCAAATTGGTTTCTTGAACATGACAATGAGCTCACTGTACTAAAATGGCCCCCACAGTCACCAGATCTCAACCCAATAGAGCATCTTTGGGATGTGGTGGAACGGGAGCTTCGTGCCCTGGATGTGCATCCCACAAATCTCCATCAACTGCAAGATGCTATCCTATCAATATGGGCCAACATTTCTAAAGAATGCTTTCAGCAGCTTGTTGAATCAATGCCACGTAGAATTAAGGCAGTTCTGAAGGCGAAAGGGGGTCAAACACAGTATTAGTATGGTGTTCCTAATAATCCTTTAGGTGAGTGTACTTTAATATACTAATAAACTATGTTTTCAGTGGTGTATAAAGACCTCACATAGTGAACCGTTATGTTTTTATTACCTTAGAATGAGCCATTTATATCTACATACACCACAGGTCCCCTTACAGTGAATTCGCCATTTTGCACTGCCATGTTTCCACAGTAGCCCTAAACGGACAAACTGCTCTAGCAGTTAAACTGCGCTAGCTACTCTCAGCGGTCTAGGATGATGACATCTTTGTCCTGTGTCGGCCACCATAGCTTCTCTATGTGCTTCGAAAGGGAGGGGTGAGTGGTGGGCGCTTGTAATTCTTAACCTGACCACTAGATGCCGCTAAATTTTACCCACTGAACCTTTAAATTAATCATGCAAGGTGATTTTCTAAGGTTTGCGCTCGTCGATTTCAGCGGTATTTGCGCCACTATTTACCGCCCCAAAAGAGCACGTCTTAAACCAGCTAACTGGTATATTGCGTTGGTCATTATGTTAATGATCCGGCTGCGTCTGTGTCCTTTAACTTGCGCTTCATCAATAGAACACACGCAGAACTTTCCACTCCCATTTGTGCTTTTTTGGAAATACGCTCTCATGCTAATTTGCCCTGTTTAGTAAATCTGGCCCTTAATTGTTTATGCTCATTTCTTCTAATTTTATATTTATGGTCCCTTTGCTGTCATCTAACGCTCACTCAGAGTTTATCTATATCGTTCATAACATGAAAATAATTACTTGATTTCATTTCAGTCTCTGCAGACAGATAAGACTGAGCACATATTAGGGAAAATCACACTATTCATGAAAATCTCCAGTTCTGTAAAGCAGTAACCTAGGGGACGGAATGTAATTACAATGTTTACTTGATAACGATGCTGTTTGTCTTGCAGTATGAGACAGCTGTGGACTCAGAGAATCCAGAATCTTTGCAGCCCTTGGCCTATCACACTGTCAACCGACGATACAGCGAATTCCTCAACCTTCAGACCCGTTTGGAGGAGAAACCAGAATTACGCAAAATTATTAAAAGTGAGCGGAGAAAATGAGTCCCGTCTATGGCAAAGTTTTCCAAAACAGTGTTTTGATTAGTTTTCTTGTTCTGCTAAATGTAGATGTGAAAGGACCAAAGAAAATCTTTCCTGAGCTTCCATTTGGAAACATGGACAGCGACAAAGTCGAGGCCAGGAAAAGTCTTTTGGAGACATTCCTTAGAGTACGTTCTTCGAATTTCTTTATTTTATTTTAAATTACGTAAAGTAGTATTCCATTCCTCATTATTTAAATAGTCATTCCTGTCTTCTTTTATTACAGCAACTTTGTGCCGTTCCTGAGACGGCCAACAGTGAGGAAATGCAAGAATTTCTCGCTCTAAATACGGATGCAAGAATTGCCTTTGTGAAGAAACCTTTCATCGTTTCACGCATAGACAAGGTACTTTTACATAATGCACATTGTGTGCTCTGACTGAAACGCGTCACAAAAATACCTTTTACGATTTGTATTCAATATGTCACTCGGCAGATTGTGGTGAATGCTATAGTGGACACCCTGAAGACGGCCTTCCCTCGCTCAGAACCACAGAGCCCCACTGATGACATGGACGCAGAGCCTGATGGGAAATTGTCCACTGACAAGAAATCCAAGTATGGCAAGAGAGCTGCTTGTTTTACTGTCTTTCTGAATGTTTATAGCTGTAAATAATTTCCTTTATGACTAAAACACGATTCTCTCTTTATTTCTAGGTCTAGAATGAGGTTCTCTAGTAAAATTTCCCCTGCACTCAATGTATCTGACATGAAACCCAAAGTGATTTACTGCTGTGACGAAAGCAGCACTGTAAGTAGCAGTCATCATTAATATTATGAATATTTTACTCACCCCCATCTCATCCAGATTTGGATTTTTCTTCACACCATTGACTTCCATGACAACCAAAATGTTGAAGGTCCAAATCAATGCAGTTTCAAAGTGCTTTGAAGGGCTTCAGAGGCTCTTGATTTGGACCTTCAACATTTTGGTTGTCATGGAGAAAAATCCTGAAATATTGTCAAAAATCTTGTTTTTCGACTGAAGAAAGAAAGACATGAACATCTTGGATGAGATGGGGGCGAGTAAAATATCAGGAAATTTTCATTTTGAAGTGAACTAATCCTTTAATTGTTCTCTGATCTGCAATAGTCACTGTGCAGCAACGGGGAATGTGTATTGATTTGTTGTTGTTTTTGAAGATTTTCAATGGTTTCTTGTTGAATGGACTGGAGAGCTTCATCTCAGAGAAGGAGCGATTTGAGGTTAATGCTCCAGGGTTTGATGCTGATGCAGAAAGAAGCGGAGGCCTGGGACCCAGATGGGATATGAAGATCTGCACATGTGCCAGAGCACACCCACAGAGTGAACCTGCCTTCAGTGACTCTGGTAATGACTGTTTCTGTAAGAGAAATAATTATAATTATTATAATAATACTTGAGGTCAACTCGATGTAATGATGCAATCACAGCTGTTGTTGTGTTAACAGCTTGCTTGAGTGGAACATTTCTGGGCCACTTATATTATTTTAAATTCTTCTTTTCTATTTGAAACAATAAATTAAATGTTTGAAATGTCATGAGGGTTAGTAAATGGTTGACTTTTCTTTTAATGGGTTCGTTCACCCAAAAATGTAAATTCTGTCATTAATTCCTCACCCTTATGTCGTTCCAAACCCGTTAGACATTCGTTCATCTTCGGAACACAGATGAAGATATTTTTGATGAAATCCAAGCTCTCAGGCCCCTCCATAGAAAGCCATTTTATTACCACTTTCAAGGCCCAGAAAGGTAGTAAAGCCATCGTTAAAAATGTCCATGTGACTACAGTGGTTCAACCTTAATGTTATGAAGCGACGAGAATACTTGTTGTGCGCAAAAAAACTAACAAAAATAACGGCTTTATTCAACAATTTCTTCTCTTCTGTGTCAGTCTCCTACACTGTTTTCATTGTAACCGCAGTGCAGCGCTTCAGGGTTCTACATCAAAACGCCGGCTCTGCATTGGCTGATGCTGTTCACGTGAGCACCACGACGTATGCGTGTAATGCTGACCCGCGGGCCGGATATTTCCCGCCACTATCCTCGGGGGGCCAAGCCCTTGATCAAGCATTTGTGTATTTTTATTAGCCTAATTGGGTGGGCAGAAAGCTATGCCATAATCAGAAATAATATATATATTTTTAGCAAAGTAAGAACTAATATGTGTTAAACTCACAGCACATGCAGTGATGAAGCACAGCATTCTGAACAGAAACGCTCTGAGACGCCAGTCATGCTGAACTATTCCTTTTGTTTCAAATTGTTTCGTTTAAAACAGGGCTCCGAACCGGTTCAAGGAACGAAAACGAAAACCGGAAACGAACAAAATTTTAAGAGGAACAAAAACGAAAACGAAATCAAAATCAATTTGAATCGTTCTGAACAGAAACATTAATTTGAAATGACCATTAACCGGTTAATAACGTTATTTTATCGTTCTCTTTAATATTTTTATTTGGCAGTGACTAATCATGAATTGAGGAGTACAGCATGTGACGTTGACGGATCAAGCGTGAGTGAAATGCCCGCGCACCAGTCATCTATGAATCTACCGTCAGTGTAGAGCGCGCATTTTCATGCCTCAAGTACATTTCTTTCCCCGCTGAGGTCTACAATGAATGTGCAGGTATTGGAGGACATTCTTTTCGAATGTTTAAATAAGCAGTACGGACTTTAAGCTCAAATAGACTGATTTAGGCTAGTTTATGGATTCCGTTTAAGCCTATCCAAGTAGGTTACTAGCATCTATCAAACATTTTTCCTATAGTCTTTCAGATTGCCAATACAGGACAGGTCAATGTTTTCTATAGACGGTTAATGCTTCGTATTAAATGGTATGTTATATTGCATAAAATGATCAAGCTTTATTAGCTGACTGAATTTGATTATGTGATGCAAGGACGTGTTGCGCAGTGTTTGCTTTGAAATTAGCAGTTGACGGTGCATTAATGGTTATCCAGTTTATTTATTCTTTATTCATACATTTTTTAAAACAAGTCGTGTTGAAAAAAAGTTATGTACAAAGAATGTTATCACGCTTCTGAAAATAATTAGGCATAAGAGGCCACTTTCGATTGTCTAACGCTCCAAAACAGGTTCGCTGTTTATGCTTTGTAATGCATGTATTTCTGTTGTGGTTTTAAAAATGTTATGAAATAAATATTCAAGTTTAATTACCATGCGTTATATTATTATTGAGTGAAGTCTATTTATACATATCTTGATCGCTTCAGCGCCTCCATGTCACGATTATTGTCTGCTATAGCCTATTTGCTTCTTATTTATTAAATCCAGGCAATTGGCTGATTAAACATTGATTAAAATTAAGATACATTTTATACAAAACGAAATTCACTTTAAGAAAGGCTTTCTACAAAACAAAACTTAATGAAGTGGTCAAAATCATTTCTGACCCACTTGCATCTCTGCACTTTTCTTAATCAATATAGCCTAATGAAATTTAAAAATAACATTATAATATTTAAACATAAATATGAAACAAAATACATTGTTTAATGGCTAGTTCATGAGTGGTTCATGAGTGGAGCGCGCTGGCATAGAGCGTATTATTGAGCTGAGCGTCACACCACTCCACTTCGCTCTTTACAGGCTCATTCTCATCAGAACGCCCACATATAAAAAAATTGTCAAGTTTAAATCAGGCTCAGGCTCATAATTACAGTTAATGTGTCCGGCCGGGTTGGGCTCGGGCACAACGTGGGTCGGGCTTGATTTTTTTGGGCCCGATCTAAGCTCTAACGCAGGAGCTGACCAATACAAAGCTGGCGTTCTTACAGGTTTGGAACGACATGAGGGTAATTAATGATTGATTAATTAATTAATTTATCTTTTTTGGGTGAACTAACCCTTTAAGGCTGTGGATCTCAACATTTATCTCAAAGGAGCCCTGTTTTCCAACATAGTATTCACAGCAGCAACTCTAGAGGGCAGCATTGTACTTTCAAGAGTGTCCCTTGCATTGACAAAACCCTGACAAAAAGCTTTCATAGTTCTGTTCAGGAAAAAATAAACGAAAGTCATTTCAGGTTCCATTTTATAAAAAACATGTTAGTGACTGGAGTGTTCATATTTTGTATTTTAGTTGTACTTGTGGACATTCATTCTGGAAATCATTTCACAAATACATTTTCAAAGATTCTGCTGTGACTCATGGATTTCTATCATGTGTACATGTGTGTTTGTGTACAGTTAGCGAGACGACTCTATCTGACCAGGCCCTGAATATCCTGTGCATGCTCTTGAAGGATCAATGGAGCTGGCTCTGCACAGAGAACATCCAGAGGACCATCAGACTGCTATTTGGGACCCTCATAGAAAGGTAGCAGTTCCCTGTGTAATTCATCTTTGGTTGCTTGTTGAATTTAAACCACAGATTCGCCCAGTTTTGCTGTCCTCGGATTAGACCTCAAAGCTGAACCAATTGCTTGGATTTTCTCCAGTACATTTTGAAGTACACTGTTGTCTGTTTCTTTCATTATGCAGAATAGATCAGGCATGTTTTAGCGCCATTAGCAGACAGAAAATTTCATCACTGCTGAGGACATTTAGCACATAAATTTTTTTCTCACCCTCTTGAATCAATTGCTGAGAGATTTTGGAGAGGTTGTCCAACACATCTCTCATCTACGATGTGGAAAGAAGTGTGTTTTCAACTTAGTAAAGGTCATAAATCTGGACCACATCTATAAATATAAGATACATAATTGCATGAAATAAAAAGTGCATAGTGGCTGAAAGCCTGTCTACTTTATAGATTGTCCTACTGCAACATTTGCAGGGTTTGTGATACTTTAGGCCATGATTGGCTCGAGGTGAGCCTTTCATTAAACCTTTAACTCCATAGACTGGAAACAGGCTCGTTCGAAGTTTTGCATTCCTCTGCGTTCAGTTTGACCTCTTGTATTCAAAGAACACAAACTTCAAAGTTGCAGGTGTGCAGGAAAGTAGATGGAATATTTCGAGTTTCTGATTTATCATTATATGTTTATTTATGTAAAAAAAAAAAACATTTTACAAATGAAGTCTAGTGTGACCATGACATCAGTTTTCATTAATGTTCAGTAAAAAATCGGCTTATAACATGCGTATTATGCACTACCGTTCCAAAGTTTGGGGTCAGTAAGATTAATATGATGGATGTCATTTTTATCATTTATCATTACAATAGTTCGAATTAATCATTTGTATGAATGTTATTACAATTTATATTATAATTTTAATTAATAATGACATTTATAGTGTCACAGAAGATTTAAAATAAATGCTGTTTTATTTCTATTCATCAAGGAATCCTAAAACAAATAAAATGAGAAAAAAAAATTGTGATTCCACTAAAAAATATTAGGCATCTCAACTGTTTTTAACTTTGATAATAATAATAAATGTTTCTTAAGCGGCAAATCAGCATATTAGAATGATTTAAGAAGGATCATGTGACACTGAATGATGCAGAAAATTCAGCTTTGCCATCACAGAAATAAATTCAATTTAAAAAATATATTAAAATTCAAAACTTAAAAAAAAAAAAATCTAATATTTAACAAAATTACTGTTTTTTTGTTTTGTTTTACTGTATTTGTGATCAAATAAATGCAGCCTTGATGATTAAAAGAGACTTCTTACAAAAACATCTTACAGCAGGAACAGCATTATTCTATAATAATTGTGTAAATCTGTAGTATGCTAGATTGTACGCATCCACTTGTCATCTTGGAAATTAAAACGGTTCTTTATCCAATTTAGTGTAAAAATGTCTTTATTTTTGGCAGTCTGGTCAAATAATTAGTCCAGAAAGAGGTTTCATGTAGTATTCCGTGCAGTGATGTTTGTTGTATACTACTCATTTTGGTAAATATAGTAGGGTATCTTTATATTTTATGCATATTTATGAACACACTATACAGTGCAGCAATAGTATGATAGTTTGTTTTTGTAAAGATAGCCACGAGGCTCAACAGGGTCTAAAGACATGACCGACAGATGGATTGACTTAATGAGGTGTCACCTGAAGGCATCACTCATTCCGTCCCCAAACTGCTGTACAATTGTGTGATCATTCGTATTTTTAAACATGAATATAAATACTTTATTAAACAAGTTGTGTTGTGGGGGCCGATGACAACTTGATGTAGGAAGTGAGAACTGTGTGTTTTAAAGCTGTCAACAGGTGGCTTTTCCCCATCCTCTGCTCACCTTCTCTTGGAGTTAATAACACAGTCACGGGACATCCCACAGAGCCACCTTCGGTTTCAGCTCTCTGTTGTAGCTTTCTTCTTTGCTTTAATTAAAGTACTTGGAGTTTTTGCTACTCCGTTTAGCGATGACCGCATGTCTGCGGTGTGCAGATTTATCCCGTGGCACAATGCCTTTCTAATGCAGAGAGGTTACTGAAACCTTGTGCTATAAAAGAGACATTTTTTTTCTTCGTTTCTTTGAAACCGTCCCGTCCATCCTCGAGGATTCAAGCTGAAAGGTCAGCCGTCGCATTAAATCGCGCACGCAAGCCCTCAGCTCCAAAAGCATCTGTTTTGCAGATCCTCGTGGTGTGATGTCTAGCCATTTCAAATGACTCGTTTGTGCGGCGGTGTATTAAACACCTGCTAGCAGACCGGCTTCCTGCCATGTTTAGCTGATGGCTAACAGCCTTCAGACGGGAAAGCTGGAGTGAGACCCGTGTCTTTCCTAAACAGTTGGATAGAGCCAGTGTCTCAAAGGTGTGTCTTTTGTGGATTCAAGCTGATGAGTACAAGTGCTTATTTGTTCTCTGTTTGAAATAAAAGTTCACAATGGTCCTATTTATTTCAGATAGTTTCATAGTTTTATTTTGCAGGCTAGAACACATTTAATCTTTATTCTGCTTTAAACCAAGGGTTTGCAACCTTTTTCAGGACAAGGACACTGTGGTGGATCACGTGTCTAAATAAGTTTTGTGGTTTCTTTTCTCAAACCAGTTTTGCTCAATCCTGCCTGAGTGCTGATAGCCTATGCAATGCTGAAATGAGTAATAACCCCTTACCTACACCAATATCCACCTTATTCTTTAACATAGAGCAGGCCATTTGTAACTTGAATATGCAAGGCTTCCATTGTCATCTGCTTCCAGTTGTTTTAGCTGTACAAAAATAGTCTGTTATGCTGCTAAATATTGCAAACTGGTATTTGTTATCATATTATTATAATGTATTGCCGTAGTTTTGAACACATTGGTTTGTAGTGCACAGTTTTACCATTTACTGCAAGTTATTACTTCTAGGCTTCATAGACGGGGCTTAGATTAAGCCAGGATTAGGCCTTAGTTCAATTAGGACATTTAAGTAGCTTTTATAAATGTGCCTAAGAAAAAAAAACATTACTGGTGTGCATCTTTTGACAAAACAATGGCACTGACATATTTTAAGATATGTCAGTGCAAGTTGCTTTTAAAACTAGGGGTGTAACGATACCATCATGTCACGATTCGATACATATCACGATACTGAACACACAATACAATATTGTTGCGATACTCCCAAGACATATGGTAAAAGTTCAAAAAAATGTTTTCCTGTTGATCAAAATGCTACATTTGGGGTGGAAATGAATAGGCTTGGACTAATACAAATATTTAAAATATTCATGATTCTGATGCTGAAGCGGAAAATATAGAATATGCTTGATCTGTCTCTGACTCTAGATATATTTAAAATAATGTAGGTCACTTTTACTGGTAACATAAGACAATATGTTGGCATATTCAGGACCCACAAATATTCCCCCATTGCAATATTATACATTATATTCAACATTATATATCGTTTTAAAACGTTTATATTATAGCATTGGTATCTCATCCTGATAGATGGTAATTGTTTGTCGCAATCGTATCCATCCATAATTCTTCTGAACTCTGATCTTTTCTGAACTGAATCCATTAAGTTATTAAATTTTTTTGACGGGTGACTGTGTGATTGAGTTGACCAATGAAATCAGCTGAGGGGTGGGATTTGTGCTTAAATGGTTTGAGGGGAAAAAAACATGCAGAAGTTCCAGATTGATTAACTTTGACTTAATATTGCAATTTTGCCAAAACATTTTTATTTTATTCATACAAAAAGCAGTTTTAGATCAAACGATAATTTGTGGACCCGGCAATGCCAGCACAGAACCACCTAGGAGTCACCTCATGATATTGGCATCATTTCTTCACATTTGTTTTTTAGTTGCTAGCACTTTTGATTGACAGTGTAATTACTTTGCTCAAAATAGACACTGGCTGCATCCAAAATTGCATACTTCCCTACTATATAGTAGGCGAAAAACAGTATGTGACAAAAGACGTATATCCAAATTCACAGTACTCATAAAAGACTTGGAAAAAAGTACATGGGTGACCTACTTCTTTCGGAGAGATACCATGGATTTGTGAATAGAAGTGAAGCGACGCAACTGTCGCTGGTAGGTCATGTGATAATGACAGCATGGCGAATGTAGTACGTCCGGATTACACTCATACTGCATAGACACTCGTACTATATAGAACATACTTTTTTAGCGGTTGTGAAGTAATGACTTATTCAGTGCCTACTCAAGAGAGAATGTGATTTCGGATGCAGCCACTGTACAGAGAAGAATGAAGACATTTTGATTGAACAGATGTTTTATTTTGTATTGCAATGTTGAGTAATCAGTCATGGTGTCTTTGGAGGATAGCCTTTTTTGTGACCAGTGGCTTAGTTTAGATATTGACCTTTTGAGTTATATATTAATAATTCCAAACTGCCGTAAAATCAGTTTAGAGCATTACTACTAATTCACTTGAACACCGTTTGGCACGTGAAAAAGATTGGTCCTGAAAGAATGTGTAATAACTAACAAGCTAGAGACACGTAATTCTGTTGAGCTTTAGTATGGAATCACAGTCCTATTTGTTGAGCTTATGAAGCCACATTTACGTAAAGATTTTGTTTTTGTTTTGATTAAAACGGCTGCCAATTTGTGTCATAAATTCTGCACATCTGCATTGTGTTTACAGTCATTACTTGTTACACACATTCCGTGTTATTCCCAGCAATTATTTTTGTCCTGGAAGAATGTAAAAACATGTTTTTATTCTGTTGTTTGTATAGGAAAAATATCATGACACGTGGGTGTAACCATTATAGAGTAGCAATTTAAAATTTAGTAACATTGGTTTACATAACATTGTTTTTTTTGTTAATGACCTGCAGAATTTAATGACCAATTAAGCAGAATTAATCATTAATATTTTATCTTTGCTGATAGAATTGTAGAATGTAAAATTAGGCGCAGAGCAAAAAGGGAAAAAAAAGGATTTTTATCATTATTTGTTACATTTTCATTATTATTTATATTCTTTTCTAGTTTGGGTATGTTTGGGACCCTGTTAAGTTTGTTGATAGAATTTTTTTATTTGAGCTACAGTTGCTTGTCTGTTTGATTGAACCACATAGGCCAGCCTTCGCTCCCCGCGTGCATCAATGAGCCTTGGCCGCCCATGACCCTGTCGGACCACTTTTGATAGATACTGACCACTGCAGACTGGGAACACCCCAAGAGAGCTGCAGTTTTTGAGGTGCTCTGACCCAGTCGTTTAGCCATCACAATTTGGCCCTTGTCAAACTCGCTCGAATCCTAACGCTTGCCCATTTTTTTCCTACTTCAAACACATCAACTTGTTCACTTGGACAAAATGTTCACTTGCTGCCTAATATATCCCACCCAATAACAGGTGGCGTGATGACGAGACAGTCAGTGTTATTCACTTCACCTGTCATAATGTTATGCCTGATTGGTGTATATTCTAATAAATGTAGAAAATAAAATAAAAAAATAGCTCATATAATATTTAGTTCGACTTCATGAAGGAGACAAGCCTAATTTTCTGAAGGTTAAGCACCTCTTTGTGACATTTTCTGGGAAAAGAATTACTTCATGCAAGTCAGGGGTGTCCAACTCTTCTATTGGATGGCCAATGTCCTGCAGTTTAGCTCCAACCTGTTCCAACACACTTGCCTGGAAGTCTCTAGTAATCCTGAAGACCTCGATTAGCTGGTTCAACTGTGTTTAATTGGGATTGAAGCGAAACTGGTTAGTGGCCCTCCAGGAGCAGGATTGGACACCATTGATACAAGGGTCTCAGCTTCAGCTATTTGTTTCAGCAGTTCAAAAACGTCCTGAAAGGTACTGTACAGTTCCACAAAATATTCAGGTACTGGGCACCGTCTGTCTGACAATTTTGCTTAAAATCGGTCTATTAAAATATCACACCTGCCACATGAATTGGCTCACATATTAGATGACAGATTGTGTGCAGTGACACTCTAAATAAAAGCATGCCGGACAGGTCCTGTTGAAATGGCAGCGTGTGATTTGTGTGGATACAAGGGAGACACGAGGGTGCCAGCTGCTGCTCGTGCCTCGATGCAAACAGACACATCGGACATCATCTGAGGGAAGGAATTAGTTTACTTATCCGATGTCTGCGGCTCTTCTAGCAAGGAACCGGATGTCTTTGTCTGCCTAATTATCCAGAGGCGAGCTGTTTCCAAATGGAAATTTACACATTCTGCCACACAAACCTCTGGTGATGATGATATATTATTTTAACAAAGTAACCCAGAATGAAAGCAAAAGGACCTAGATATTATTGCTTTTAACTTAACATATCATTTATCATTTTAGTACAGACTTACTCTTATCGTACAGCCACAATATGGTTGTGGTTATATAATTCATTCGCCTGATGAGAATTATTTTTAAACATACGGCTGTGGCCTTGATAACAGCAGTGGAATGCTAAATATTTAGTCAGCATATTGATCCCTTATTTTAGACCACTACTCTGAAATGACTGTGAAACCTGCACCGGCTTTGACTTAAAGTAACTCCTGAGACAAACATGTGAACTGTCTGTTCTTATATAAAGGATTCCTGCTCCAGCACTAACACACCTGTATGTAATTTTCGAGCGGACTTTAAGACCTTGATTATCCGGCTAAGGTGTGTTTGATTAGAGTTAGATCTAAACTCTGCATGAAGGTAGATCTTCACAAGAGGTATTGAGCACTGTCTGCTTTACATTAGTCATCATGTTTGTAAAGCCACTTGGTGGCAGTATATACTGTCAAATGCTGATTGAAGATGACAATAAGTTGTAAAAATGGTCCTCAAATGTTCTTTTCACAACATAAATGTCATATGTTGTGATAGAAGTTTTACTGGACATGTTCATGATAGATCGGTTGCTATTATTGATAACGGCATTACATGGAGGTTTTCCATAGTTAAAGGAATAGTTCTATCAAAAGTGACAGTAAAAACATTTATATTGTTGGAAAATATTTTTTATTACAAATAAATTGTTCTTTTGAACTGTCTGTTCATCAAAGAATCCTGAAATAAAATACATCACGGTTTCCAGAAAAATATTAAGCAGCACAACTGTTTCTTGAGCAGAAAATCATCATATTAGAATGATTTCTGAAGGATCATGTGACACTGAAGACTGGAGTAATGAAGCTGAAAATTCAGCTTTGCCATCACAGGAGTAAATTACATTTAAAAATATATTAAAATAGAAAACGGTTATTTAAAAGGTATAGTTTGCCCAAAAATGAAAATAATCCCATAATTCTTCTTTCAGACGAGTTATATTAAAAAATGTTCTGGCTAATCCAAGAATTATGATGGTAGTGAATGGCAGCCCAAAATTTGAAGGCCAAAAAAGTGCATCCATCCATTATAAAAGTTATTC
The DNA here is from genome assembly GCF_949357685.1 of Gobio gobio. Lineage (NCBI taxonomy): Eukaryota > Metazoa > Chordata > Actinopteri > Cypriniformes > Gobionidae > Gobio > Gobio gobio. The sequence goes on from NC_137114.1 coordinate 40,585,342, forward strand.
ACACGGCTCCGGGGGTTAATAAAGGCCTTCTGAAGGGAATCAATGGGTTTGTGTAAGAAAAATATCCCTATTTAAAACTTTATAAAGTCAAATATCTAGCTTCCGGCGGACCGCCTTCTGTATTCAACTTACGAAGAAAGTGTAACGTCTCTCGCAGTTCAAAACACTTGCACTACATCTGCCGTCATCGTTGCAGCAGTTACGCTTTTTTCATAAGTTGAATACGGAAGCCAAATTTTGGGCTGCCTTTCACTGCCATTATAAAGCTGGGAAGAGCCAGGACATTTTTTAATATAACTCAGATTGTATTCGTCTGAAAGAAGAATGTCATATATACCTAGTATGGCTTGAGGGTGAATAAATCATGGGTAATTTAAATTTTTGGGTGAACTATCCCTTTAAATAGTTAAATTTCGTTTTGATTTTTACCTATTTTAAACCTATTTGACTTCTCTTCTCCTTCTGTTGTATAAACTACTTTTATCTGGCTTTTTAGTGCTGTGAAAAGGGTGCGAAAAAGTCTGGGGCTGAAGATGCTATGATAGATTGTTCTGCTGTGCCTGCCAATATTTATTTCATAAACAGGAAGTTTGGAAAATGCTTGAGGTAAGAGAGGCTGCCAAGCATGGTTTTATTCCACCACAGAACATTTGCTGTTTCTTTCTCTTCCTCTGATCCATCTACCCGCAGTCCATCCTTGGTTTATGCTTAGTTATATCCATATTAAGAAGGCAAGACACAAAAACACAGTCTGTCAATTGTTCCTGTTTTATGAACAGCCACTCAAGCTTCCAAAAGTTCATTCAATCTGATTTATTGCCTACAACACATTACAGAATGTCAATTAATAGATACACCTTTGTGCAAATTTTATTGCAGTCATAGTTTTTCATTTCAAATCAATTTATCCCAAACGTGGTAGCAAGAGCTTCTTAACTTTGTGATTTGTTTTAGAATATTCTTTCTAAAATCATCTATAGTAGGCATAGTGAGAACGTGCCTGTAACAAAGGAATTGTTTTTCCATCCAGGTCTTCTATAACAACACTGTTAAGAAGAAAACAGTGTTGGTATTGTTCTCTTTGTGTACATGCAACCACATGACCCGACACTCAGAAATATCTGATTGGAGATATGCAAGTTTAGTCAGTGCCAAAAGGAACTGAACATCTTCCCTGCATTCTTACAGGATGAGGAGTATTGATTAGAAAAGCCAGCATTCATTACAAGATGCACACGGCACGGTATAGACAGATCTGCAGAGTCTTAAGAGTATGAAAGGTTATAAATATTAGTATGACAGCAGTTGAAGATTCTTGCTGAAGACATAACGCCAACATTTTTAATGAACCTCTCAGTAGGCCCATGTGGAAAAAAGACCACACAGCCTTGTTATCGTGTCCCTATGGAAAATCTCAGTAATGACACTTTGATCTCATCTCACATCTCATCTTGTCTCAGTTTGTCTTTTTTTTTTCTTTGGTAAATTGCATCAGAGATGATTCCTTAGAAACAAATGTACCCGTGCAAGATGCTATCCGTGCCAAGAAACTATTTCTAGCTTAGAATGTGGCCTCCGAGGTGAAAGTTTTTTTTTTCACAATGAAAATTTTGCTTGTTTTGCAATAGTTTTGCATGGAGTTCGATTAGTCGGAGATAAACCAGTTAATTTGGACTTGGGAAAGACAATTTGTTTTGGTCCAACATTCCTCTGGGTTTTGAAACAGACTGATAACTTGTAATAGCTTGTTTAAAAAGCTGGCTCACAAACCAGAGCGTTTGATTATTTCACAGCGCAAATTGATGCAATTCAGCTCTTGGCAGCTCATAAAGGTCATTATGTTCCATTTGGTAAGAAAGCAGGAGCTGAATTGGTCTCCTTGTTACCTCTATTTGGACAAGAATCTATGAATAATCAGTCTGCACAGACACCTGTTACAGACACCTGCACTAGAATCAGCTTCTGTCTCTGTAATTTCACTGTCTTAGACTTATTAGAGTATAGATTTAGCTTTGAAAACAAAAAGTCAAACTGCAGTATTTAATATTTACAGTACATACAGGGAGGAAAATAAGTATTTGAACACCCTGCTATTTTGCAAGTTCTCCCACTTAGAAATCATGGAGGGGTCTGAAATTGTCATCGTAGGTGCATGTCCACTGTGAGAGACATAATCTAAAAAAAAAAATCCAGAAATCACAATGTATGATTTTTTATTTTATTTGTATGATACAGCTGCAAATAAGTATTTGAACACCTGTCTATCAGCTAGAATTCTGACCCTCAAAGACCTGTTAAGGCTGCAACATACTCCGCAAGAACAGAGAAATAAGTTCTCGCTCCCAGGGCTGCGAGAACAAAATGACGTCATTTTGTTCTCTGAGCCCTGGTTTGGGAGTTCTCGCAGCTCGTTCTCGACACATCGTCTGAGCAGAATTTTTTTCTTGTAGGTGTCCGAGAACTATTGTGTGATTGGTCAGAATTTTAAAGTGAGCGGGGTTAATGCGGAGAAACGGAGATGTTCGTGTTCCTTTTCTCGTGAGGTATAGAATGTCCTGGCGAGAACAAACTTTGTTCTTGTTCTTGCCACCTCGAGAAAACGAATACATTTCTTATGTTCCAAGCTTATGTCTGCCTTTAAAATGTCCACCTCCACTCCATTTATTATCCTAAATTAGATGCACCTGTTTGAGGTCGTTAGCTGCATAAAGACACCTGTCCACCCCATACAATCAGTAAGAATCCAACTACTAACATGGCCAAGACCAAAGAGCTGTCCAAAGACACTAGAGACAAAATTGTACACCTCCACAAAGCTGGAAAGGGCTACGGGAAATTGCCAAGCAGCTTGGTGAAAAAAGGTCCACTGTTGGAGCAAAACTAAACATGCTAAACATGACTGTCAATCTCCCTCGGATTGAGGCTCCATGCAAGGTCTCACCTCGTAGGGTCTCAATGATCCTAAGAAAGGTGAGAAATCAGCCCAGAACTACACGGGAGGAGCTGGTCAATGACCTGAAAAGAGCTGGGACCACCATTTCCAAGGTTACTGTTGGTAATACACTAAGACGTCATGGTTTGAAATCATGCATGGCACAGAAGGTCCCCCTGCTTAAACCAGCACATGTCCAGGCCTGTCTTAAGTTTTCAAATGACCATTTGGATGATCCAGAGGAGTCATGGGAGAAAGTCATGTGGTCAGATGAGACCAAAATAGAACTTTTTGGTCATAATTCCACTAAACGTGTTTGGAGGAAGAAGAATGATGAGTACCATCCCAAGAACACCATCCCTACTGTGAAGCATGGGGGTGGTAGCATCATGCTTTGGGGGTGTTTTTCTGCACATGGGACAGGGCGACTGCACTGTATTAAGGAGAGGATGACCGGGGCCATGTATTGCGAGATTTTGGGGAACAACCTCCTTCCCTCAGTTAGAGCATTGAAAATGGGTCGAGGCTGGGTCTTCCAACATGACAATGACCCGAAGCACACAGCCAGGATAACCAAGGAGTGGCTCTGTAAGAAGCATATCAAGGTTCTGGCGTGGCCTAGCCAGTCTCCAGACCTAAACCCAATAGAGAATCTTTGGAGGGAGCTCAAACTCTGTGTTTCTCAGCAACAGGCCAGAAACCTGACTGATCTAGAGAAGATCTGTGTGGAGGAGTGGGCCAAAATCCCTTCTGCACTGTGTGCAAACCTGGTGAAAAACTACAGGAAACATTTGACCTCTGTAATTGCAAACAAAGGCTACTGTACCAAATATTAACATTGATTTTATCAGGTGTTCAAATACTTATTTGCAGCTGTATCATACAAATAAATAGTTAAAAAATCATACATTGTGATTTCTGGATTTTTTTTTTTTTAGATTATGTCTCTCACAGTGGACATGCACCTATGATGACAATTTCAGACCCCTCCATGATTTCTAAGTGGGAGAACTTGCAAAATAGCAGGTTGTTCAAATACTTATTTTCCTCACTGTATGTAATTAGATATATGCTATCCATCTATCATCTTTCATCTATCTCTCTAATCTATCTATCTATATTGCCAAAAATGTTGGGATGCCTGCTTTTACATGCATGTGAACTTTAATGACATCCCATTCTTAATCCGTAGGGTTTATTATGGATTTGGCCCACCCTTTGCAGCTATAACAGCTTCAACTCTTCTGGGAAGGCTTTCCACAAGGTTTAGTAGTGTGTTTATGGGAATTCTAGAAACGCGTTTGTGAGGTCAGGCACTGATGTTGGACGAGAAGGCCTGGCAGGCAAGTACCAGCCGCCAAACCCAGACTCGTCCATCGGATTGCCAGACAGAGTAGCGTGATTCGTCACTCCAGAGAACACGTCTCCACTGCTCTAGAGTCCTAATTGACAAATTGTAACTACCAACTATCAACTAAGTAATAATCAACTAACTATCAAGTATAAACTATCAACTAACTTTCTAGGAGCTAAGCAACTAACATCTAAGTTGGTAATTGGTAGTTACTTAGACAGCGTAACTACCAACTATCTACTAACTTATTTAAACTGAGTAACAATCAGCTAAATATTAGCTGTAAAACTTTCAATGAGCTACTAACTGAAATATTTTTTACAAGGTGATCTAAAATAATTGTGGATCCCCTGAATATAAAAAGGATTCACTTCTTTTTATATGATACAACTAAATTAATACTGGTCTAATCAGCTGAATCCGTTAAATCCGTAATTGGAAATGGAAAGTGACTGTGTAAGAAGGGGACTGTTGAGGGAGGCCACCGATGACAACTCTGTAGAGTTACTGGCTTTATATAGAAACTACTGTCACCAGTCACAGCTTAATGAGTGAGTGGTGAAGAGAAAGCCACTGTTGAAAAATATCATATGACATCTCTGCTACAGTTTGCATGAAGGCATATGGGAGACTCTGTAGCCAGCTGGATGTAAGTTCTGTGGTCTGATGAGACCAAAAACTGAGCTTTTTGGCCATCCGACTAAATGGCATGTCTGGTGCTGAACATCAAAAACACATTATCCTGACTGTGAAGCATGGTGGTGGCAGCCTCATGCTGTGTGGATGTTACTTTTCAGCAGGCCCTAGAAAGAGTATGAGAGTAAAATAAACAGGGAAATCATGGAGGAAAATGGGATGGGTGATGGAGTCTGCTGGACACCTGTGATTTGGGAGATTTGTTTTCCATCAATATAGTGCTCGCAAACCTAAAGCCATGGCTTCAAAACAATGTTAATGTCTTGGAGTGGCCAAGTCCGAATCCAGTTCTCAATCAAATTGAAAACGTATGGCTGTCCGCTCACAATTTCCACGCAATCCGACTGAGACAGTTGCCAGATATGCAAAGCAGAGACACGTCTACACAGACTCTGTCTGTCAGTCAGTCGTTCTATTGTTCCATCTTTCATTCTGTCAGTCATTCTATCAAGTCTGTCTTTTTTGTAACTCTTCTTCCATCAAATCAGTTTTTCCAAGTTTATTTGCAATGCAGATCAGGCAAGGCTGTGAATGGAATATACATGTTTATATTTTTGGAGTGTCCGAAGAAATGAAGGCTAGCAATGAAATCTGAAAAGGGTAGTTAAAACTGAATTGGCTCCAGTGAGCTCCAGGCTCCCTTGTTTTCCACTCCTGTTAGCTTGAGAAATGTCTTCGTCCTCTAATGCTGCACTTCTCCGTCAAATGCCATGCCAGTCCACATTAACTGCCCTTTATAATGGCAGAAATGCCATTAATGGAATAAAATGCTCCACTTGTTGCTTTGGAACAGCTGGCTTTTGTTCCATCACCTTACATCAAAATTACTCAAGAATTACGTATGTTCTCAGTGCGACCGGTGCAAGAACCTTTCAGAAGTTCTATTAGACCCGCAGGCTTACTTAGTACTCTTGTTTTGGATTTTGACTGAAACATTTATAGAAGTGAGCCTTGGATATCATTCCAGGAAATAAAACCTGTTCGATTTATTTTAATGTACTTAGCTGATGTAAAAACTACTATTTAAACTTACTGCCGGCTCTAAAAATAAAATTTTGCCATGGAACAGAATGGCAATACTGTGTGCAAACACTGCGTATTTATGTTTTTTTTTTTACTATCGAGACTTTCATAAATGTGTAAAAACATGTCAAACATGTAGTCCAAAGAACATCTCTGCAGTAGTTCAATTTCCCCATGTATGTTACCAGCAATGTGTGAAAAGCAGGTATTGTATAGAATGCCTTGGGTAATATATAGAATGCGTGAACTTTGTAGGCAAAGTATGAGATGTCTGGTTGTTGTGATTATGTTGCATACTTTTCCTAGGCATTCTATACATGACCTAGGTGTTATACAGAATGACAAGTACACTGTAGGCATTGGCTAGGCAATCTATACAATGCCGGATTTCACACATTGCCTGTAACCTATACACTATATTGCCAAAAGTATTTGTACACCCCTTCAATCGTTGAATTCAGGTGTTCCATTCCCTTCCATGGCCACAGGTGTATAAAATCAAGCACCCGGGCATGCAGAAGATTCTACACACTTTTGTGAAAGAATGAGTCGCTCTCAGGAGCTCAGTGAACTCAAGCGTGGTACCGTGATAGGTTGCCACCTGTGCAATAAATCCATTAGTGAAATTTCCTCACTACTAAATATTCCACAGGCAACTGGTATTATAACAAAGTGAAAGCAATTGGGAACAACAGCAACTCAGCCACGAAGTGGTTGGCCACGTAAAATCACAGAGCGGGGTCAGCACATGCTGAGGCGCACAGTGCGCCGAAGTTGCCAACTTTTGCAGAGTCAATAGCTACAGACCTCCAAACTTTGTGTGGCCTTCAGATTAGCTCAAGAATAGTGTATAGAGAGCTTCATGGAATGGGTTTCTATGGTCAAGCAAGTGCAATGCAAAGCGTGGGATGCAGTGGTGTAAAGCACGCCGCCACTGGACTCTAGATCAGTGGAGACGAATGCTCTGGAGTCACGCTTCTCTGTCTGGCAATCCGATGGACGAGTCTGGGTTTGGCGGTTGACAGGAGAACGGCACTTGCCTGACTGCATTGTGCCAAGTGTAAAGTTTAGCGGCGGGGGGGATTATGGTGTGGCGTTGTTTTTCAGGGGTTGGGCTTGGCCCCTTAGTTCCAGTGAAAGGAACTCTTAATGCTTCTGCATACTAAGACATTTTGGATAATTTCTCGCTCCCACCTTTGTGGGAACAGTTTGGGAATGGCCCCTTCCTGTTCCAACATGACTGCACACCAGTGCACAAAGCAAGGTCCATAAAGACATGGATGAGCGAGTTTGGCGTGGAGGAACTTGACTGACCTGACCTCAACCCGATAAAACACCTTTGGGATGAATTAGAGCGGAGACTGCGAGCTAGGCCTTCTCATCCAACATCAGTGCCTGACCTCACAAATGCGCTTTTAGAAGAATGGTCAACAATTCCAATTAACACACTCCTAAACCGTGTGGAAAGCCTTCCCAGAAGAGTTGAAGCTGTTAAAGCTGAAAAGGGTGGGCCAACTCCATATTAAACCCTACGCGTTAAGAATGGGATGTCATTAAAGTTCATGTGCATGTAAAGGCAGACGTCCCAAAACTTTTGGCAATATAGTGTATATTCCTCAGACATGCAATGCAAATGAAACTTGTCATGTTGTTTCTGGGTCATTGAAATTTGACCATAATTGTAGTTTAATGGCCACAGGGAAATCCAACATTACGTTTGAGAGTCTAAAGGGAGCTATGCTAGACATTACTGTAGTAGCAGCCATGAAGTAGAGCAGACTTTGGCATCCATATGTCTTCCATACATGCTATGTTAATTCCCTCTGACATAAACATAAGATATATGCATTTTGGACTGAAACCCCATTGGGGACAGCTCTATGTCCAGGTACTTAGGATTTAATAGAAAATGAAATCGCTAAACTGATTTGTTTTTTGGCACTGCAGTAAGCATGACCATATGAGGTTCTCAGGATCTCAGGTTCTGTCACCATGTAGCATCTGTGGCATTTCAAAGAGTCAGAACCAAAATAAACCAGCTATGTAATCGAAGAGCAGGACAGATTTAAATCAATGACACATGAAATTCCTGTGTCCACTTCATATAGTATTCATGAAAGGTGAAAACCCTCAGGTGAGGCACATGTTTTCCTGGTTGGTTATGTGATTTGAGCCCTGATTGGGTTATATAATTATAGCATTATAGATTTTCTGACTATTTGTCTCTTGTTTTCAACTATACTGAAGTTGGTCAGTTGTTGTTTATATATTGATCATGTGTTTTTGCTGCATTAAATCAACTGCTTAAAAGTCACAGAACACTTAATTTATTCTTTGGAAATAATTGTAAATTTTTGACAAAAGTGTGTGTGTGTTTTACCTACAGTCGCCAGACTCTGTACATATATTGTTCTCATCGAGCCGAACAACTTTCTAATTTACAGTCATTAGCTCCGACCAACAGGAAGTCTTTTTGTTTGAATGTGGATTTTTTAATCTGAATTTGCTACTGCTCCAAAGGGCTTCATAAAATTCCCCCCAAACTTTTTAGTCGTGTTTGACTGTTGTGCTCGTATCTTTTGCAGCTTGTTGCGCATCACACAGCATCCTTAAAGGTCCCATGGCATGAAATTTTCATTTTATGAGGTTTTTCAACATTAATATGAGTTCCCCTAGCCTGAATATTGTCCCCAAGTGGCTAGAAATTTTGATTGGTGTAAACCAAGTTCTGGCTGTCTTTCTCTGCCTTTGAGAAAATGACAGCCCAAACGAGCTGATCTTAGGTTTTCCTGTTATGACGTCATAACAGGAACGGTTACCTCCCTTTCTTCTGCCCAGAGAATCGAACCAGTTCACCAAATCGGACTGAATCGTTCTAAACGGTTCGTGTCTCGAGTCGGCGCTGATCCATCATTTACTAAAGTTACTAACTTTCTGAAATGAGTGACCGTCCCTCCGACTAGAAATAAACTAATAACCTAAAGTATATGCTAATAACTACAACAGTTCACTGAACTTAGACGTGCTGAGAGAACAGATGAGTGACATCCGTCTCTCTGGCAGGCTTGTGCCTCGTAGACCTCGTTAAACCACACCCCCTCTGCTCATTTCAAATGCGAAGATGTCAGCCAATCACAACAGTGGGTGTTTTTACTGAAGTCTCACAGCAGACATGCCCCTTTAAACAGGGCATTCAGCCAGAGGGCAAACATCAGTGTAGAAAAAATGCCTTTTATTTCTAAATTATGACATTTTATGATGTAAAAATCATACTAACAATATAAGTACACCTCAGAATACATTATAAAATAAAATAAAAAATCCATGCCATGGGACCTTTAAAACTAATGGTCAAATTAAAGTAGTTCAACTTAAAAAACAAACCATGTCTTTAGACTTTGCTTTATTTATTTATTTATTTATTTTATTATTCTGATTCTCCATTTTCTTCCACTCCAGATAAGGGTGATTCAGGTTATATAAATAAATATATATATATATATATATATATATATATATATATATATATATATATATATATATATATATTATATATTATATATTATATATTATATATATATATATATATATATATATATATATATATATATATATATATATATATATATATATATATATATATATATTTTTTTTTTTTTTTTTTTTTTTTCTTATAAATATTTTTTTCTGTGTAATATTATTATGTGTAAATATTCAATTTCTGTTTAAAAATTGCCTTTGTGTATGAAATGTGTTATATAAATAAACTTGCCTTGCCTTTATTTTCAGCCTCTCTCATAAAAATGTAATGTCTTATTCTTTTTTTCCACATCTTTTTTCATTTCTTTTCGCTATGCTGACTGTCTGCCAAAATGGTAGTGATTATTAAAAGATTAAACAGTCTCCTCCACAGAAATGTTATGCAATCCCTCAGTTATCCGCAATTTCTTCAGCTTAAAGTGGCCAAAAGTAATTTTGAAGAACTGATTCTGTGAAATTATGCTATTTTTTTTAAAAGCATAAACCATATCCATATGTGGCCCATCACTGATTTTGATTGGAATGGACAAAGAACATTTCAGTGGCACATGTGAATGCAACTTTGCTGAAGGATATTCGTGAAAGATGGAGTCTAAACATGTTGTTATTTTTTACTTATCCTTTCCATTTGGTAGAATTTTTTTATGTATTTTGATCACACATGGTTTGTAGCGTGTTTTCTGCTGTTTATAAGGGGGCATTTTTACATCACAATGTTTTCAATTAAAAATTCTGAGGTCATTTACAAGGAAACGTCGTTTTGGGGGCCTGAAAACGCAAACTTTTGAAAACGTGTTTCAAAGTGCAAGTTTTTTCAAACGATACCATTATCGTCTCCGTGTAAACAACAAAAACAAGAATTTGTGAAAACAGTGACGACGTGCGTATGTGTATTATATGTTTAGTCTATAGGTATCTGCGAGTACTAGACAACCAAAACAACAATGGCAGACTACAGGACCGTGTTTGAATGCTTCTCCAGCAAAGTGTAGATTTACTGCACCCCTACTACGATCAGGGAAGACGCATTATTTACAAATGTTAATGCATTGGTCCGTAGTGTTTCTTTACATAGTGAAATTGCAAGCTACTGGCCTGGCATGCATAATACAGTTTTTAGTCGTTTTCGTGTGAGCAACGATCGGTTTGACAATGTTAACGCTAAACTTTTCAAGCACGCAAAATGAAAAACTTTCCAGGTTTTAATACATAGTTGTCGTGTAAACTTACTTCATCAGCAATCCTGAATTTTCTTTCTTGTAGCATCATATTAAATTCTTTGTGTTGTTGTGATTTGGTCTGTAGGTGGCTAGAGGTGGGTGTGGTTAACCTGACCTGTACGCAGTATTGGGTGATTTATCTGCGGGTGCTGCAGGAGGCCATCTGGCCTGGAGGAAGTCTGCCGGCTCAACCCCGACCCCAACGCAGCCAGCAGCAGAAAGAGGAGAGCAGAAAGCAGGCTCTGCAGTGCCTTATGAAGCTTCTGCCAGGTGAGGCGCCACATAATATTCACGCACACACTACCGTTTAGGGTCAGTATGAATTTTTTTCAATACTTTAATCAGCAGAGATTAATTAAATTGATCAAAAGTGACAGTGACAATGACAAAAGATTTCTGTTTAAAATAAATAACTTTTTAACGTTACATTCATCAAAGAATCCTGGAAAATGGTTTCCACAAAAATATTAATCAGCACAACTGTTTTCAACATTGATAATAATAAAAAAAAAATTCATGAGCAGCTAAGCAGCATATTAGAATGATTTCTAGAGTAGGCAATTTTGGAGCGGCTAGCTTTGAAAGCATGAGATCCGACCCTCCCTTCAGAGCGTCTCCAAAGCCACGCCTCCTTCGTAACACATGAACGCACACAGCAGAGTTTGCAAAGTGTCACAAGACAAGAGATGTCTCAAAGCACATAACATTACAATAATAACGAACGTAAACATTTTACTTGTACCACCTGACTTATTTATTTCAGCGTTGATAATGTTGACATAAGCTGCGTCCAAAATCGAAAACTTAAAAAACGAAAAATAGTAGGCCAACAGAGTAGTATGTCCGAATTCAAAGTATTCAAAGATTCTGAAGTGCGCATACGATGGACACTTTACCATCCCATGAGGCCAAGGGAGAGGATTTATGAATGGAGGTGATGGGACGCAACTGACACTGGTAGGTCACATTATAATGACAACATGGTGGATGTAGTACGTCCGGATTACATTCATACTAAATTCATTCATACTATATTGAACATACTTTTTTAGCGGTCGTGAAGTTCGTTCCAATTCAAATGTAGTACCTACTCGCATAGTACACGATTTCGGACGCAGCCATAGAAACTCATAAATCCAAGTCTCAGGACGTGAACAGCTCTGGGTAGAACATCATGGGTTGCCATCTCGTAATTATTGTCTACAACTCTGCATAACCTCATGGAATGCGCTGATGACGTGTGCGCGAACAAGGTGCGCAGAGGTATTGAAATACATATGTTGATAGGCAGGTAGGACATCGTATCATTGCATTCGGACCAAATGCAATGATTGGATGAACATTTTTTTGAGAATAACACAGAAGATATATGTACATCTTTTAATATTTAGACCACTTCTATTATTGATTGCTATATGGATGTGAAGAGAGTTTCAACCAGTATAACAAAAATTGCCTACCATACCTTTAATTTCTGAAGGATCATGTGACACTGAAGACTGGAGTAATGATGTTGAAAATTCAGCTTTGCATCACAGGAATAAATCACGTTGTACGTTATATTATATTAATATATTAAAATATAAAATCATTTTGTTTTTAAATTGTAATACTACTTCACAATATTACTGTTTTTACTGTATTTGTGGTCCGTGGTTGAACCACGGTGAGAATAAGAGAGTTCTTTCAAAAAAGAAAATCTGTACAGTTACAGAGATCTCCACTGACACTCAATTAAAGGATGTATCGAATGTAATCTGAGATGTTTTTCACCTCTTTATAAGTGATTGATAGATCAGTAATTGATTCTCTATTGGTTTTTCAATAAAAAAGGGAACTGGGCGCATTAAAGGGGTCATGAAATGACTTTTTACATTTTTTTATACTGTTGTCTGAGGTCAACTTATGATGTTCGCGTGGTTCTTACATTCAAAAACATCATAATGAATAAATAAAAAAATTATTTCTGCCCTGGTTTTGAGGCTCTCTCAAGAAATGCTCGGTTTTTATGGGCATGCCGCACTAAAGACTTGGAAGTAAACGCCCACGGCTAGGATTGGATAAGATTTGCATATTTAATGAGCTTCAGCTCCCCTGTCAGTACATGTGGGAATTGTTTTGAAAGCGTGTGAGGAAACCTCAAATGGAATGAATCACCCACAGGGCTTGCAAAATGTCTTTATCAAACAAACACAATGATTCATCTCTCATCCACCCACGATTTATTGGAATGTTATTTTTTTATTACTTGGCCCGCCCGTTCGGTGGATATAACCGTGAACCGTAAACACACACTCACACGCACGCTCGCCAGCGCCCTTCAAATATCAAGTCAAGAGAGTGAACAACGCACATCAAGAAAGGAATGTTATTTCACTATTTAAGATAGTTTTGGTAGCCCGTCTGAAAAACACATAGCCCCGGAACGTTGGGCTTTGCGAGCAGTGGCCCATACATGTCCTAGTCTGATCCTGAATCGCAATGAACCGGCAACACCACAAATAGAGGATTCTTCAGCCTTTGACAGCGTGCTAAGGTATGTTCAGTTAGACACGTATACATAATCAATACGATCTGTAACAATGAAATACTATCACATATAAAAAAAACACACATTAGTGTGTTGCTTCATTCATTCATGTAATCTCATCCTGTCTGCAAATCCAGTCTCTTGTTTACAAACGAATCCGTGGTGAAATGAAGGAACAGACACGCAATGTCTTCCCCACGTGAGCTGGATATTCATTAAAAATAAAGTTCATCCATGCATTCATGATATTGGAATCCGAATGAAGCTTATGTGGTATGTTTATTGCCTAGAAGTTCGACACGGTTTAGCTCTATGTAGGCCTATGTAATCTCAGGCACGAGTCGGTGGGCGGGGCTACAGAAGCAGGCGTACATATTTATCTGTTGAGGCAGCGTTTCAGCATACGATGACGTCAAGGGTCGACATATTCTGAGATCTCTCGTTTTCTGGGCCTGGTGTCTATAGAAGCTTTTCTTTGACTAACAAGGACGTTTTCAGCTCCAAAACGTACAGGATATTCTTATATCACGATTAACTTTTATATATCAATGGCTCAAGGGAAAGTTGATTTCTCAATTCATCACCCCGTTAATGTGTTAAATATGAAGAAAATTAAGAGATTAATCATGCTTAAATATTGTAATCGATTGATTTGTAACTTTTGAGTGAACTTTTTTTTTTAGCATTTAATGTTTTGGATGTAACATGTCAAATTTGAAGTTTGAAAAATAGGGTTTACAACTAATCTTGTGATTTGAGACAAAAAGCTGTTCAGTAACACAACACCATTGCTCAATCGAAACATAAGAATCAAAACATGGGAAGGTCAGAGGAAAGCACCGCAACAGAAAAATTATTGTTCTTCATCAATTGTGTGGTGTAGTCCAGCAGATCTTCATCTCTGTGTTCCTTGACTGAGTTTATTGTGTGTTTCTGTGTTTTTACAGATCTGGTCTGTGATATGCTGGGCTCTGAGAAGTACAAGATATCTTGGCAGACGGTTGTGGATTCTTTTCAGGACCCCACTATAAACAGGTGTGTTTGAGCACTAAACACAGATGAAGATAAAGATCAGCACCGCAGCCACTTGTGCAACATGTTCCTAGATGCATATTTATGAGAATAATAGCATTAATCGGAAACTCCAAATCCTTTGGAAATGTCAGAACCTAGATGAAAATATATTGTAGCGTCTTGTCATCAACATTGTCAACTGTTTGTAGCTGTAAAAAGCACATGCATATTTAATGAATCAAGCAGATATGGCCTTGTGAACATGTGGCTTTATTGGTTAAAATGGTCAGGCTGTAATTTACTTACAGCATTCTTGTTATGGCACAGTAAGCAAGCAATGCCGATAAAAGAACGCAGAAATGTGCTTTCAATAGATACATCTATAGAATCTATTGCTGTGCTGTGTTATCAGGATACCTCGTGACATCTTTGTAGACTGTTACCACAGTGGGGATACGTGATTTATTCTCACCAGCTTGGGTTTTGAGGGAGCTGCTCTTTGATTTACTAGAACATGCTGAAGTCTGCTGTAGATGTCCAGATGAAGCAGATGCTGTTACAATCAGTTATACATTGATGCAGTATCCTTTGCTTTATGAGCTGTGTCCTTAGCAGACAGTAGAAAGAAGTGGATGGCAACAAGGCATGTCCGAATCCAGTGTCTGCGTGACATCCTGTCTAGGATCTTGAGGGTCTTGATAATACAGTGTTGTGTGATCTATGTGCAGGTTGTAGCTGTGCTTTTGACCTCCTGTGACTGTTTTTTGCAGGCATCTTGTGTACTGCATCTGGGATCTGCTAATCGAGTTTCTTGTCCCTGAGCTGTCTGACGAGGACTTTCAGAAAACACTTCTGCACAGCCTGTCCAAAAATGCTGAGAGGCTCCCACCATAGGTGTGCTGGGGGGGGACTGGAGACATAAAAACGCTTGCATACATGCATGCATGCGTATCACGAACAAGCGTTTGTTCCGTTGCGATGGGAATACAGGCAGAAACGTGATCAAGAAAGTAAGGATTTTATCCGCTAAAGCCTGTGTCTGGCACCAATTTGGTCTCCCTGTTTCTGGGACGCACAACGCACATCCGGGCAAGCATTGATTAATGGACACCTGTTTTGTGTTTTATCAAACCACAAGTCCAATCTCAAAAGCCCGACATACCGGATCTGAATTAGTCGCAAGTTCTCCAACTTTTATCCACCTTGTTCTCACTTCAGCTTTGGGCAAAGCTCTTACAGATGGACTGCTCAAATCATTTCCGCCCCGTCCTATTACGTGTTTATGGCCTTTCAGTCTTGTTATACCTTGAGTTTACACACTTTGATTCATCAGACGCTGTCCCAGTTTGTTCTCTTCAGCCTTCCATTGGAGGAAAGCCTATTTTTCCTCGAGATTCCTCCTTAAGCATGAAATTTTGTCACATCTGCTTCTGGTGTCACGGTAAAGTTGTACGTGCTTTGAGTGCTTTCGGCCAACTTATGAAGCCTTTAAATATAGTTTCACTCTTCACAACTTCTAATTAAGTGGTTGGATGCTGACATACAAAGCCTCTAAAGAAAAAATCATGTTGATTCATCAAAAACGGCCAGTTTTCTGAACACTTGTCTTAATATTTATTTACGGTCTAATTGAAGTTATCTTAAAGGGATAGTTCGCCCAAAAATGAAAATGTTGTCATCGTTTACTCACCCTCATGTTGTTCCAAACCCGTGTGAGTTTCTTTCTTCTGTTGAACACAAAAGAAGGCATTTTAAAGAATGTTGGTAACCAGACAGTTGACTTCCATAGTATTTTTTGACTATGGAAGTGCCGTAAACTGTCTTCAAAATATCTTATTTTATTCCAAACCTGTATTACTTCTTTCTTCTGTGGAACATATAAAAGAAGTTTTGATAAATGTCTGAGGATTTTGGATTTTGTCCATGTAATAGAAGTAAGCATTAAAAAAGTGAGCATTAAAAAAAAAATTAGGTTACCAACATTCTTCAAAATGCCACATTAAAATAATATACACTGTTGTTCAGAAGTTTTTGTTCGATAAGATTTTTTTATGTTTTTAGAAGTCTCTTATGCTCACCAAGGCTGCATTTATTTAATTAAAAATACAAAAAACAGTAATATTTTAAAATATTATTAAAATGTAAAATAACTGTTAAGCTGGATTTTCAGCATCACTACTCCAGACTTCAGTGTCACATGATCCTTCATAAATCATTCTAATATGATGATTTGATGCTAAAGAAACATTTCTGACTTTTCTGATAATTATCAATATTCAGGATTCTTTGATGAATAGAAGGTTCAAAAGAACAGCATTTATTTGAAATAGAATCTTTTGTAACATTATAAAGGTCTTTACTGTCACTTTTGATCAATTTAACGCATCCTTGCTGAATAAATGTATTAATTTCTTTGTTTTATTATAAAAAATATATATATAAAAAATTCTTACTGACCCAAACTTTTGAACGGTAGTACGATGTTGCAAAAGCTTTCTATTTCAGATAAATACTGTCCTTTTGAACTTTCTACTCATAAAAGATTCCTAAAAAAAATGTCACAACTGTTTTCAACATTGATAATACTCATAAATGTTTATTGAGCAGCAAATCATCATTTTAGAATGATTTCTGAAGGATCATGTGACACTGAAGAACTGATGCTGAAAATGAACAAATAAATTACATTTTAAAACATATTCAAATAGAAAACAGTTATTTTACATTTGAATAATATTTCACAATATTACTGTATTTTTAACCAAATAAATGCAGCCTTGGTGAGCATAAAAGACTTCTTCTAAAAACTTTTTTTTTTTTTTTAAATCTCACCGATTGAAAGCGTTTGAACAGCAGTGTGTATATCATACAGGTTTAATACAAGATGGCAAATAATGTTATTTTTTTGGGTGAACTGTCCCTTTAAATGTTTAATTTATTGAAATTTTCATTTGTTTAGATGTACATTATAAAGAGGCAAATTGTGATTTAACCACAAATAATAGAGAATTACATGGTTCTGGTTTGTGGTTTATATATTTTCTTAAAATTTTAGCACAAAGAGATGCTGTCTTTATTGCCTTAATGTGTGTAAATAATGTAATTCAGTTAAAAATCTGTAACACATGTGATTCTTAAAAAGCCTGAAAAAACAGCCTTGTTCATTCGTCAAGATAATGTGTAATCAAATTCCAAATCTTAAAAGTATTACTGTCGGTTTTCATGTTTTATTAGCATCATCTTGTCACCATTCTTCACCAAACTACCCAGTATTTGCGTAAAATGGCCATTTGCTTTCTGTACGTGATCGTGTGAGCCTTGTCTCAATGCATGCCGATTTAGATTCAGGTTTTGCACTGTAAGCCCTGTTGCCCAAGTATGCGTTACAATGGCTTTGTTACACTGTACTTGTGTTTAATGCGCTGAATGTTGCACTATTTGTAATTTTGTAAGTGATCTGGTGCGTGTATATTGTAGGCCTTATGTTGTTATGATGTATATTGTAATGAGTATAAAGCAGTGGATATTGTCATTGAATTCAGTCCATTTTACAGGGAAATTGTCACTTATTTTTCAAAGTGCTTTGAATTTTGATTAGCATGTTACACTTGTTTGAAACAACTTATTCAAACTTGATTCAATTTACATTTAAAACAGGAAAACAGCTGGTACCAAAAAATATACTACGATATATATATATATATATATATATTAAATGATGCAAACAAATCTACCAAAAAAAGGTGAAGAGAAACTGCTTTTTTTGGTCACATAGGTCACATTAAGTTTAGATAGAATGGAACCTTATGGAAAATAATCTGATTAAAGAATGAATAAATGACACCAACCACAATGTGATATAAAACTATTGACTTGTTTTATCAAATATTTTGACACTATGATATATGGTTGTCGGTAATTCATGGGCTCACATGATAAAAATGAACATGTGTTCTGAATAGCTGAAGTTGAGTGAGCTATGATTTGAAACAGCACTTCTCAATTGAAATGATGTAATAAAAACAAAATGATGTAATCCCATTTTGCAGAATTTTGTAGCACGTACCGAGGAAACCCTACTGCTATGAGCTTTCTTTAATGACACGTGCTATCACTTCACCTGTCAGTGTTTTTTTATTCCATCTATTTTATGATTTATTTCCATTTATTGGAGTGTCATATCGTGTCATCATGCTAATACACATGGTCAAGGGGACAAGCATATGCCAAAACGCATCTCTTGCTACAGTAAATCCTCCTCGTGCTAAATAATACTGCACTGCTGTTCCATGATATGAGATTACAAGCACAGACATCTTGGAGCTAAACATCCAGAGTTCCTAGAATTTGGTGAAAAACATCTAAACCTTTGTTCAAAGTTGTTGCCCTTGGAAAAATAGGTCCATCTCCAAAACCAACAGAAATGGATTAACAAAGAGACGTTGGATTATTGAAATCAGATCGAGTATCTGGGACTAATTCTGGGGTCCACAAAATGAGTCAGGCAAGTTGGCGAGTCTTCAGAGTGTGTAGTCATGACCCTTAACCTTCACTGATTTCTGTCACAACAAATCGATCTATCTAATCTATCTGTCTGGCGTTCTGTCATTCTATCTTTTTGTCTGGCGTTCTGTCTCTCATTCTATCTATTTAACTATCTGCCTGTCGTTCTATCTGTCTGTCTGGCATTACATCTTTCTTTCTGGTGTTCTGTCTGTCATTCTATCTATCTATCTATCTATCTATCTATCTATCTATCTATCTATCTATCTATCTATCTATCTATCTATCTATCTATCTATCTGTCTGTCTGTCTGTCTGTCTGTCTGTCTGTCTGTCTGTCTGTCATTCTATCTATCTATCTGTCTGTCTGTCTGTCTGTCTGTCTATCTATATGTCTGTCTGTCTGTCTGTCTGTCTGTCTGTCTGTCTGTCTGTCTGTCTGTCTGTCTGTCTATCTATCTATCTATCTGTCTGTCTGTCTGTCTGTCTGTCTGTCATTCTATCTATATATATCTGTCGTTATGTCTGTCTATCTGCTTGTCCGTCTATCTATCTATCTATCTATCTATCTATCTATCTATCTATATATCTATCTATCTATCTATCTATCTATCTATCTATCTATCTATCTATCTATCTATCTATCTATCTATCTATCTATCTATCTATCTATCTATCTATCTATCTATCTATCTATCTATCTATCGTTCTGTCTGTCATTCTATCTATCTGTCGTTCTATGTCTGTCGTTCTGTCGTTCTGTCTGTCTGTCTGTCTGTCTGTCTGTCTGTCTATCTATCTGTCTGTTGTTCATTCTATTTATCTATCTATCTGTGTGTCTGTCTGTCTGTCTGTCTATCTGTCGTTCTATCTATCTATCTATCTATCTATCTATCTATCTATCTATCTATCTATCTATCTATCTATCTATCTATCTATCTATCTGTCTGTCTGTCTGTCTGTCTGTCTGTCTGTCTGTCTGTCTGTCTGTCTGTCTGTCTGTCTGTCTGTCTGTCTGTCTGTCTGTCTGTCTGTCTGTCTGTCTGTCTGTCTGTCTGTCTGTCTGTCTGAAACTGGCCACTGATCTGATAATACAACTTTACCAATTAATGCCTACCGTCAGTCTAGTTTTCTGTCTGTCTGTATATTACATATTTTTTAATGCAGACTTCTACTTTATTGCATGATATCAAAAGGAAACCCTTTAAGCTGTCAACATGCATGACATCATTTGGTGTACAAGCACCAAATATCATTATGCATTAAGTAGCCCTTTCTTGTACTTGCATGAGTATCCAAAATGTTGTTAACTGTCTAATGCTGAGTGCCACTGGCTCGCGTAAAGGCAAGCTGGCATATAAACAGGTCAAGTGCTCTTTAAAGGAAATTGGCACTAAACTGAAACTAACTTAGCTGGAAATAACAGAAATAAACCCTGATCTCAGACAAAGAGGAATTTTCAAAGATTAATGATCCTTAAATCCTTCTGTGTTTTATTCTGGAACTAGTGATGTTGTGCTGCTAATGGAAACGGGAGGAAAAAAAAGACGCCTAATGTTCAAATACGAGTTTAAATGAGCAACCCCACAGGTCAATGACATGTTTTTATATTAGTTTTGAATGTGTCTATGTATAGTATTTAAAGTAAACGCATGACATGTAATAACAAACTAACAATTTAAATTATTCAAGTATATTATACTATATTAGTAATTTATTTTAGTAATTTAATTAAGTGCTTTGCTTACAAAAACCTTAAACCATGTTCATTCGAACTGTGCGGTATGTAATGTAAAATGTGTTTATAAGCCAGTACACCCCCACCAGCAGTTCCTACAAATATTGGGAAACACTCAACAGAATAGTAATACCGTGATGTTAGACCACAGAGAACTATAGACCTAAAACTGCTCAAAACTGCTCCCAGACTTAGTCATCAATGACATCTAGCTCAATGCAAGCATGTTTAACAAATAAAACAGATGCAAATGTTTCATATTTAATGTTTTGCACTATTTTCTTATGAATTCATAGTGGAGTGATATGGCCCAGTGGTTAAGGATTTGAGCTGGTAATTGAATAGGGCTTTTCACACTTGAAATAGTTAACCCTGGGGAATCTTGCTGCATGTTTCACACTGGTCATAATTTACCCGGGGGTAACAATTAATCCTGGATATTCACATTGTACATTCCTAATCCCAGGGTTAACCATCAGCGTCATTGATTGGATGAACGCAGCACGCGACCTGTTTACATAAAAGCTCCCCGACTCTTCTATCGAGTTATTGAATGGATACTTTGGACTATAAAGGTAAGAATGAAACGATCTGTTCTTCACTCAAATGGTTTCGTTTTCTGTCAGCATTTGACATTTTTCCTATCAGACGCTGAATTTACTGTTAATTTACAATGTGCAGTGTTTCCGTGACTGTCCAAATATGAGTACATGATTTTTTGTCTGTTGCTAAGTATCTATCACTGCATCATTTGTCATTGAAATGCCTTATTTCGAGTTTGCAACTGTTTACTATGTCTTGTTGTCCAAAGAGGCGACTTAGCGGGAGAAAAAACAACACCACATGGACTTTAGCTGGTTTTCCGGAAATTACATAAAAAAGGTCATATTTCTCCATTTAGAATAGATTCATTTGAATAAATCTTGCATACATGATCCAGACAAAAATCTTTTTTCCAGTATTTTCTAGAATTTAGTGGAAACAGCCAAAACTGTCTGCAGGGTGCTAGAGCACACAGTTTCAGAGTTACACACTTTCAAAAAGGAATTTATAACCAAAAAAATCAAAAAGCGTCTCTTTTTTTTAGCAGGGTTATTACAGCTCAGACAACATGTACTTACACTTACAGTATTTAGCAGTGTTTTATGTAACTTCAAAGGGTTTCCTGTAAAATGACACCAACATTTTGAATTTTGAATGTTACACTCCACGCCTGTCCCAGACTCCATTTCCCAGAATCCTCCCTGTCTCACACCTCAACTCACTTCCTCATCGCCTCTCCCGCTCTCCCCGGATTCCCTGCACCTGGTTGTCATCGTCTACACTCCCTTTATATGGAACTCACTCCCAGCACTCCTTGTCTGTTCTAATGTTAATATTATGCTGTTTGGTTGCTGTGTATTCCCGTCGTTATGGGAAGCTTTTCAATTTGGGTAGGCCAAATCCAGGCGGAAATGGTACCAGAGTAATTTAGTGTAAATCAGTAACCTCCACTCCATTTATTATCCTAAATTAGATGCTCCTGTTTGAGGTTTGTTAGCTGCATAAAGACACCTGTCCCCCCATACAATCAGTAAGAATCCAACTACTAACATGGCCAAGACCAAAGAGCTGTCCAAAGACACTAGAGACAAAATTGTACACCTCCACAAAGCTGGAAAGGGCTACGGGGAAATTGTCAAGCAAGATTTTTTTTTTTAGATTATGTCTCTTTAGGACATGCACCTACGATGACAATTTCAGACCCCTCCATGATTTCTAAGTAGGAGAACTTACAAAATAGCAGGGTGTTCAAATACTTATTTTCCTCACTGTATGAGGTCAGAGCTCCTCCACAGATATTTAAAATTGAAAGTATATAAATGATGATGTACAGGGAGTTTAAGTTTATGTATTTGAAATATAATTTTTTGTAATAATGTAAAAGCTAAAGTTACATGGGCCACATTTTATGATACTTTTAAAGGGATAGTTCACCCAAAAATGAAAATTAGCCCTTGATTTACTCACCCTCAAGTCATACGAGGTGTATATGACATTCTTCTTTCAGACGAATAAAATCGGATTTATATTAAAAATGTTCTGGCTAATCCAAGCATTATAATATCAGTAATAGGTGCTCTTTTTTTGAAGTCCATAAAAAATGCATCTGTCCTTCAAATAACGTGATCCACGCGGCTCCGGGGTATTAATAAAGGCCTTCTGAAGCGAATTGATACGTTTGTGGAAGAAAAATATCCATATTTAAAAATGTATTTAACTTTTTTTCTATGGCTCTGCATCAGCCGTCCCTGCGCCATCACTTCCTGCGAATAAGGTCAAAATAAATGCAAAATTCCGGCGCGATCATAGATATATACATAGAATCCTCATTAGTGCCTGCGTGGATCGGTCATTATTTTGACCTTATTCGCCGGAAGTTATGTCGCTGGGAATACTAGATGACATTCGTCTGATAAGTATAACATAAATACTGTTCGGTTTCTCGCAGAAACCGATCGTTTCGTGTCTTAAGACATCAATGTGTCGCCACGAGCCGCATGGTTTAATATGGATTCGTATGTCTATGTGTTTTTACTCTCATACTCTAAAATATCCCCATTGACATGCATTATACGACTATCACACTGCAATGGTTGGAGTTAAAAATCTTAATTTGTGTTCTACTGAAGAAACAAAGACACCTACATCTTGGATGCCCTGGGGGTAAGCAGACAAATTTCGTTTCGTTGAACTATCCCTTTAAGGTGCCTTTTGTCCATTTTGGAGCTTGACAGCTTTTGGTCATCATCCACTTTCATTGTATGGAAAAGAGCAGCTTGGACAGTCTGCTAAATATCTCCATTTGTGTTTAACAGAAGAAAGTCATACGGGTTTGGCTCCGTTTCAGTGCATGGGAATAGACAGGATGAGAATGTCAACACATTAGAGCAGCAGGTAAAGATGAAGAATAGCCTGATGTTGTGTGACTGATTATTTCTGGCTCAGGATTTAGATTTTTTCGAGTCATTTTCAAATATTTTCGTTGACTAAATATTACGTTACATCCTGCTCAAGCTGGCTAGCAGTAGCGTTCTCTTCATCCACGTGGCGCTTGAGCGTTTCAGTAATTTAAACCAATAAATCATCAGCTGCACTGCAGGACAAAACACTGATGAATTGATCTGGCCTTTTTGTATCTTTGGCCATGTTGAACATTTTGAACCCTTCACATATTTATTCAGTGATAGCTGATTTCACAAGGCCTCTGGTTTTTTTCTCTTTGTATAGCTTGTTGAATAATTGAAGATTAGCATGAACTGCAAACCCATCCTCTATGTGGAAAACACATGGCTTTACTGAAGATATTCTTTAGTTTTGGCAAAAATGAGAAGCATATTTTTTATATTTCTTTCCCTATCTTATGCAACAAAATACAAGCATGTATGCGTCCAATTAAGACACTTGAGTTGAGCCAACGAAAGTTTCATTTGGTCTCTGGTTTGTGTTATCCTGCGGCTTTAGCTCCGACCAACTAGACGTGTTTAACACATCAATGGAGCTGTCATGTCCTTTTAAATAGCGCCTTTATATATTTGTAATTATGCAGTACAGTATATTGTACCTGTCTTGTATTAGGGAGGAATTTTTGTGATGTAGTTCTCTCTCACAGTGCCTCCTGGTGATCATCCAGCTCTTATAGCCTATACAGTATTTGCTCTTCGCGACATGTTTATGTAGCCTATAGTCAGCTGTGTGAAACCACGAATCAATCAATCTTTCAACTGCGGTTGTTTATTCAGCGTATAATTAATGTTTACTTGCATTTACAGAGTTCATAACACATCTGAATGGAGCTTTTGTTCTTTTTCTGCCTAAAGAAGGAGCCCTAGAGCTGTTGGGATTTTTAGGATTGTTAGGGTTTTAACCACAAGGTGGCAGTATAAGCAAAGACTAAAAAGTTTAGTAGTTCACCGAGACCCAAAAACACTTTTGGGCACTTATATCACACTTAAATGAAATATAATGTCATTCTTTAAATAACAAAATATCAAACCAAGTGAAAACAAATGAGCTTTTCTTAGAACTATTCATATTTTGGAGTAATTTTGCTTTTACTTGACTTTTTTTTTTTTACCGATGTTTGACAACCACAGAGTTTCCGAATACTAATAATATAATTTATGCATTGCCATTTACACATTTGAGATTAGTATAATTTAAAAAAAAGAAAGTCTCTTATTCTCACCATGGCTGTATTTATTTGATCAAAAATGCAGTAGAAAGCAATACTATTGTGGAATAGTATTACAGTTAAAAATAACTTTTCTATTTGAACATATTTTAAAATATAATTTATTCTTATTTATTTTTAGCATCATTACTCCATCCTTCAGTGTCACATGATCCTTCACAAATCAGTCTAATATGCTGATTTGCTTCTCAAAAAATATTAGTTATTATTATTATTATTATCAAATGTTGAAAACAGTCGGTCTTCTTAATATTGTTGTGGAAACTGTGATCATTTCTTCCAGGATTGTTTGTTGAATAAAAAGTTCAAAAGAACCGCATTTATTTATTAATAAATTCCTTCCCTTTCACTTTTATCAATTTAATGCGTCCTTGCTGAATAAAAGTATAATTTTCTTAAAAAACAACAGAAACAAAAAACGTACTCACCCCAAACGGGAGTGGACGGGAGCATGTGTGTGTGTGTGTGTGTGTGTGTGTGTGTGTGAATTATAATTTAAAACATCAAAAAAATAGTAAATTGTTTTGCTTATAAAGTGTATTTGTTCTATGTCTTTTCAAAATGTGATATTTTGTCATATAATACTAAGAGACTGATGCGTTTTAAGTGTGGCTTAAAATTTTCCAAATACTTTTTGTGGTCACTGCTTGTGTATTTCCTATTATCACCAGCTGTATTTCCACTGACCTGACCTGAATCTTCAGAATCTCTCTTTATCTCGAAACATTCAGCTGTAGTTGTGTGCACAAGGTGACATTGATTCATTTAATTTAGCGTCAGTTAACTCTCCCACTCTCCCACATGATGTAAACAACATTGAGAGTAGCTTTGAATCCCAACCGATTGCGTTACTTTTAGACGAATGGCCTGTTTTGAGTGGTGCCTTTCAGGAAAGATCCTAACAGTGGCCCTCCAAACACAGACTTGCATGTGCTTGCTCGAAGCCTGCTTTAGGGAATACAGCAAAACAACATTAGATCATAATCTCTGCTATTCTTGCAGTTAATATAAATCTTTGTTGTTGTTCTCCTTTTTGCTGTCCCGAGGCCAATTTGCCCTTTCCTTGCTTTCTTCAGCATCTCACCCCACATCTGCACACCTAAATGATGATGCATTAATGTTTAACCAGAACCACACTCACGGACTCACGCTGGCTAAGAAATATGAAGGCGTCTAACAGTAGAGGAGTGTTATGAGAATAGGGAGGTACTCGAGTACCTCATGACATGTATCGGACAGCGTGTCCCCAAATGACTGCGCTCTTCAGGTCAACATGTCTCCGTTGAAAACACAGTTTAAAGGAGCCGGGATCATGCTCGGATAAATTCTTCGGACGGCCGCTGTCTGTACTGTGCTTTACATTGGCGCGTGATCAAAGGCTGAACCTGTTTTGACCTTCCATGTTTCAGGGGACATTTACATAGCAGCATTTACAAGCAGATCAAGAGCAGAATTAGCCATTATCTTCTGAGGGGCTTGTAGGGGCCGTTCCAGGATACAGACACTGTGTTCTGTGCTGCTCTTCCTGCTTTGAATTCCAGCAGAGACTTTGGTGGTCTTTGTGTAATAACAAAAGAACGTTTTTCCATTACAGTAAACCTTACAGATGTTATCAGTGGAAACAGACAATAACACCTCAGTTTGATGGAGAAATTGTGGATGATATATTGCCACATCGTGAAAGTTATACGTCGTGGTGATTTATTTATTAGCCAACCCCAATTCACATGCTCTATTCTTGCACTGCAAGAGATGTTCTAAAAGTTAAGCAAAACTGATTCAAGGCAAATTGATATTAGTCTAAAAGCTGAATATCATCTAAATCTGTGTTTGTGGTGTTGAGTGGGTCGCGGAGTGTGTAGTCAAAGAAACAACAACTACATTTTAAATGTTTTACAAGACTTTTATTTTGAAAGACGTACATGAACGCTGTTGACTCTTCTGTCAGATGCAGTTTAAAGGCACAATATGTACGATTTTTGGATTAAACTAGAACAATGTATAGTTGACTTGCGTACTTAAATTGTCCCAAATGTTTCCAAGAATATTTAAATCCAGAGAAATCAACCATTTTAACCAGGACATGGACCAATATATTATGTGTTTTATTAGACAGGCGAGCAACTGTTTGGATACATTAATTGACAGAAAACTAATCACACACTTAGTCTTATTGTTTAAATCTAGTTTTCTTGATTTACTGCGAGTATACCATGTTTTACCATGCCTAATATCGATCTAGCTTACTGCAATGTGCAACAAGTGTCTCATAGTAGCCGCTGAGCGAACGCACAGAGTAGCATTATAACACTCAAATGTATAAACGGTATGCATTGACGTCTCTTTCCCGCCGGAACACGTTCTGTTTACGCCAAATTCTGACTCAGACCCAGTTTTCAACTGTCCAATTTTGGTGAGTTTGTGCAAATTGTAGCCTCTTTTTCCTATTTGTAGTGGAGATGAGTGGTACCCGGTGGGGTCTTCTGCTGTTGTAGCCCATCCGCCTCAAGGTTGTGTGTGTTGTGGCTTCACAAATGCTTTGCTGCATACCTCGGTTGTAACTAGTGTTTATTTCAGTCAAAGTTGCTCTTCTATCAGCTTGAATCAGTCGGCCCATTCTCCTCTGACCTCTAGCATCAACAAGGCATTTTCGCCCACAGGACTGCCGCATACTGGATGTTTTTCCCTTTTCACACCATTCTTTGTAAACCCTAGAAATGGTTGTGCATGAAAATCCCAGTAACTAAGCAGATTGTGAAATACTCAGACCGGCCCGTCTGGCACCAACAACCATGCCACGCTCAAAATTGCTTAAATCACCTTTCTTTCCCATTCTGACATTCAGTTTGGAGTTCAGGAGATTGTCTTGACCAGGACCACACCCCTAAATGCATTGAAGCTACTGCCATGTGATTGGTTGATTAGATAATTGCATTAATGAGAAATTGAACAGGTGTTCCTAATAATCCTTTCGGTGAGTGTATATAGGGTATGTTTTTAAACCAAAATCCAACTTCAAATCCATGTTTCGCTGTCTGGAGTTCAATTGTTTCTGTGAATTGTGTAGTTTTTTTGTGTAGTCATAGTATAAGCAAAATACAACATAGTTGTATGAATTTGTGCGACTTGACTCGCATATGATTTTTGAAAACAAAAGATTTATTGTTAGACTTTCAACCCTAACCCTCTAAAAAAAAAAAGTAAGAATGACTGTACGAATTCATACAAAATTCCTAAAAGCGTAAAATACTTCAATTATTTAGTTTATTTTATGGTAGAATTATTTTGTAATTATTTAGTTTTTTTGTTGTTGTGTTTTACAATCTGCATTGTAAAAAGCGCTATATAAATAAAGTTGACTTTTTATAGCATTTTTGGTGCCATAGTCATTGAATAAACAACCTGTTGATTAGTATTGTATTAGTTGATGATTTGGCATGAATTCGTACAATTTGACTCATTTTGAAAACGTACGATTAATCGGTGGAACGCCCCCGCTAAAACTAACCCTCAATGAGCAGATCACAAGAGTGAGATGTACAAATTCATACAAAAATGCAACCAATTCACAAAATACTTCTGAATTGTCACAAGACTGTGTTGGCATGATAACATAAGCATGCTCATATTTCTACAGTCTTTTTTTGAAAGGCATAGTGTGTATATCTAGTCAACCATTCAGGAGATGACTATGACTTTCATTTCCGGAAGACAGCTGGTCAGCTGCGGGAAAACGCAACTGACAATACCATCTGTTTGAGAGGAAAGTTTCTCAGGAATCTGGTGGAATGTGTTTATTAAATTCCCAATTAATAGCAAACTTTCAGCTGCAGCTGCTGTCTGGTTCAATCATTCTTTCTTATAGTTATTCTCTCTTTGTTGCTCATTTACACACACACACACAATAGTCTGCACTTTTTTTAAGAAAAGAAAATGCATGTGTGCGTTGCATTGTTTACCACATAAATGAATCATTTGTAATTGTTCTGTAACAGCTCTAGGAATTCGAAATAGTGTCCTAGAACATCTTAAAGGGATAGTTCACCCCAAAATTAAAAAATCTGTCATCATTTACTATTGTTCCAAACCTGTATGAATTTCTTCCTTCTGTTGAACACAAGAGAAGATATTTTGAAGAATATGGGGAACTAAACAGTTGATGGACCCCATTGACTTCCATAGACATATATGGGGGAAAGATACTATGGAAGTCAATGCGGCCCATCAACTGTTACAGACATTCTTCAAAATATCTTCTTTTGTGTTCAACAGAAGAGAGAAACAGGTTTAGAACCACATGAGGGTGAGCAGAATTTTCATTTTTGAGTGAACTATCCCTTTAACTCGGCAATAAAACCTTTTTGTGGCCACACAAAACCACCAAGCCTTGTTTCTTTCCCTCATCACTAGAGCGTGAAACAGGATTTGTAGGGTTTGCCGTCTGATTAAAAACAAGTGCACTTCTTCCATTAGGACTTCTTAGTCAAAAACCCCCGTAAGTGAGCCAAGGCATATTTAATAGTTTTCCCAGTACAAATCCAGGATATTAAAACAAAATAAACCAGACAAATGCTTATATTTATTCAGGAAAATTAGGAGATTCTCAAGAGTTTAGTTGCTACAACAAAACTGTATTTATAATCATTTCCTGTGATTTTCATGTAATAGTTTCATACAGTCACTGTGAATAATGGATGTCAGATTTCGCTGAATGTAATGTTATGGCACTTTGCTATTACAAGGAACATGAGAGCGCTTAATAACGGCCCACGGAAGAAAGTTCTAAGGCTACAGTATTTTACAACATTCACAGTGACATCATGCTCTCTTCGGGAAGGAAACAAATGCTGTCAGATGTTTCAGTGATTAGCAATGCATCCTTCATCTGGCTTGGCACGTGTGCAGGGGAAGTTTGGTGCTTTTGCATCACTTTTGCATGGATGTGCTGGTTTTTAGATGCGTGAGAGCAAAGTGGAGATGTTGTTTCTCTGATTGCTGAAAAGCAAGAAGCGGAGGAACACACACACACACACACACACACACACACACACACACACACACACACACACACACACACGTTTGTTTTTGTGAAATGTGAGGACATTCCATAGGCGTAATGGTTTTTATACCGTACAAACCGTATTTTCTATCCCCTTACACTGCCCCTGCCCCTAAACCTAGCCCTCACAGGAGACTGTGCAGTTCACTTTCTGTGAAAAAAAACTTGTTCTGTATGATTTATAAGCATTTTGAAAAGTGAGGACATGGGGAACGTCCTCATATTTCACCCTCTTTTTGTAATATCTATGTCATTATACACATTTGTGTCCTGATATTTCACAAAAACATGCCCACACACACACAGAGAGAGAGAGAGATGCAGCGCTCCAGCATGTTGCATTGCTGTGCAGTGAGGCAATGAAAGACAAGATCCCTCACAGCCATGTTTCAGAGCGTCAATTCACTCATCAGTTTAAAGGCAGGGGGATTTGAGATGCCCTAAGAGGACAAGAAAATATATATTTTTTTCTCTCTTTTCCTTTTCCTTTTGGTCTTGTATTGCACTGACTAATCAGTTCACCTGCATTTTTACAATACACTATTGTTGTATTATTGTTGTCGTAATTATTGGAGCTTTAAAAGGAGATTTACCATTTTTACACAGAAATAAATAAAAATATCTGAACATCATTTACTAATTTAAAATGATAATCTTCAAAAAACAAAATTCCAAAGAAGAAAGTAAGTCATACAGGTTTTAAAGGTCCCATGGCATGAAATTTTCATTTTATGAGGTTTTTCAACATTAATATGAGTTCCCCTAGCCTGAATATTGTCCCCAAGTGGATAGAAATGTTGATCGGTGTAAAACCGAGTTGTGGCTGTCTTTCTCTGCCTTTGAGAAAATGACAGGCCAGACTAGCCAATCCTGAAGTCTCCTGGTTTGACGTCCAAGCAGGCACGGTTTCCTCCCTTTCCTCCGCCCAGAGAATCTGGCACGCCCATGCAAACGCTCGTCGAGAGATCATTGCATCATTGCTTGTGAACAGTTTCTGGCAGTTTCTCAGTGTTTGGATGTACAAATGAAAACAGAAGTCTTTTTTCAGTTCCTTCTGATCTGTGATCAGTGATTTCTGATGTGTAGCTAATTATTTATTATTCGTGCACACAATGCGGCTTCTCTCTCTCCAGACAGAACGGTGTTTTCGTGTTTTCTATCTTGTGAGTCAGTGTTTTTGTACGTCCTCGTCGCGTCTATCGGTTCTAAAATGTGCATACAGTCATGAGTTTCTGCTCAACATCAGCAGAGATAAACCTCACACACGCCGAAGCTCGGCCTTCAACATCCCCGACCCACAGTACTGCATCTGGCCCACAGCGGAGGCACCAAACGCGGCGTGAGATTAAGCAGAAGGGGGGTAAGCTTGAGCATATCCGGGCTAGCCAGCCTAGCCCCACAATAAACTGGATTACATCCGATTACTGCTGTTGTGTCTTTGTTTGCGCTGTGTACTCAACGCGCGTCACTGACGCTTTTATTTTATTTTAAAAATAATGCTATTATCAACACTTACTTTTAACTCGTTCATCTCGACAGCTGTAATGGTACTTTGCATGTGTTACAAAGTTGGTAGAATAATGATGAAGAGACGGACTCGGTGTGACTGGGCCTCGTGTTTATTCAGAACTCTCAGATACAAACACAATAAACTCGCGCTGACTGACAGCGCTCTCATAACTCAGTAGTTACTATAAATAACTTTGTTAGCAATCGCTGAGCTCAGTCTCTGATACATTAGTGATGTCCGGTTCGCGAACGATCTTTCTTTTGAACCAGTTCTTTTTAGTGAACCGAATCAGTTCACCAAATCGGACTGAATCGTTCTAAACGGTTCGCGTCTCCAGTCAGCGCTGATCCATAATTTACTAAAGTTACTAACTTTCTGACATGAGTGACAGTCCCTCCGACTAGAAATAGACTAATAACCTAAAGTATATGCTGTAACTAAAACAGTTCAGACATGCTGAGAACTGATGTGAAGTGAACTCAGGTCCATCCGTCTCCCTGGCAGACTCGTGCCTGCTCGTGCCTCGATAAACCACGCCCCCTCCGCTCATATAAAATGCAAAGATGTCAGCCAATCACAACAGTGGGCGTTTTTATTGAAGTCTCACAGCAGACACGCCTCTTGAAGCAGGGCATTCAGCCACAGGGCAAACAGCAGTATAGAAAAAATGCCTTTTATTTCTAAATTATGACATTTTATGATGTAAAAGTCATACTAACAATATAAGTACAGCTCAGGAAACATTATAAAATAATAGAAAAATGCCATGCCATGGGACCTTTAAACAACATAAGTGTGAGTATATGATGACAGAATTATTTAATTTTTTTCAACTGCTAAAATTTTTTTTGTTTTTTTGAACTCCATAGACATAAAACATTGCAATAATTTAACAACACTTAAGATATAAATAGATAAACATATAAAATATGTGTTTTATTGTTATATACGTGGTCTGAATTATTGGCACCCCTGGTAAATATGAACAAAGAAGCCTGTAAAAATAATTCTGCATTGATTATCCTTTTGATCTTTTATTTTGTTTTAAATCACAAAAGGCTAACCTTTCATTGAAGTAAAAGAATTGAAAATGTGGGGAAACTCACATTATGAAATAAATGTTTTTCTCTAGTCCACAATTATTGGCACCCAATCCTTGCAACGTCTTTATCCCAAGATAACAGCTCTGAGTCTTCTTCTATAATGCCTGATGAGTTTGGAGAACACCTGACAAGAGATCAGAGACCATTCCTTCATACAGAAACAGGGTTCAGGTCATGGGTACTGGGACAGCCATGGCAGAAGCTTCATTTTGTGCTCACTGAACCCAATATAAGATTGCTAGCCCGGGCCGTCAGCTTTTGATTTTCTTTATCTGTTGATATTTGCTATAATCCATGATGCCATGTATCTGAACAAGATGTCCTGGACCTCCAGCAAAAAAAAAAAAAAAAAAGGCCCACAACATTAAAGATCCACCGTTTTTTTAAACTGTGGACATGGAGTACTTTTGATACCTGTTTGCTCCAAACCGATCTGGTGTGCTCATTTTTTTGTTTCATCTGACCACAGAACCAGGTCCCTTTTGAAGTTCCAGTCGTGTCTGACAACTGAATATGCTGGAATTTGTATTTGGATGAGCGAGCAGGATTTTTCTTGAAACACTCCCAAACAACATGTGGTAATGTAGGGGTTGTCTGACCCCACGACTCAACTGATCTCTGCAATTCTCCATCCTTGGAGAGTCTTTGTCCACTCAAACTCTCCTTGCCGTGCATTAGGACCATATAGACACACATCCTCTTCCAGGCAGATTCATAACATCTTTAGTTGATTGGAACTTCTGAATTATTGCCCTGATGGTGGAAATGGGGATTTTCTTACAGCCACTTTCTATTCTGTGAAGCTCAACAATCTTTTTCTGCACATCAGAACTATATTCTTTGGTTTTACTCATTGTGATGAATGATTAAGGGAATTTGGACATTGTGTTTCCTCCTGTGGAACATGAAGTCATGGCTAAACAATTTCGTGTAGGCACTCTGGTGTGCTAAAAAATGGAAATATGAATGGAAATATATTCAGAGATATTTTACTCATACAGATTTCAAGGGGTGTCAATAATTGTGGCCAACGTGTTTTGGTGAAAAACATTTATTTCATAATGTGATTTTTCTCCCACTTTCAATTGTTTTACTTCAATGAAAGGCTAGATTTTTGTTTTTTTCAAAAGGATAAACAATGCAGATTTATTTTCACAGCCATCTTTGATCATAAGTATAAGGGTGCTAATAATTCTGACCATGACTGTATATATGCCTCCATGACTTGGGCAAAAATTATATTGTGATTATTTGGCCATATATTGCAATTGCAGTTTGAACATATAGTATGAAATGCCAAATGTCTCATATTGCTACTGCGGAGACATCCAGACACAAAGAACAAGGACTCTACTGCTAATGGAAATGGTTACTTTTAAGGGTGCTGATACTTGAGTTCAATCTTTAGAACCACTTAATGCTACAAGTTACAAAACAAATATGTATATATTATTATCTGTTAGAAAAAAAGCTTTTATTTTGACTAAATATTGGTGAAATGTAAACTTCTGTCGTTGAAAATGATTCCAATGTGAATAAACAAAGTAATAGAGTTGGAGAGATTTGTGAGAAGCAGCATCTCCAAGCTTCTCTGAAAACGTGTAAATGAACAGTGCTGTGCTTCACTATGAAATACACACTGCAACAGACTATATACTTTATTAAATTGCAACATCTGATTTGATATTGATAAGATTTAAACCCCTTGCAGATCTGACTGTCCAAACTGTCCCTTTAAGACATGCAGGTATTCCACTGGGACGGTTTGGTCTCTGTTGGCACAGCAACTGCTTCCTGGTCAGAACCTGCTGTACGTTCAAAACACCTCACTCACTTTTTGTCATCATTGTATGTTATTTTAATCATGCAGTCATCATGTAACTGTATTATTCCCATGCCTGCTGCTGACTGTGTTTTTCCT
Source organism: Gobio gobio (assembly GCF_949357685.1). NCBI lineage: Eukaryota > Metazoa > Chordata > Actinopteri > Cypriniformes > Gobionidae > Gobio > Gobio gobio. Next base: position 40,619,719 of record NC_137114.1, read on the forward strand.
GGAGCGCTTATTTTGCGCTCCTGGAGTGTGTGTTGGTGAGTAGGGGCACCCTGGATCATCTGGCACTGTGACCAGATGAGGTGATGAGGAAAATTCTGCACCAAACTCACTTTATTCAACAGGCAGAACAGGGAATGACACACTGCTGACCAAAGCCAAAAGTGTATAATTAGCTGATGCTGTCATTTAGTGTTAAAGGGACAGTTCAGCCAAAAATCATTTCTCACCCTCATGTCATTCCTAACCTGCATGACTCGTTCGTCTGTGGAACACAAAATGTTAAAGACATTTTCATTTTTGCCTGAACTGTCCCTTTAACAAAAAGAAAACGTGTTATTTGCAGCGTGTTTTTGATATCTGTTGTAGATTATTGTTTTATTGTGTGATTCGTGTGCTGGATTTGTCAGCTGTTTATAGAAGTCGTCTCTTTGTTTTGGCATGTCTTGGTGAGGTCTGGTTGGCTTATTAACCTTCAAAACAAAAATCCAAATTACATTATCTCAACTGATGTCTGAAAGTAAACATCAAATTTGCTTCTAATGATTTCATTAATTGTTTCAGGTGGGTTTTTGTTGGTTGTGACCAGAGCATGTACTTAAAATGGGGTTCATTTTCTATCGCATTTAATTTGATGGGCGGTTATACTACCAGTTTAAAAAACATCTACAGTGCCCTCGACTGATATTGGCACCCTTGGTAAACATGAGGCTGTGAAAATAAAGACCAGTGAACGCAAAGTTTCTAGGGGGAAACGCAAAACTTTATTCCTCCCATCTGATATTTTTTCCATCACAATGTCCCTTTAGTGTCTCTGTAGATTAATAAAAGTCTAATTGGTTCAGAACAACATTAGGGTGAAATAATGATGACAGAAGTTTCATTTAATTCAGTTTCATGTTTCATTCATTCCACTTTAAAGGGATAGTTCACCCAAAATTGTAAATTACCCCATGAGTTACTGACCCTCAAGCCATCCTAGGTGTATATGACAAACACAATCAGAGTTATATAAAAAAATGTCCTGGCTCTTCTAAGCTCTTCTAATCTTGAGATTTTGAAGCCCAAAAAAATTCATCCATCCATCATAAAAGCACTCCACACGGCTCTGGGGGGTTAATAAAGGCCTTCTGAAGCGAAGCGATGCATTTGTGTAAGAAAAATATCCATATTTAAAATTTTATAAACTAATATATCTATCTAAAATAACTAGTTTCCGGCAGATGGCCGCACACATTTACGGCGAAAGAGTGACCCCTTACCCGATGGATGACGTCTTGCCGGAAGACAAATATCTGAGGATTTTGATATAAGAGAAGAGGAGCTTGAGTTTGTTGCCCAGCCCTATTTGTTTGAACCGCAAGAGGCGTCAAAGTCTGAAAGAAGAAAGTCAAATACACCTTGTGTAACTTGAGGTTGAGTAAATCATGGGATAATTAGCATTTTTGGCTGAACTATCCATTTAAGTAGCGCCTGAACATGCATATTCTGATACGGTGTGATTCATTGGTATTGAGGATGTAAGGAGGCGGTTATATATCTTGATTATGGGAGTGTGCGTCTGTCAGTAATGACTAGATGTGATGTGAGGAGAGAGTGAATACTTGAATGTTTAGTTCTGTCAACAATGATAAAAAATTCAATTCAGTTTTATTTGAATTAGTCAAGAAGTTAAAGCTGCTGTCCGTAACTTTTTTGTGTTCAAAATGTACAAAAATTATATAATGAGAATGTACAACATGAATCCATTTTCCAAACCGTTTTTTTTTGTCTTACCCTGAATCATTATGGTACACTTATAATAAGTAGGGGTGTAACGATACACTCGTGTCACGATTCGATATCAATCGCGATACTGAACTCACGATACGATATGTATCCCGATATTTTAAGCTAAAATAAAGAAGAGGGTTTTTTAGTTTTACTTTTTTATTATTATTAAAATATTATTATTATTATTATTATTAGTGTATTATTATCAGGACCCACAAATATTCCCCCATTGCATTATTATACATTATATTCAACATTATATATAGTCGTTTAATGTAATAATGTCACTGAAACGTAAACTTAAATTTTTTTCCCTCACGCTTCACGCATTACTTGCGCTTTCAATGCAGGCAGTATTCTCTCCCCATGCTCCAGCTCTCCCGGTGCTCGCTACACTCAAAATTTTTTTTGATGCTTCAGTGGTTCTTCAGCGGTTCTTCAGAGGTGCTATATAGCACCTTAGTCAAAGAACCGGTGAAGAACCTCTGAAGAACCACTGAAGCACCAAAATTGGTGCTATATAGCACTAAAAAAGGTTCCCCTATGATTACGAGCCAAGAACCATTTTTGGTGCCATATAGAACCTTTTTTTTTTTAGTGTATGTCCCGCCTCTCCCGCTATTAATGCACTATACATATAAGAATACAGCATCTAAAATGCTTTGAATAATCATACTACTAAAATTAAATGTGATCTGGTGATTTAAATGATGTATGCGCTTTCACTAAGGAGTGCAGCTTTTAAAAATGTTTGCGTTCTCACTTGTAAATCTGTTCATCAAGCCATTGTTCATGTTTGACATTTTTTAGGATCTTTTAAGTTTGAGAGGAGTGGACTTTAAATGGATGGACAGAAATCCCTCAGGTTTCATAAAGAATATATTTGTTTGTGTTTGGAGGTTAAACGAAAAACGACATGACGGTGAGTACATGATGACAGAATTTACATTTGTGGTACATTTGTAAATTTGTGTTTTGGTGAATTATACCTTATAAATAGGCCTACTATACTGCAAGTTGAGCCTTGGATAAAACAACTCTATATCGCAAAATATGTCGTCACATTTTTATATCGCGATATATCACTTTACGATATATCGTTACACCCCTGATAATAAGTGTTTATGTTGGGACTATATCAGCCTGGTCTGGTAGGAACCGCTGCGGAGTCCCTGCGTGACTCGCCATAGACATAAACAGAGAGAAGTAGCTCCGGCTGCAATGTTCTTCCGCAAGACACATGCAGTTCTGTTTATTAACCGCTAGAACGCAAAAAGTTACGGACTGCTGCTTTAATTAGACTCTCTCACTGATAACAATTGCATATGTTTAAATGAAATAACACCCTACTGTTTTATTTTTATTTTTTCTAAACTGCAGTCTAATACTGTGTACATTGTGTGTTATTCAATAAGCTTGTATTCCATTACAAGCATAGCCTATATATTTGCGACATACTCCTTAACCTTTGAACTGTTACTAATCTTCCACTTTGCTGAAGAATGATTAATGATACTCATCTGACTATTGCTCAAGTCGTTAGCAAACTCCATTAGGACAATATAAAACCCGATCCTAGTAGGAGAAAGGCAAGTTTTTTCCTTCAATCAATTTATTTGTCAACCGCACCTGCTCCTTCTTCTCAGCTCTTTGGTGGGAAAAGGCTTTTATATTTTGTCATCCTCCTCTGGGAAAGTCTCTGGTAACTGCTGTAGGCTTTCATGAGAGGCACTTTCTAGCCAAATTCTGCTTGGTTGTTGTAATCACAGAAGGCTCCTAGGAAATATTTATAAATTCTGTTACCTTAGCATTTTAAGGGTCACGCAAATTTCCTGACAGCGTGATTACGCTGAGCATTTTGTCTGAGTGAGACCAGGTTTTTTGGCAAAGACTTAAGAAGCATTTATAAACGATTAAGCGACAGTATTTCCTAACGTGAGTGTTGATATGCATCGCTCTTTATTATTTGAAATGTTCTTGGCATCATGTCACAGGTCAGTTCGCGAAACAGAAATACAGTATCTGTCGTCGGCTCACATGCTCGGTTAATGAGGTAATTTGGTCTTGCACAACAACAGTGCCCTTCTGACCTCACTTTATAGACTGAGGGATGCTGGGTGTTGATGTGACCCATAGGCACGTATCCTCCGGTGTGTCTCAGGTTTCAGCTGAATGGTACGATTATGCCGGACTCAATCAAACTTCCCACCATGTGCTTTGAATCTTGACAGCAGCTATGTGTGATTTGCCGTGGGAGACTGGTTGGAAATGAAGTGTCCTGTACTGCCAGTTTAATGATAAGTTAGTTGAGTCCTGAATGAAATAGGATGGGCCGTCTCTCCTCCTCAGTCAACAGAAAGCATGCAAGATATAATTATCACACATGAAAAATTATTGCATTAGTATGACTCGCCTTTCATGGAATTTGCCATAAATTATTCCCATTTCAGTGGATCTCAGATACAAGCCCCATAACAATATACTGTATGTTCAACCGTGTAGAATGGAGCATTTTTGTATGACATTTTGCTCATACTTTTTTATAACTCATATGTGCTACACACTTGAATGATACGTCAAATCATGCTATTAGTTCTCTAAACAGCTGGACTTGACTAACAATTTTTACTTTGTGAACAATTTTAACAAAAGATTTGGGCATGTGGGGAGTTTTTGCATGGGCAAACGGAAATTACATTTACTTTAGAAAAAAAAATCTATGCATTAAAATAGTTACATAATAATAATACTTAACAGATTGTTTATATTAAAATTGTTAAATATAATTGTAATATATATATATATATATATATATATATATATATATATATATATATATATATATATATATATATATATATATATATATATATATATATATATATATATATATATATAATTTTATATATATATATAATTATACAGCTATAATTATATGTTATATACTATCATTATAATAAAAATAATACAAATGTATTAATGTTAATTATTTAATGTATTATAATTATATGAATTAGTAAATAATGACTTAAAGTAGAATGTAAAATAAAGAATATTGATTATATATACAGTATATGTGTGTGTATATTATATAGTTATAATTATATATATTATATACTATTATTATAATAAAAATAAATTATTTTTTATTTGTATTATTTTTTATTCTTAATGTTAATGATTTAATGTTTTTATTTATATTAATTATAGTAATTAATGACTTAATATAATTAATGTAGAATATAAAATAAATTATATTTAATTTATTTTATATATATATATATATATATATATATATATATATATATATATATATATATATATACAGTGTTGGGGAAAGTTACTTTGAAAAGTAATGCATTACAATATTGCGTTACTCCCTTAAAAAGTAACTAATTGAGTTACTTAGTTACTTTTGCGTTACTTTTTCTCACCTGGGCTGGGCTTGTTTTTGTTTTTGTTTTGTTTTATAACAAAAAAGTTATATTTTTGTGCAACGGTAAAGACCTCTTCATACTTAAATTGAAATAATAAGCCCCAAGCTGAGGTAATTCACACATGAACAGTAGAGGGTGCAGCTATGGATAATGGTAGAATAGGATGCAGGAGAAAAAAGTTTTACCACTAAAAACTAAAAATCTAGTAATTTTCATCATCAAAGGTCAGCAGCAAGACATTGGTAAATTAAATATAAAGGTAGATTAAATGCATAAAAATATTTGTTTTATTTAACATTTAATTATTGGAGGTTTGCATAGTATTCTGATTTAGCATTTGACTGATTTTATTCATTTTGAGGAGTACAAAATCTTTATTGTGCAAGTGAGATAAATAAATGCTCACATTTACAATACTACAATAACCATCATGTTTACACACACCTCTGCACTTATCTTTCTCAACATGGGGGCAGGAGAGCTGTCAGTCAAATGAATGTGAAAAAGTAACTTGCGTCACTTTTTTTAAAAAGTAACTCAGATATTTTGTTGTAAATTTGAAAAGTAATGCGTTACTTTACTAGTTACTTAGAAAAAGTAATATTATTACGTAACTCAAGTTACTTGTAATGCGTTACCCCCAACACTGTATATATATATATATATATATATATATATATATATATATATATATATATATATATATATATATATATATATATATATATATATATATATATATATATATATATATATATATATATATATATATATATATATATTTCATAGTTATAATTACATATTATATACTATTATTATAATGAAAATTATTATAATTTGTTTATTATAATAAAAATTCAAATACAAAATAATAAAAATAAAGAAATAATTTATTCTTAATGTTAATGATTTAATGTATTATAATTATATGAATTATTATTAATATTAATATTAATATTATAATTAATATTAATAATAGTAATTAATGACTTAAAGTAAAATATAAAATAAAGTATATTTATTGTAATTACACTGTAATTATAAATGTTACTTAATGTTACTTACTTAAAGGAGCTTTATGTAGGACTGTGGCCAAAACTGGTACTGCAACCACTTTCAAATGACTGTAGAGCAGTGTATCCCCTCTCCCCCTCCCCCTGACTCGAGGTTGCCAGATAGGCTGCAGGATCCAGCAGGAACGTAGGCTGCTACACGGAGCTTTCAATGGCAAGTGACGAGTCGTACACAGTAAGTTTTTTTTATTTCTGTTAATTATGTTTATGCTTCAAGAGCGATGCTTTGTGAAGTAATTATGAATCGCAAAAATGTACTAATGGCAATTAGCCAAATATAATCGTAAATATGAACGCTCGAATGTGACAGTACATTCCCACATGAAAAAATACTATAGTAAAATTACAGCAAAGCTAAATAACTTTAGCAATGGTCATACTGTTTACTTATTCATTTTGCACTACCACACCGTAACTGGATTATGCTCATTTGCACTGCCGACTGTTATTTACAGTACCTACTGTTTACATTTGTATTTTGCACCGTACTTCTAACTGTAATATGCAATCACTTCCACTGCACTTTTACACTTTTTTTCGGATAGCTTCTGTCCATAATTTATTGCACTACCTTAATCCACTGCCATATTCCTCATTTTAGCCTAACATATCATTGTATACCTCTATCTGTAAAATTCTGTTTATAGTAATAGCCATCTGTATATTATATTATATTCATAGTACATATCCACCTGTAAATTCTGTTTATAGTATTAACCATCTGTATATTATTCACTGTACATATTCACCTGTAAATTCTGTTTATAGTAATAACCATCTCTCTATTTATAGACATATTTATATATACTCAGTACATATCCATGTCCTGCACTTATGCAAACGTTGTATATCCTGCACTTGCTGCTATTGCACTTCTGGTTAGACCTAAACTGCATTTCGTTGCCTTGTACTTGTACTTGTGTAATGACAATAAAGTTGAATCTAATCTAATCTAATACAGGTCAACTTGCAGCATGTTTTGTCCACTATATATGCGAAGAACAAATGAGGAATAATTTTTACCGAGGTAACGTTAGGCTACAGTCTCAAACACGTTTTCACAGTGCCATAATAGGCGTGCTAATGTTGTTTTCCTCAGCGTCCCAGCATAATGACAGAGAAATGGGCTCTGATAATGCATTACTAATGTTAGCAATGACGACTCGCCGTTTTTTACCAAACAATTCCTTAACGTTACCTTTTCAATTCAATGACCCACCTCCTCCATCTGCGCTAACCTAATCGTTACTTTGCACGAACATGCATAACTTTGTTCGACTGTTATGAATATTTGAAATGTCCATTTACATTAAGTACAAGTTAGCCAGACATAGATGAACCTTACCTGTCCAGGAGAAAATTAGCAACGTTGGCATCAGTCCTCAAATTATTCTACGTTTTCAGCCGTCTCCATCTTTCAAAGGCAACTCTTATACAAATCCTTGTTTTATTACGGACACTGTCACAACGTTTTTCTGATTCATAACGAGGTCGTTTAGGTTTCGTAAAGTTAGACATTGTTTATCCAAAAAGTTTGTAGCTGCAGCTGTGGTAACTAGAGCAGAGCTGGCAACCCGAATGCAGAAACACTACTGACTTTGTGATTGGTAGACAGGTGGAGGGTGGCGCTTCAGGCCAAAACACAACATGTCAACTGCAGTTGAGGGCTGCAACTTCACTTTTAAAATGACAATATCTTGGCCGGACAACCGTTGTCAGTGATATAAATATTTGAAATTAACATGATTTCTTAATGTCTAGTGACATATCAGGGCCATTTTATGATTAATTGAAATACATTTCTTACATACAGTTCCTTTAAAGTTCAATTAAAATATATTAATATATACATTTTATACATATAAATTTGTAAGTTTGCAATAAGGTTCAGGTTAGTTTATATCAGTTAAGTAAATGCTATCAGTGAACTGAATTACCCAATTGTAACTATTAATTATTTTGTGTCTTTTTTTCTGCATTATGTTAAGATATGGTTCAGGTGTTTATACTTGTATGTGCAATAATATATTCTTTCCATGCTCTGTGGTGTGAGCGGAGCAGGCATGTATTGCTTTTGACAGTCATGTTTTCAATGAGCCGCTGTTATGTAGGCCCGAGAGTAGTAGTTCCTGCCAGACTCCTGCACCTGTGCTCGTACAGAGAGACAGGCAGGATCCCTGCTCCTTCTGGACACATAATGACAACAGTGACCTCATCTCTCATGACATCATGGGAGAGGCTGGAGGGAGATGTGCTTTGCAAAACCGCCACCCCATAAGGAAACAGCAAAAGAAAGAAAGGAGCAATAGTTCTAAACTTTTACAATTAGACATCAAGTGGTCACATTAACACAATAAGGACAAAAGTAAATAAAAATGTAAAAAAAAAAAATGAATTACACTCCAGGAGTTGAGAACCACTGGAGCTCCAGCCCACCTGGTCCACTAGACCACCCCTGGTGCAATTACCATAAGACCACCAAATCCTCAAAGCACTTGCTGAGCAGAGCATTATATGTCATCTCTGCACATGCTTTCAGTTTTCATGCGGAAATGAATGCATTAAAAATCCATTCTGAGAGGAACTCTCGTGAGATAAGGTCAATTTTATCCAGCCAAGCACAATTAAATGAGATATTGTTTTCATTGCTAATCTCCATAACCGTATGATGAAAACATTAGCATCCCCATATTCTCAAATATGAGCTTAAAGGACGGGCAATAAAGGGCTCTCAGATTTCATTATCGTCCACCACACCTTCTCCCTAGATGCTCGTTTTGGTCTTCTGAACTGCAAATGACCATAATAAGCATTTCTGCTAGAGAGGCAAAGCATCCACATCTGAGATTGATAATGCATCTCAAGGGAAAGGTTATTGTGATCTAGCTCATATTATGATCTAAGGGCCCGTATGGTTTGCGTCAAGAAGGTTACTCTTTTTTTTGTGTGTGTGTTTGGCTTTAGAGCTGATATTGGTCCCTCTTATTTTGGCACTGAATTCGTCCATCCTGAAGCCTGAGTGTAAGTGGTTTAATAGAACTGAAATTGATTCATTTTGTGAAAAAGTAAGACACTTCATCACACTTCTGGCACAATTATAATAGTCTACAAACATACTTTTAAAGGATAGTGGTCTCAAGCTCCACAATCACCTACGCCACCCCAAAAAATTATATATATTACATATAATGCTTTTTCGAATATGACCTTTTATGTAGTGTGTAATAGCTGTTTGCGAGTGTAAAAGGTCTGCAAAGTTTAAAGTGCACAATAAGTAAAGTTATTGTCGCCTAGAAGAAAGAATAGTTTCTGAACTGCCGAAAGCGAGTCGTCAGCAAATTCCAGTCTCACTTCTGTAGCATATCTACATAGGTTTGTAACAAATTTGCATAATGTCAGCCTATGGTCTTCATTGGCTGCCCGTGAACAATGTCTGCTTTGTCCCGCTCTGAAACACTAGTTGTAGCTGAGAAGCAACATGTTGTTTTGCCGACATGTCGAGACATGCCGACGTGTATTTATGTTTTCTGTACTGCGAATCCACTCACGCAGATAAGGCAAATCAACGGCATCATTACTGTTCCTTCCTATCACTAGCCGCGTTTCCATTACCCTTCAAATTGCGCAAATTGAAATTGCGAATTGAAAATACGCCCAATGGAAACGCGTCAATTTCGCAAAAAAGTTTTTACACTCGCATGAGGTGGTTTTTCAGGCAATTCGAAAGAGGAAATTTTCGCAAAACTGCAATGGAAACAGTTTTTAGCTCAAAGACTAGGTCAATCCATTCCCGACCATCTTGGTTTGCTTCTTATCTATTAAATATAGTCCACAGCCAAATAGTTGATTAAACATTGATCAAAATTAAAATACAATTTATATAAAACAAAATTAATTTTAAAGAAAGACTTTCTAGAAAACACAATTCAATTGTGCTCAAAATCCATGTCTCCAGAAATATGCGCATCTGATTATGTAGCCTTACTCATGCTGCTAGCTTTTCATAATCAACATATGAAATTAAAATATTATAATATTTAGACAAAGCCTAACTATATTAAACTAAATAGGCTACGTTTTCTTTAACCCTCTTTCCGACGAAGTCGTTGTCGCCTTTTGATTAATTTTTTCCTTATTCCAGCGGAAACTTAAAATACTCCGTCATGTTTAGCCCTACAGATAAGTGCAAGACATAATTATAAACTATAAACTGTCTACTTTTATTTGTGTACACTCACAATAACAGCAAAGGCCGTGGACTCAGGGAACAGATTATTTTGCACTCTACTCCAAACGCTGTCTTCATTTCAAAAATATATTTTGTTTATTAAACGCAAAGGTTTTCATTTCAAAAGCATATTTTGTTTATTAAACACAAAGTTTTTCATTTCAAAAGCATTTCTAAATTCAGTTTATATTTCCAAGAAACGAAATTCCGAGCCAAAATAACGAAGTGGTAAAAAAAAAAGTTGAGTTACCACCATGCATATTCAAACTTTTCGCTCGTCTCTGTATGTGGCAATGCGTCACAATAACCTGGCGTATGTAAAAGTCGATAATTCTTTACAGATGATGGTATTTTTGGACAGAAGACGAGTTCTTTATTAAACTCATAAAAAAACAATAGAATATAAAATGCCACAATTTATCATAACACCTCATATGTGCCGCTCAAGTATAAGGTGCTTTCCTAGCCATCAGTGCTATAACTCGCACGTCTCTTTCCATTAAAAATAATGGTGTGCGGTGGCTGGGATATACATAAACCTAACAACATACGTAGCATGATTTTTGGAATGATTTATCACGAGAGGAAAAAAAACTGTTTTAGTCGCATAACATCAGTTAATGGAAACGCTGTCATTTCGCATTTTTTTGTCGACTTTTAGAAAATATCGCAAAAGTTTTGCGCAAATCTGTAATGGAAACGCGGCTACTGTCTATCAAGTGCTGAGGAAGCTGAAATTTAGATGGGTGTTTTGATACGCCCTATAAGTGATAGATCAAACACAACAAACTGGATCTTCTGACCAATCAGAGCAGAGCAGGCTTTCTGAGAGGAGGAGTTTAGAGAGACTGTGGCTGCGTTTACACTGCATTTCTGAATCAAGTGTGCCGCACAAGTCCTGAAAAGTGAAGCCAAAGCGTCTTTATCGCCCCCATGTGGCTGGTCTCAGTATAGGTCATAAACCCCGCCCTCTCCGTATAATGTAATGGGACGTGATACAAATGAAAACAATCAAATTATACTTCAAATAAATTTTTTTCAAAGATGTTTCCTGTCATTTTAGGCCATTTTTATCACGCTGATGTAAGTTCAAGTGTTCTTTTTGTTTTAGTTAGGTGATGCTATATAAACGGGGGTGTGGCGTCATGATTGATAGCTGAGACTGACAGCTTCTCTGAGTGAAATCAGTCACTGAGGCACCAACAGACATTTTTCGGGAGAAGATTGGATCTTCAACTTTAATTTCCATTGCAGTTTATTTCACACCAACATAATGAGTTGTTCTGCAGTAAACTGTGCTGAGTGCGGGAGTGTGGGCGGGGTTTTGATATCGCAGCTCTACTTCCTGATCTCTACTGCACAGACTCGGATCCCGCGTTTACTACTGCACAGACGCAGGTCCCAGATCAGCGCAAGATGCCAGCGCCATATTGAGACCTTGGCGGCTTCACTTTTCATCAGTGGAAGAGAGTAAAGGCATGTCGTCCATCTTTTTTTACGGTCTATGGTCTTAATGCACAGATACAATCTTTTGTCCATATCCGATTTTTCGACTGGTATCCGATATCTGTGTTTACAATAGTTCCCGCCCAAAATGATTGTCAGTGAATGCTTTACCATGCACATGGTAGACCCTCTGGTTTTGAATGGCCGTCTTATTAAAATTATTTATATAATTCATGTTGGTGGCCATGATTATTTGGCAGCACGGACAAGATAACAGTTGTCATGGATGTTTTGCAGTGCAAAATCTTTTATTTTATCTGCGGCTCGTTAGATCTAGAATTCTGAAAATGGGATATTTTGTGCCAGTGTAAATGCAGCCTGAATACTTTATCTAAGAGATGATGCTGCAATGTGTATGAAAACGAAGAACCTCAAACCATGCAGGCCAATGTTAACTTTTTTCTTTCTTTTTTTTAATCTATAGCATTTGTTATGAAAAATAGCAACACAGTTAGAAACTATAGCTACACCATGCCACAGGTGTAATATACATCTTTAGTGAATAATATATCTCCTTAACTGATTATCTATTGATTATCTATACATTCTACAACTAGTCAAAATTTACCACAATAAATATAATAGAAGGTGATAAATTCTACTAAATGTGGTCATCATGAGTTTAAAGGGTCATGAAACCCCCTGTTTCAGCAGCCGTCAGTTCTCGCCACAGTTTTGAAAGATGCTATAAAAGTGGGCGTGGTTTAGCGGCGGAGTGGAGGCGGACGAGGGGAGACTGACAGCACATCAACGGCTTCTGATTCAGACAATTTTATTTCACTCTCATTAAAAGCATCAAAGCTTCCCACAAATGCACGCTGCAAATGACCATTAAGTTACACGGAACACAATATACACATGGATTTGTAAGCTCACGGTTACACAAATACATATATATCCTGTGACATCAGGATATCAGAGGATATCAGATTGATATCAATCTGAAGATCAGGATATCAATCTGAAGTTAATCTCAATACTTTGTTATATACCCTTTGTTGGCAATAACAGAGGTCAACAGAGAACTTGCACAATTGGTGGTTGACTAAATACTTTTTTGCCCCACTGTAAAAGCACAGCCATTCGCAATTTGTTCTCTGCATCGGAAACATATATGAATACGCTGCTGCATAACTTTGATAACTTTTGAGGCTTATTTTGTGCCTCGGTTAAATGGCTGTAAAGAGCGGTTACACTCATAGTGTGGAAGAATCGTGTTTGTGTGAAGACTCAGGATCTATTGAAGAGAACGTAGGCAACGCAGAAACTCATACAGAGCGGGAAAAAACACTTGTTTTGAACCATTAATGCATCTCTCACTTCCTGTGTGCGATCTCACTGTTTGAAACGCCAGTCAGAGGAAAATGCCTATCAACGCGTGCTGTCATGAATAATTAAGCGCGTGTGGTCATGAATTAAGCAACGCCTCTTCTCATAGGACAAAGACACGCAGACTCATGAATAATTATGAGACATCGATGAGTCATAGCCGTACTATAGTACGAGAAAACGTCACAGCTTATGACGTTGACATGAAGACGAATATAAACCAGTAAGTTGAAAATAGAGCAAAAAGGTTTAAAATGAACTAGTTTTTTTCCACATTGGAAACTAACAGATGGTAACATTGTCTTCTATGATGTTCAACACACTTCCGTTAAAATCTCAGAAAATTTGGTTTAGGGTTGCAGGATGATGTTTTCCCTTCTTTTCATCAGTCATTTAGTGGCTGTTTTAGATCGTGTCCGACTTTCTCCGTAGTGTTTTACTACATTCTCAATTCGAATTCGAATGGATCGCACATTTGATCATCAGCGTTGCATAGGGAATGGCACTTAATTAAACAATTCAATTAACTGTGCTTCAGTCACAGTCATATTGCACAGACAACTGATCCGTTATAAAAGCGAGAAGTAGCGGGACGCAAGAAAAAGTGCAGGTGCGCTTAAAGAGTAAAATGTAGAAGTGCCAGTACTGCGTACCGGTGAGTTCCACCCCACTTCGAGCACTGTAAAGGGCTGCTTGAAGATTCTGCCACAACAAACAAACTAAAAATCTGTTGTTTGTAAAGACAGAAATTACATTCAGATGACAAAATGGTGTGCAATCTAATAACAGAGTTTTCATTTTAACCCTAAAAGTTTAGCCTTGCATAAAGTAATGCGATCCTCCAAAGCCAATTGAATATCGAATCTGAATGTCGTTTGAATTCAGCACCGGTGTGATGTTGGTTTGGTTGTGCAGGATATGTGTACAATAGCTGTGACGTTTCTTCATGAGAGTGTTGCCAGAGCACACAGTGTACCTAAACTCTGAAAACCTGCTGGAAAGATTTTAATTATCAAACTGCACTGGCACGTCATGCGTGGCAGCTTGTCCCTTTTCGTTTACACTGAATCGCAGGCAGGAACCTGGACATTCTGTGCGAATGACGTAATGTGGATCATGTTAGGTGGGCCTTCATTTGACATAATTAAAAACATACATGTGAAATACGAGCGCTAGATGTTTAATCGCTGCATTTGTTTAATAACGACTGTAAATGATGGTGCAGTATTACATATGAAATCATCTGTCTGTTTAAACTTCACAATGACATAATTAGGACCATAACCGGTGGAGAACTAAAACAACACTTGATATACCATTTTTTGTAAACACACGTAACTGATGTGGTGAGTAATGAGTGAGAAGTTTGGCTGCGTTGTGAGAGAGCTCGAGACAGGTGTTCAGCTGACCTCCTGCATACATCTGCCAGACATTGGCTGCTTCTCTCGCTCTCTTCTGCTATATAAACTCCCTCTCCACCCAGTCTGAGTGCTGAAACACTGGGTTGCCATGGCGTTTTCCCGCAGCGTTGGGGAAACAGGCCAGCCCTGTTCGGGCACGAGTCCCACCTTCCAGCCCAGAGATTACTGGCCTCTTTCTCCCTGCATTCCTCATGTGCTCTTGCTTTTTATGACATGGTCAAAGAAGAGCCAGTGAGTTAGATCATCTAATGGAGGAGAGCCGGTGGAGCTCTGCAGTGCATTGTGGGTGAAGGATATTAGGGGTGAGTCATGTCTCAGAAATGGTCGGAGAATCCAAATGTATTAGTCATCTGCAAATCAATCAAATCTGTCACATGAGTGCTTATCTCAATACATCGTAAGAAGATACTCTGTAAAAAAATACAAATGTTTATATATACACACACACACACACACACACACACACACACACACACACACACACACACACACACACACACACACACACACACACACACACACAACAGAGCTTTTTCCAGCAGTGCGATATTCCCCCATTAGAAATATGAGGAAACAAAAAGGCCAAATTCCCTTAATCAAGCCTCACAAAATAGAAAGTGGCTTCAAGAAAACAGCTTAAGCATTGAAAATCCCCATTTCCACCATCAGGCCATTAATTCAGAAGTTACAATCAACTAAAGATGTTATGAATCTGCCTGGAAGAGGACGTGTGTCTATATGATCCTAATGCACGGCGAGGAGAGTTTGAGTGGACAAAGACTCTCCAAGGATCACAGATGGAGAACTGCAGAGATCAGTTGAGTCGTGGGGTCAGACAACCCCTACATTACCACATGTTGTTTGGGAGGGTTTCAAGAAAAATCCTGCTCGCTCATCCAAATACAAACTCCAGCATATTCAGTTTTCAAAACTGGAACTTAAAAACGGACCTGGTTCTGTGGACAGAGGAGAACTGGCACCCTGACTGAGCCTGGTTTCTCCCAAGGTTTATTTTTCTCCATTATGCCACCTGATGGAGTTTCGGTTCCTTGCCACTGTCGCCTTTGGCTTGGCTTGCTCAGTTGAGGACATTACATTTTCAACTAAGTATGCAAATAAATGTAATTACTAAACTAAATTATTGATCTGCCCACATTGTCACTGTATGATAATTGAAATGACCTAAATGACATCACCGTTTTCTCCAGATTGGCTGCATGGCCGAATTCTGTTGCGTTATTTTCCTGTTTAACACTGTGAAGCTGCTTTGAAACAATCTGCATTGTAAAAAGCGCTATATAAATAAAGTTGACTTGACTTGTGGTCAAATGAAACTATAAAATGGCTTTCGGCAGCAAACACACCAGATGGGTTTGCTGCAACCAGGGATCAAAAGTATCCCATGCCCACGGTTAAATATATCGCTGGATCTTTAATGTTGTGGGCCTATTTTTTTTCTGGAGGTCCTGGACATTTTGTTCAGATACATGGCATTATGGATTCTTGCAAACACCAACAGATAAAAAATCAAAACCTGACGGCCTCTGATAGAAATCTTGCTTCGTAGTTGGATCTTCCATCAGGACAATGATCCAAAACAAACACCAAAATCAACACAAAAATGTGTCGCTGAGCACAAAATGAAGCTTCTGCCATGGCTGTCCCAGTCCCCTGACCTGAACCCTATAGAAAATGAGTGGCTGAACTGGAGTCTGGAGGCTGTTATCTTCACTGTAAAAAAAAATTCAGGTCTCCAATTGAAAATTTTCTAGTGACCGATCATATCTAAATTTTTCAGTTGGCCAAATTGAATTTCTGTGAATTGATGCAATTTAATTCTATTAAAATTCAACAAATTCAATTTGGCCAACTAAAAAATGTAGATGTGATCGATCACTAGAAAATTTTCAATTGGAGATCAATTTTTTTTTACAGTGTTGGGAAAAAGACTTTGGAATGATTGGGTGCTAATAATTGTGGTCAACATGTTTGTTGGGTCTTTAAAAGATGACATTCATTGGTATAGCCTAATGTAGTCAGGATTATTCAGTCATATTAAATAATCCTTTTTGACTTTAATAAATCTGTTAATTTAGATGTTTCCCCATAAAATGCAAGTTTTTTTTTTTACAGTGCATAGTGTAAATGAGATGGAAAATCAAGTGGCCTGATCCAATTTGCAGTCATCATTGTAAATGGAATAGAAATATAAACACTGATGCATGTTGATTAAGAAAAATATATAGTTAGATTTATGTGTTTAGGCTAAATGTTTTCAGTAAACACCCATTTGTCACTCCATTAGCAGCGACGTTTGGTTTTACTCAAGGGTTCTTAGCATAATTGAGTGACACTAATGGCCCGTATGACCTCTCTCATTCCCAAAGGCCTGTTATGTTTAACAATTGCTTTTAAATGGTCTTATCAGCTTACATGATCAAAACAAGAACCGAGTGCTCAAGTTTATGTATGTTCGCTCAAAGTCAAGTGGATTGAGTAGAGGGAAAAAGACCAAATTGCCACTTTGAGCAAGTGTTTCGAGCCAAAAAACAAATAGTTGAAGCACATTGTCATTGAAAGTCAATTATTCTTGAATTGTTTACAAGAGGCATGTAAGTCATGAGCAGGCCTATTGTAGGATCCCCAGCAACAGACATTAACCAGTGCACATGATGATAAACCAAGTTTTTTTGTGTTTCCTCACTGACTGTTACAGGCAATTTCTTACCGAAGCGATTTCACAAATCACAGAGTAATATAACTTTAATTGCATAATTAACAAATCTGTGTTGGCTGTGATTTTGTTTACATTGATACGTTGGTCTGAAACCTCAAAATAATGTTTGGCAACAACACATCATTCCTGCGAGAAACCGTCAGTCTCCATTTACTCATTTTGCTGTAAGCTGGAAAACAACTAAAGCATTCAATTGAAAACTTTCTTGTAATACATACTCGAAAAATCTCTTTTATCTACAGTTTTATTTAGGAAGACTTTGTCTTGAGACCGTCTCACACTCAATCGTAAACATTTCTGTCTGGTTCTCTAAGCAAAGCAATTCCTTTTTTTTCTCGGTATATCTGTCAAGAACACTATAGCGTGCTCTGTGTTTAGATATCTCCCTCTTTGTATGCAATCCGTCACTTTCAAAAGCTCAATATACACAAACAGATTTGATATGGTGTATTTTGACATAACATTTATTAATATGTCTAGAAGTAGCCTATGCCCTCTCTCAAAGGCTGATGTGATGCATATTCCGCATCAAAAGACAATTCAGTTTCAATAAATATGAAGTACTAAGCCTTTATGAGTTTAAGCTGTGCCCTTTATTGTACAGAACGACGTATTGCAGGTATTCAGCCATTACACATGTCTGCATTTATGTGAATCTGTTTTCAATTTGTTTTTTCCCAAGGGCAGAACATGTATTTTCCCTAAACGCATGTTCTCATGCAGATGAAGCTAATGTTCTGTGTGAATGATCCAGAACAGTGGCTCTCTACTATGAACGACATTGTATTCTGCATAAAATGCTTTAGCCTCTGAAATTTTGAGGCTGTAATGCATGCGTTTTCACATTTTTCAGCGAATTAGCCCGTCTAAAATGAGGTGTTGACATTTAAATGAGAAATGCTGGTGACATCCAAGGGAAAGGTCAAGGGAAAATTGCAAGCGGATCTGCATGTTGTCACCTTTGAGAATATTGCTGTTCCACCATCTAAAGGCTTTATATAATTAGCGACCTCGGGGAGGCACATGGTTGTATTAGCATAGTTGTTTTGACAGCTTTTAAAACATCTGTGGCCGCAGTTTTTTTCTTCCGCGTGTGAGCCATGCTTACATTTCAGAAAAGGAAATTGTCTTTGTACCGGTGCTAAACCTTTTACAGATGTTGAGGAGATACGATCGCCTTTGAGTTGCTTGTGTGTATTAAAACAATTACTATTTATGAGAACTTTACAATTGAACAGGTCATTTATGTTAGCCTTTGAGGTTGAGCATTAATACTGGTTGAACAACGCCAAAGATTACAACGCATTTCCTATTATCGCTGTAAAGCTGCTTTGAAGCTATCTGTGTTTTAAAAAGCACTATATAAATGAAGGTGACTTGACAAAGACTAACGTAATGTACCTGTATATTAATACTCAAGGGTTTTTCTTGAACTTCAGCCACTTTTATGTTTCTGGGGTTCATTTTTTATTTCAACAGGTTTTTTTTCGATAAACTTTTTAAAATGCTTTTCAAATGCTTTTTGAAGTGTTACCGATACATTAAAGGGTTAGTATGATTTTTTTACATAAAAAATTGTCATAATTTAGAAATAAAAGGCATTTTCCCTTCCTTAAATTTGAGCCTCTGATCTGAACGCTCTGTTTGAAGGGGCGTGTCAGCTGTGAGACTTCAGTGTAAACGCCCTGCTGTAATTGGCTGACATCTTTGCATATTAAACAGCTTGTATTACATGCAACTCGTTTAGTCACTGGTTTGATTTACTGACACATTATAGAACATCTGACTGTACATTAATCATATCAGAAATCACTGGTCACAGATCAGGCTTTAGAATTAATACGGTTACTTACATGTTGTCACATTACTGTCGAGTCCATATCGTAAAAGTTTGTGTGCAAAGCCTGCGCAATTCAGCAAAGAATCCACAGTGGAATCTACCGAATACAAATAAATAATGCTCAAGTGAGACATTCACATTGTTGAAAATGAATAACCACATTCCTATTAGGATCCTTTGGATGGTAATGTTATTTGTAGTCCATCCTGTATTGCTCTTCTGTCCTCATCATCTCACTAACACGCCAGTGGGCGGGGCCAAAGTTGCAATGATGAAGTAGGCGTTGATTTTCTTCTGCAGAGGCGGTCTAGGCACATTCACAATGAGTCGTTCTCTGGGCTTGGTTACAACTAAAGTTGTTTTTGGACTCTGAAAGGATATTCTTATACACCGATCAGGCATAACTTTATGCCTAATGTTGTGTTGGTCCACCTTTTGCTGCCAAAACAGCCCTGACCCGTCGAGGCATGGACTCCACGCACACGCACCTGAGCCTTGGCCGCCCATGACCCTGTCGCCGGTTCACCACTGTTTCTTCCTTTGACCACTTTTGATAGACACTGACCACTGCAGACCGGGAACACCCCACAAGAGCTGCAGTTTTGGAGATGCTTTTGACCCAGTTGTTTAACCATTACAATTTGGCCCTTGTCAAACTCGCTCAAATCCTCATGCTTGCCCATTTTTCCTGTTTCTAACACATCAACTTTGAGGACAAAATGTTCACTTGCTGCCTAATATATCCCACCCACTAACAGGTGCCGTGATGAAGAGATAATCAGTGTTATTAACTTCACCTGTGAGTGGTCATAATGTTATGCATGATCGGTGTATGTTCAGAAGGTCTTCCAGGATTGTGGAATTATACACACACAGGCTGGCCACTGGTCATGTGACTATTACTGAAAACTGAAAACCATTTGATCACTGGATTTACAGAAATCATTTCACTTTTAACAAGTATTTTTTTTTTTTCATTTCACGGGCTGCCAAAATTTTAAATCAGTCAACAGAAATGCATCTTCATATTTACAAGTAAAGTTTTATATTATGTGTAGGCTTAGGCTACTTTCTATGACCCCAAAAAACTCCCCACCCTAGTAATCTTTCATAAAAATATGACTCAGTTATTCCATTGATTCAAATCATGTGGTTATTGTGAAATTGATTTCTGCTCCATGGATTTCTTTCAGAAAACAGGATATTTTTCAATAATTCTAATCAAGCTGTAATTTTGTCAAAAAGTGGCTATAAATTAACCTTATAATAAGGAAAAGCAAATGTTTAAAACGCAATTTCCATCATAAAATGATTTAAACACAGTATATCATTTGAAAAGTGATGGAAAAGATAGAGTGATGTAAAATGATCTTGAGAAAGAAAAAAAATGTTAGTGGACAAATTAAACTATTTAGAGTGTGAAAGTCATATGGGTTTGATGAGGGTGAATACATAAAGACCGATGGGAACGATCCCCTTTTGATGTCACATTTAAACATTCATTTTGTCCGGATATTTTAGTTTCAGCACGCAATTCAAACAGTGTTGTTCCATCTTTCTGGGCTAATTCTTCTAAATTTGGGTGTTTCTGTGTATACTTCCTGAGCTGCAATAATCCTATAACCAATTAAAGGATGACTGTATACACCGTGGCTTTTGAAAATCGTCTTCAAAGAAGACCTTTTCTCAGGCAGTTCCTAAGAAGCTACATGTTAAATACTGCTGAATGCAGCAAAGGAGTGTAGGACTGAAATGCCATGAATGCCCTAACAACACTTCATTATGTCAAGTCTGAAAGGACATTGTAAGCAGTGAATGAATAAGTGCTCTAACTCCAAGAGAGTCCAAAACACAGTTTAAGGATCTTGCAGAATCACTCCCTTGAGCGGCCAATTAGAATATGATGGATGAAAGACCTAAATGAAAACAGCAAGCCTATTATTTTCAGCATAGCACAGATTGGAATGTCAGTGGTCTTAAAGGCTCTTATAGAAACTTCAGTGTAGTTCAGCTCTTGATTAATGACTCAGTCCTGTCATGTAGCGAAAGGTTTTGAAATACCACTTCAATATACGTGTATGTGGAAAACAGTGATCCGAGCTCTCGCAGGAATCAGTGGGAAACACCTGAGCACATTTCCAACTGCAGCCAGCTGGTGAGGAAGTGCTACAATAGTAATTGTTTATTAGTTATTCCAATAAAACGTAATGTGTGTGTGTGTGGGTGGGTGGTGGAGAGGGGGTTAAACTTTTCCTCCGTGGTTGTTAATGGAAGACTTTGCTCATAAAACACATATAGACAGTTGCATATATGTATGAATTAGATATATCCGTGCATGCATTAGATTAGAGGAACTGTTTAATGCATTAGTCAGGAAAATATTGGGAATCCTTCCATGGAAGAGAATGATAACTTGCTAGTGTTTATTGTGTTAATGTTCAAACATGCCTGAACCGGTCCAAGGTAGAAGACCGATGTCAGTGATATGTTGTTCTACATGGAGTCGACAGACTTTGAAGTTTGGTTCCACTTCACTAATGTTGTGCAATTTGACATTATATAGGCAACGATGACAGTCTAATGCACGATTATTCTTCATGATGGGCATCAACACTCTCATGACTTCACGGGATAGTTCACTAAAAATGAAAATCCTGCCATCATGTCATTCCAAACCTTTAAAACGAAAAATGTCTGTTTTTGTTCATACAATGAAAGTCAATGGTGTCCAAAACAACACTACACACCACTGACTTTCATTGTATGAAAAAACATTCCTAAAAATATATGCTCCAAGTAAGAGAGTACTTCAGGTTTGGAATGACACGAGGGTGAGTAAATGATGAAAACATTTTGTGGTAATTTTTTAATTGTCCCTTTAAGTTGATGCTTATGTATTAAGGGAGACATACTTTAGTTTAAACAGCAAATTATTATAATTTATTGTTCCTTAACTCTTTAATTCTGCAGTAAACAGGATTCTCAAAGTTGTGTTCTATATTTATATTCAAGTTTTTTTTTTCAAAGAAATTAGTGATTTTATTCAGCAAAGATGCATTAAATCAATGCAGTTCAAAGCGTTTTGAAGGGCTTCAGAGGCTCTGCGCGATCCCAGACGAGGAATAGGGTCTTATCTAGCGAAACCATCGGTCATTTAAAAAAAAAAAATAAAGTAAAAATTTTTAAGTAATAACTTTTTATCCTTAATTGCTCATCTTGCACTTCTCTGCGACGTGCTAGTGATTGTGCAATCACGTCGAAAAAACGTCACACACGTAGGCGGAAGTACCGCCCCAAGCGAACGTGTGAGGACTAATACAAACTCCCTTTACCAAAAAACACTCCATCTTCAACTTCAAAATTGTCCGACATCGTTGTTTTACCTTTTTTTAAAATGATGCTAAAGGTCATTTGTATTAGTCTTCGCATGTGCGCTTTGTAAACACAGGGGCGGTACTTCTGCTTACATCTGACGTTTTCGACGTAATTGCACAATCAATGGCGAGCCGCAGAGCAGCGCAAGATGAGCAATTTAGGTTAAAAAGTATAATAATTAAAAAAAAAAAAAATTTAATGACCGAACGTTTCGCTAGATAAGACCCTATTCCTCATCTGGGATCGCGCAGAGCCTCTGAAGCCCTTCAAAGCGCTTTGAAACTGCATTGATTTGGACCTTCAACATTTTGGTTGCAATTGAAAACCATTATATGATGAAAAATCCTGGAATGTTTTCCTCAAAAAAACGTAATTTCTTTTCGACTGAGAAAAGAAAGACATGAACATCTTGGATGAGATGGGGGTGAGTAAAATATCAGAACATTTTCATTTTGAAGTTAACTAATCCTTTAGGGTGCGTTCACACTTGTAGTTCGGTTCGTTGGGTCCAGACCAAAAAACAAAAACAAAACATATAGTCCTGGTCCGCTTAGTGTTCACACTGGCATTTTTAACAGGGAACCTAAAGTTACCGAACCAAAGGCATAGGGATACGGTCACAACCTGATTGGTCGGCTTTTATGACGTTTGAAACAATGCTGTTTAAATGCTGTGTTATGCATGTACATATGGTTTTATTTTTACCAGCTGAGAACTCACGAAGAGCTTATAAAACGTTCACAACATTCAAAACAGCACCAGGATTTTCTCCGTTGTCTGCAGAAACGAAGATCTGCATGTATTGATGAGGCACTTTACCTCCTTGTTTCTCCCCGTTTGCCCTCTACTCATTTTGGATACACCGATCTTTCCGCGTTGTCAAATCAGCTGACTTGTAGCATCGCATCTTGTGACATCACATCCTGTCTTTAGTCCGTGTTGCGTTCATATATCAATCGAACCGCACCAGAGTTGGTTTGGAAGCGGACAGAGACCCATCTTTTTTGCGGTCTCGGCCCACTTGTTTGGTGCGCACCAGGGTTCGTATGGCAGCGTTCACATATGTTCAAATGAACCGCACTAACCGAGCAATTGTACCAGGGTTTGTTTTCATCGAACCAAACATGACAAGTATGAACACACCCTTAAATTCATTAAAAGTGACATTAAATGCAGTAAAGGTTCTCGCAGGTTTGGTGCTCACATAAAAAAATGTGTACACCAATGATCTATATAAGTGGAGCGCACATAAGCCACCTCTCAGACTCTAGCAGCTTTTGAGAACCAAAATGAGTGTCTTACTGCGGTTAAACGCCCAAATACGCACAAAATTATGTCTTGGTGAGTATTCAGTTAAACACAGTCAGTTTTGGAACCAAAGCAAGTTGTGTAACAGTATATTGGATCTGTGCATAAACTCTTAAAGTGACAGCAGTCTAATATTCCTGCTGATGTCTGTCATGTTAATCAAAGAACGTCTCGGTTACGGATGTAACCCTCGTTCCCTGAGGAGGGAACGGAGACGTAACGTTAGTGACTAACGAATGGGGGTTTCGCTTAGAAGCCTATCAACTTCGAGTTTTGAGAAAACGCCCAATGGCGTGCCAATGCCATGGGGCATGCGGAATTTGCATACGTAGCTCCGCCTCACTGCGTGAGTATATAAGGAAGTACGAGGCAATATTGCATTATGTTACCTGCTTGAGGAGCCAAGACTGAACTCCTGCGTTCCAGGCAACACAGCTCGATGTGGCAAGGGGACGTTACGTCTCCGTTCCCTCCTCAGGGAACGAGGGTTACATCCGTAACCGAGACGTTCCCTTTCGTTCAGTCACTACGACGTAACGTTAGTGACTAACGAATGGGGGTCCCAATATAATCCCGCCACTCAGCTGTCTTCCAGCGCCCTGCGTAAGTGTGAGTACCCTGTCGTAAGACTAGTACGGACGAAGGACTCCCACTTAACACAGGATTACCAAGGTACACTGGGAAGCATATCCCAGTGAGGGAATGCCAAGATGCCTACCCGTGGGGAGGACTTAAGAGACAC
The DNA here is from genome assembly GCF_949357685.1 of Gobio gobio. Classification (NCBI taxonomy): domain Eukaryota; kingdom Metazoa; phylum Chordata; class Actinopteri; order Cypriniformes; family Gobionidae; genus Gobio; species Gobio gobio. Next base: position 40,644,485 of record NC_137114.1, read on the forward strand.
ATATGACCCGGAGAGGGTTGCATATGGAAGATCTCTAGGGTACCAGCCGAAGGTGGATTTTTAACCCTAGGGGTGGCGGGGACACGCCAAGGGAAGAAACCCGCTCACTGCGGAGACTTACGGTGAAATACACATGTGGGGGTTGCCAGAGGGAACCATGAACATGGGGCACCTGGCCGGACATGAGGGTCTGGCTCGAAAGGGCAGACTGAACTGATGTCGGCGTCGACAGTGCTGGAGGAGCTCAGGGCTCTCGGGGAACTCACCTGAGGAAATATCGCACGTATCCAGTCCGTGGAGTGGAGTGGCGAGCAAGCGAAGACACCTGAACCTGGTCCTTACCGGCCCCTCGGGGGAGCGAGTACATAGTCGGACACTGGCTCCACTCGGAGATTATAGAATCTGGCGAATGTGTTGGGTGTCGCCCAGCCTGCAGCTCTGCAGATGTCTGCTAGCGAGGTGCCATGCGCTAGAGCCCAAGAGGAAGCCACACTCCGGGTGGAGTGTGCCCTCACACCAAGGGGACATGGTCGGCCTTGCTGCTGGTAAGCCAAAGCAATGGTGTCCACTATCCAGTGAGACAGCCTTTGCTTTGAGAGAGCACTTCCCTTCCGCTCTCCACCATAACAGACAAAGAGCTGGTCTGAGGTCCTGAAACACTGCGTCATGTCTACGTAGGCGCAGAGAGCGCGTACTGGACAGAGCAATGCCAAGGCTGGGTCTGCCTCCTCCAAAGGCAGCGCTTGCAGGTTCACCACCTGGTCCTTGAACGGAGTGGTGGGAACCTTGGGCACATATCCAGGCCGGGGTCTCAGGATCACGTGAGAGTTAGCCGGCCCGAACTCCAGGCACGCTTCGTCAACCGAAAATGCCTGCAGGTCCCCGACCCTCTTGACTGAGGCCAATGCGGTCAGCAGAGCCGTCTTCATAGACAGAAACTTAATATCAACCGACCGCAAAGGCTCAAAGGGAGGTCTCTGCAGAGCAGTTAGCACTACTGCGAGGTCCCAAGAGGGTACGAGAGGAGAGCGAGGAGGATTCAGTCTCCTAGCTCCCCTCAGGAACCTGATGACCAGGTCGTGCTGACTTACCTTTTTGTTCTCCAAGAGATCGTGGTGGGCAGATATTGCGGCCACATATACCTTGAGGGTGGAGGGAGACAGCCTTCGCTCCAGCCCCTCTTGGAGAAACTCAAGCACGGACCCGATCGGACATTTCCAGGGGTCTTCTTGGCGGGAAGAGCACCAGGTGACGAAGAGGTTCCACTTCAACGCATAGGCATGCCGAGTGGACTCTGCCCTAGCGGAAGTGATGGTGGCGACCACCGTAGGTGGTAGGCCACTCAAACCTGCCGGGTCCCGTCTAGGAGCCACACGTGGAGGTTCCAAAGGTCGGGACGCGGGTGCCAATGGGTGCCCCGTCTCTGAGTAAGGAGGTCCGGTCTCAGAGGAATAGGCCAGGGAGGGGCTGTCGCAAGGAGAATGAGTTCGGGGAACCAGGTCCGGCCGTGCCAGTACGGGGCGACCAAAAGGACCTGCTCCTTGTCCTCCCTGATCTTGCACAGAAGCTGTGCGAGTAGGCTCACTGGGGGAAACGCATATTTGCGTAGGCCCCGCGGCCAGCTGTGCGCCAGTGCATCCATGCCGAGCGTGCCCTCGGTCAGGGAATAATACAGGCTGCAGTGGGAAGAGTCGTGGGAGGCAAACAGGTCTACCTGTGCGTCGCCGAACTGTTCCCAAATCAGCTGAACCGTCCGGGGATGGAGTCTCCATTCTCCCGGGAGAGGCTGAAACCGCGAGAGCTCGTCGGCTGCGTGGTTCAGGACTCCCGGAATATGGACAGCACGAAGGGACCTCAGGCGCTTCTGACTCCATAAGACGAGATGGCGGGCGAGTTGAGACATGCGGCGGGAGCGTAGACCGCCCTGGTGGTTGATGTACGCTACTACGGCCGTGTTGTCTGTCCGGACAAGCACATGTTGACCCTTCAGCAACGCTCGGAAGCGGTGCAGGGCGAACCGTACTGCCAGCAACTCGAGGCAATTGACATGCAGGAGGCGCTGGGGTCCTGTCCAGGAGCCCGCGGCTGCTTGTCCATTGCACATGGCACCCCAGCCCGTGGCAGAGGCATCCGTCGATACGACAACATGCCTGGAAACTCGTTCTAAGGGCACACCGGCCCGTAGAAAGCTGAGGTTCGACCACGGGGTGAGTGTCTGTAAGCAGGCCCGAGTCACTTGGACCCGGAGCGTGCCAGACTGCCATGCCCATCTCGGGACTCGATCGCGAAGCCAGTGCTGAAGCGGTCTCATATGAAGCAATCCGAGCGGCGTTACCGCGGCTGCAGATGCCATATGCCCCAGGAGCCTCTGAAAAAGTTTCAGTGGAACCGCATTCTTGCTCTCGATTTGTCGGAGGCAAGTCAGCAGAGACTGTGCGCGCTCGCTCGAAAGCTGCGCGTACATGGCGACCGAGTCGATCTCCATACCGAGAAAAGAGATCCTCTGCACTGGGCAGAGTTTGCTCTTCTCCCAGTTGACCCGAAGGCCCAGACGGGTTAAGTGGTGGAGAACCAGATCTCTGTGTCCGCAAACCTGCTCTCGAGAGTGGCCTAGTATGAGCCAGTCGTCGAGGTAGTTCAGGATGCGGACCCCGTGCTGCCAAAGGGGCGCAAGGGCTGCCTCGGCGATCTTCGTGAAGACGCGAGGGGACAGAGATAACCCGAATGGGAGAACTGCGTACTGGTATGCCCGCCCCTCGAAAGCAAACCGTAGGAACGGTCTGTGTCGAGGAAGGATGGAGACATGGAAGTAGGCGTCCTTCAGGTCGATCGCTGCAAACCAATCGTCCGGACGAACGCATTCGAAAAGGCGTTTCGCAGTCAACATCTTGAACGGAAGCCGGTGAAGGGATCGGTTCAAGATGCGAAGGTCCAGGATTGGCCGTAACCCACCGGTTTTCTTGGGTACAATGAAGTAGGGGCTGTAGAACCCCGACCTCATTTCGGCTGGAGGGACAGGCTCGATCGCACCCTTCGCCAGTAGAGTGGCAATCTCCGCACGCATGACGGGGGCATGGGCCCCGGTCATGGTATAGCGGACTCCCCTGTAACGGGGAGGAGCCTGCGCGAACTGAATCGCGTAGCCGAGCCTGATGGTCCGGGCAACCCAGCGGGACAGCCCCGGAAGCTGAAGCCAGGCTTCCAGAGACTGCACCAACGGGGTCATACGGACGACAGACGTACCCTGGGTGGGGCAGCGAGGCAGCGTTACCGGCGCGGACAGGGGAGGCTGTTGGGCGTCCCCGGGTCGGAGCACGGTTAACGGCTGCGCCCTGACAGAGGAGACCAGGGAAGGACTCGCGTTCCACGGGGGTCTGCTCTGCCAGGGGGCTGGCGACAGAGAGGGACGAGAGTGGCGAGACCCGAGGGTGGCGCGCACTGCCGTCACCGATCTCTGGGGGCTCAGGGATGGGTTTGTCAGTTCTTTCTTTAACCACATTAGGGTGCTGCTGACCCGGGGGCCAGCAGCTGAACAAAAGATTCTCCCCCGGCCCTCCACCGGGGGAAGGAGCGGCCCTGCCGCCGTCTCCTGGAAAGAACTGCCCATCCCTGAGCCGTCCGCATCAGGAGCGCCGCTTAGCCTGGCGTTTCTTCGCGGGCTGCGGGGCTGGAGCGGACTGGGACGCCTTCCTGCGGCTGCCTCTGCGCGGCCCGGGTGGAGGCTGCTGCTTGGGTGGCGCAGAGGCGGAGGAAGCCGCGGGAGGGCGTCCTCGGCGGCGAGCAGGCTGAGGCACCTGCGCGGGCGGTGGGGTGGAGGCAGCAGCTGACCGCCGGGGCAGGATGTATTTTATAGCCTCAGTCTGCTTCTGAGCGGCCGAGAACTGTTGGGCGAAGCTCTCGACCGCTCCGCCGAATAGCCCATCCTGTGATATGGGGGCGTCGAGGAAACGTGTTCGCTCGGCGTCGCGCATATCAGACAGGGTGAGCCATAAGTGTCTCTCCTGGACCACATTTGTGGACATCACCTGACCCAGGGAGCGCGCGGTCACCTTCGTCGCCCGGAGAGCGAGGTCGGTGGCGGCACGCAACTCATTGCTGAGCCCTGGATCAGCCCCTCTCTCGTGCATATCGCACAGCAACTTGGCTTGGTAAGCCTGAAGAGTTGCCATGGTATGCAAAGAAGCGGCGGCCTGCCCCGCAGCTCTATAGGACTTCGCCACCAGAGATGACGAAAACCTACAGGCCTTGGAGGGGTGCTTTGGGTCACCACGCCAGGACGAAGCGCTCTGTGGACACAGTTGCATCGCAACAGAACGTTCGACTGGGGGGACCCCAGTGTACCCATGAGCCGCGGCTCCATCGAGAGAGGTGAAGGCGGAAGAGGCCGCCAAACGTTCACGGGAAGACAACGGGGCCTTCCAGGAACGCGCGACCTCTTCATGCACCTCGGGGAAGAAAGGTATTGGAGGAGCGGCCGGACGGGTGTCCGAACGCGCCGCCCCCAAAAACCAATCATCCAACCGCGAACGCTCGGGCTGAGGCGGAGGGTTCCACTCCAGTCCAAGCGCTGCGGCGGCCCGAGAGAGCATGGCTGTCAACTCTGGGTCCGACTCGGGCAATGCTGGGACACCCGAAGGTGGCAGCACAGCCGAATCCTCATCCTCAGATGACTCGAGCCCACCTTGTGATGCGGCGATAGACATCACTTCCTCCTCCGCCGCGCCAAACGCCACAGTCGGGACAGCAGGAGCCGGCCCAGATGTAGACGCCTGAGCGCGGACCGGGTCAAGTGCCTGAGAGGGGGGTGTGGGCCGAGGAACTAGCGTCGGAGCTTTGTTCCACACCGTCACCCTCAGATCACCCTGGTCACCAGCCAAAGTGCCGCCTCCAGAGGAGACCGCAGATTGGGGGTGGACGGAGGGGACTCTCGTTCCGGCATCAGCACGGAATTCACGGAGTCTCGATCGAAGCACTGAGATGGCCAGGTTCCCGCAGAGAGAACATGAGTCATCCACGAGCGCTGCCTGAGCGTGCTGAAAGCCCAAACACGTCACACAGCGCTCGTGCCCGTCGAAAGAAAAAAGCGATCTACCGCACCCAGAAGTGCACGGACGAAACATCCTGAAAAGGACGTGTCACGTGCAAGCTCTTTTGTGAGAGGAAACTTCACAGTCGATGCCGAAGCGCCCAGGGAAACACACACCAGCTGGATGCAGACCACTGCACAGATCAGCAGGCAGGAAGTATGCGATCACTGGAACGCGCCGTCACACCAACACCGACTGGAAAGCTGCTCGTCTCGAAGAAGCTGACAGAGTCTCAGAAGGCTGTAGGAGTGAAGAGGTAGGTACTCTTGGCTCCGAAAGCAGAAACATAATGCGATATTGCCTCGTACTTCCTTATATACTCACGCAGTGAGGCGGAGCTACGTATGCAAATTCCGCATGCCCCATGGCATTGGCACGCCATTGGGCGTTTTCTCAAAACTCGAAGTTGATAGGCTTCTAAGCGAAACCCCCATTCGTTAGTCACTAACGTTACGTCGTAGTGACTGAACGAAAGGGAACTAATGACTCTCTGCTCTTGACTGAATAACTTTTGTAACTAATTGTAGGCATTAATCTGTATGTAATTTTGACAATGAAGACTATCCAGTGTTATTTTACATTTGATTTCTGTACAATTTCTTACCTGAATATACCGTATATACCCACCTGAAAAACTTAAAGCAGTGTTTATTATCTCTTTATTCTATTGCATTTATTTGTGCTGTTGTTTGAATTTTTTTTATTTTCTCGTCTTTTATTACTGTCTTTTTATTAGTTTTTTATGAAAATTACATTTTGAGTTTTGTTTGTATATGCTGTCAATTAATTCTTTGAAAGAACTATATCAGAATCTGCAAAAATCGCTATCAGCAGTTCAAGCTTAGAAGAAAATCGGCCATGAAATTTGCATCCGTGCCTCTCATGATGAGGGAGAGAGAAAGTGATCTCACAATATTACTATTATTAATAGTATAAATTTGATCAAATAAATGCAGCTTTGATGAGCATATGAGACTTCTTTCAAAAACAATAACAATCTTACCAGCCCCAAACTTTTGAACAAGAGCGTATAATAATACTGTAAAATACTGTATAAATAAAGTAAACAATCATTATATAAAAATCTGTGTAGAACATTGGTAACATTTGCTTGTCACTTCTCAGTAACTGCGGCCTGATGATGCAGAAGATCACATTTATATGCAAACAGGGAGAAATGACAGCATGACTGTGATTTAATTCACATACAGCATGATATGTGATTCACTTTCACAGGCCGATTATGCAATGGATGTTCCATTGACTCATTCTGTCGGCAGTCCAATGCATTCGTGATTTCTGGAATGGAAATCCCCATTTCAGCCCAGTAGAAAATATTCATAAGAATTTCTTTATGCTGCTCACCCATATAGTCACATTTACAGGTCTGTAATTCTAAACACACTGCTTTTTGGGCCTGTAATTATACATTGTATACTCCTACTCAGCTCCTTTTATACTCCTTTACATTTCATTTTGTTACATATTACCTACTGCAATTAAAAATAAGAGGAATTCATTTCAGGAACCTTGTTTTAGATCCACAATTATCAATGTGCATATGTGAGGATCATTTAACAATGTCAAAAGCTTGAAAAAACATCCGGCTACTATCTAGAGTTAAACAGACCACTTTACCTGAACAAATTGTGCGTGGAAAACACATTTGCGATAACATCATCGCTGGAGCACTTGAAAAGTGGCTTGATCACTGTTAAAACTGAAACTGCTGTAAAATCTAACCGCACGTCCCCCACTGCCTTCACTCTGAGCCAAAGCTAGATGACTACATGTGCAAAAGTAGTACTATGTCCTTATAGACCAAGGAAAAGAGATGGAATGGGCATATGACCTTGCAAATCAGCTAATAAGACAGCTGAGTAGTAGAAGTAGTGTAAAAGAGAACTCGTCTTACACTATGTTATGCTATTTGATTTTGTTTCTGCTTAACAACCCAATTTGTGTCGTCTCATCATGCTGATATACAGTCTTCAGGAATGTATGTCACCAAGATGGATTACAAGCAGTCATGCGTGAATATGTCATGTATGGTGTTTCATTCCAGGATTTGTGAAAATCATACGGTCAGAGAACTGGAATTTCCATAAGCCAGTGAAAATCAGATCAAACAGAAATCAAAGGAACCTTTTGGCAATGCAGCTTCAATGGCAATCAAGTCTAACCAGAAACAGTCATTTGTTGGTGCAGAACTGAATCCATTTTTAGTAATTTCATTGCATTTTTTCACATAAATGTTAGACTAATATTTTGTACATGAACACCCCTTTATATTTAAGAAGATAAATGTTAAATATAGCTGCAAGCAGCCATTACCGGGGCCAAGCACAAAGAAGACAAGACATGCCAAAATGGCTGGGAGTGTCAGATCAACTGCAGCAATGAGTATTTAAACACATTTTAAGATGATTTTAGGTAAAAAGGCTGAACAAATGCATTGTAGTCTATGGGAATTTCATGTTTTGTTCTATTATAGCACCACCAAGAGGCACAATCCTAAAAACAAATGTATGTGTCCTCGGAGTGAGCCCATACATGTGTGTGTCAGTTTTGGTGAAAATATCTCATTTCGTTTTGGAGTTATAGACATTTATATGAAGAAAAAAAAACACATAAAAAATGACTGACATCTGAGTTTGATTGAAATTTACTACCCCTTACTATCAATATTTTGACATTTGGGCATTAGCGTATAGCTATCGACCTATATTTTTGAACTTCTGACGCTGGTATCGTCTCAATCGGACTAGCGGAGATATCAGGTAAAGTTTTTTAAACGCTAAATTACCACACTGCACAAACCATAGGCCGAAACCTGGCAAGTCTGGCGTCGTTGGACTCTGCAAGGATTCAGGAGACAAAAAAAGTTACGCTCATGAAAATAAGTCAACCACACCCAAAGTTATAAGCATTTGGGGAAAAAAAATTCTCCACTAAGTGGCGCTGTTTCGAAACTTCTCAGGCTCCTTCAAGGCATCGTGGTGATGACCCATACCGAGTTTCGTAACAATCCATTCATGTGTTCATAAAATACAGCATTTTATCACATAATTCAAAATGGCCGATATGGTAAAATTAGATATTAGTTGACTCGGCATGATGTCCCAAATCCAAGGAGACCACTTTTATGATTTTTGGACAAACGGTTCAGAAGTTATAAGCAAAAATTGCCAATTTTTTTATCTCCAAACCAGTAGGTGGCGCTGTGCCGAAACGCTGCATGTTGCCTCATGTTGCCATTGGTTTGAATACGATAAAGTGTTGCGGAGATATAGCCTTACATGTATTTTCGCAACCACTACATAAAATTTGTTCGCGCGTTTATTGAAAACGATTTGACGAATCAACTTGAATTCCATAACTTTTTGTTTGCACCACCTGAAGATGATCTGGTTCAATTTTTGTGCAAATCGGACAAACCATCTAATACAAGTTTTTTTCAAAATGGCGGGGCATTTTTCGGTGCTTGGGCCCTAATTTTAAATATTTAATACCTTCAAGAGAATGGATTATACTTTTTTTAATTTTTAAATATAAGCAGGTATGAGTAATTGATTTTTTAAAGTCCATTAATATTGAACATGTAATTATAAAGAATTATTCATAGTTTTTTTAGCCTAATAGATTTTCATCTTGACGTTTACATGGATGGTTTTAATCGAAGAATCTGAAATGAGTGTTTACATGAATGCTAAATAAAGTGATCGGATTGATGTGTGCGTTTATATGTCACAAAGTTCAAATCGGAATCAATTTTTTGACATGCGAACACAGCACAAATGTTTCCCGCTGTTTGTGCATTTTCATACCATAGCTTCTTTTCTTTGTTTACAAAAGCATATCTAATATTTATCTATTTCGGCTCCTATTAGTCGCACATGAAGTTTTTAAGATACACCAATCAGGCATAACATTATGATCGTCATCATAATCATATTCATCACTGACCGGTGTAGTGAATAACACTGATTATCTCTTCATCACGGCACTTGTTAGTGGGTGGGATATATTAGGCAGCAAGTGAACATTTTGTCCTCAAAGTTGATGTGTTAGAAGCCGGAAAAATGGGTAAGTGTAAGGATTTTAGTGAGTTAAATTTAGCCAAATTGTGATGGCTAGAAGACTGGGCCAGAGCATCTCCAAAACTGCAGCTCTTGTGGGGTGTTCCTGGTCTGCAGTGGTCAGTGTCTGTCAAAAGTGGTCCAAGGAAGGAACAGTGGTGAACCGGCGACAGGGTCATGGGCGGCCAAGGCTCATTGATGTACGTGGGGAGCGAAGGCTGGACCGTGTGGTCCGATCAAACAGACGAGCTACTGTAGCTCAAATTGCTCAAGAAGTTAATGCTGGTTCTGATAGAAAGGTGTCAGAATACATAGTGTATTGCAGTTTGTTGCGTATGGGGCTGCATAGCCGCAGACCAGTCAGGGACTCATGTCCACCGCCGAATGTGCCAACAGTGGGCACATGAGCATCATAACTGGACCACAGAGCAATGGAAGTAGGCGGCCTGGTCTGATGAATCATGTTTTCTTTTACAACCCGTGGATGGCCGGGTGTGTGTGCGTCGCTTACCTGGGGAACACATGACACCAGGATTCACTATGGGAAGAAGGCAAGCCGGAGGAGGCAGTGTGATGCTTTGGGCAATGTTCTGATGGGAAACCTTGGGTCCTGCCATCCACATGGTTGACAAGTACCACCAACTATGCATTGTTATAGACCATGTACACCCTGTCATGGAAACAGTGGCTGTGGCCTCTTTCAGCAGGGTAATGCACCCACAAAGCAAATGGTTCCGAAATGGTTTGAGGAGCACAACAATGAGTTTGAGGTGTTGACTTGGCCTCCAAATTCCCCAGAATTCCCCCGAACGTTATCTGTAATGTTTATGGTCTTTTCAGGGCAGGATAAAATAGACAAAATAGATTTATCTATGCAGGAAATATTTGGCATGGACATATATATGGGATTATAAGCAGAATTTGATTCGAATATATAAATATTACAATACATACAATCCCCTGTTACTAAATTGCACTAAAGGTTAACCATTCATCGTGTTGATAGGAGTGACAGCATAAATGCTTGGAAGTAAAGCTTGATGGCTTTAAATCCATTTGCAGTCAGTGTCATTTCTCTGAATAAGTTGTGAAGCGTTTATATTATTTCCTGATGTTGTTTTGTTGACCAGCATCCACTTCAGACTCTTGGAGATCTTGGAAACTTCATTATAAGAATGAACAGGGAGACTTCAGATATAAAAATGCTGAAACGTTAGGTAGGCCTAATGTTTTCTCATTATTTCCTATTAGTTCAATAGAATGTGAGGGAATACCAATATGGCGGTGTGGTATCTTTACTTTTTAGGATGTCATGAGCAATCCAGTCATTTATATAGATCATTTTATGACAGTTTATTCAACAATAATGACAGCTCGTTCCGTGCATCTTACGCCATCACAAGTGAAATTTACTAGCAAATTGCTAAACTACCTACACCAAATTTGTTTCAGTGTATGTATGGTCTACTAGCAAAGATTTTCATTACCTTGCAGAATTACACAAAAAATACAATTATTACAGAATAAAAATATTTTAATAATATTTGGACGTAAAAGGAGTTTCTTTGAATGAGACACCATTATTCACATCTGCCCAACTCTAGATAAAAGTTTATTACAGTTTACATGAATTACTACAAAGTTTGGAGAAAATATAGAGTATTTTACCGTTTCAATATACAAAGAAACCATACAAAGATGCATAGAGATACCTGAGGGCAGTCAGATAATACCTTAGTAAATATTGCCTGAGTCTTAAAGGATTATGGTCTGAAAGGGATGTCAGTCATAGAGACAAGCCATCCTCGGGTCTCATGGTGGACAGATCAGAACACTTTCACTCTCTCAGGCTTTCAGAGTTCAGCTGTTTTTAAAAGTTTTTGGCCTTCTCAGCCTGTTGGGCCTTGTTTGAGTTTGAGTTCAGGGGCCTTTGTGTTTACTGAACACAGAGGTATTCTGAGCATGAGCTGGCAGAAGAATCCATCTCAGACTCTCATTCCTGGAGTCTGCAGCTCGATGACTGTTTTGAAGTGCTTGAGCGCCAAAGAAATGCTTTCTCCCTTTATAGATAAAATATTTTTTGATAAACCAGTTGACGCCACTAACTAGTAGAACAAACACCAGCAAGTTTATATAATATACTAGCTGAGAAATTAGTTCTCACTACTTTTCTCACAAAGCTGCTGTGTAGAAGTCAGTCATGAATGAGGCTCAGTTTGCTGAAGGAACACCGGTTGTACCATAAAATCAGCTCAAATGAACAGTAAACTTGTCACAATCAAACTTGCATTCTGCAGGTTGGTGTAGTTTGTAAATGGCAGCTGTTAACCATAAAAGTTAATACTTTGTCTCTCCCATGTGGGTCATGATCTTAACAGCCAGTATTTGGTAGTGAGGTAATTGAGGATCAATTCTTTGGCTTTCACACTCTAATCAGCTCCATGTGCTGTTATGGATATGTGCTACGTTGGATTCAATCCAAATACAAATGTACATGTTCATGTTCTTTCAGTCACGGTCATTTGTAACGAATGCAAGAGTTTATATTTATATATAACATATTTATATTTATTTATAGGCCTAATATAAATTATATAAATATATATACTGTATATGCAAATATTTATTTAATATACACATGTATGTGTGTGTATTCTTCGCTCCCCTCGTGCGTCAATGAGCCTTGGCTGCCCATGACCCTGTCGCCGGTTCACCACTGCTCCTTCCTTGGACCACTTTTGATAGACACTGACCACAGCAGACCGGGAACACCCCACAAGAGCTGCAGTTTTGGAGATGCTCTGACCCAGTCGTTTAGCCATCACAATTTGGCCCTTGTCAAACTCACTCAAATCCTTACGCTTGCCCATTTTTTCTGCTTCTATCACATCAACTTTGAGGACAAAATGTTCACTTGCTGCCTAATATATCCCACCCACTAACAGATGCTGTGATGATGAGTTATATACACACATGCGCGTGTATATATGTACAGTATGTATACTTATAAAGTTGCATTGTTACTAACTGCATTATTATTAAAATGTTGAAGCTGATTTTGAAGCTGGTGAAGTTGACATAATGAACTTGGTCGCATTTCACAATAATCAAAACACAGGTACAGCTTCTCCCATTAGAAGCAAGATACTAAGATGAGGTCATGTTAATATTTCCACAATGAGCGCTTTGTTTTTGGTCTCTTTTGTTTAGGAGTTGATGTGCACTAAAGGTCTCCGGCGTGTCACTCTTCACACTGAAGCATAACCAAACCACTGATGTCGACACACAGAGTGATTGAAAAGAAAAGACAACCGAGAATCAGTATTTACAATAACTGCGTGCAAGCACTATGGTTACAGACTAGGAGAAGGAACTTATTGTTTTGGCTCTGAGCAGGTGTGTTTCACAGCTCAGCTCAGCACTAAATGGATTGTATGACCTATCTTGCGTTCTTTTACTGGTCGGTTGCAGATTATCCATGTTATCAACATCTGTCCATCCATCTGTCTGTGGTTGTATTTGTATTTATAGTTATATCTTCTGTAGTTCTATTTTTTGTTCTGTCCATAAGGCCTATACAACTTATGGATACAGCAGAATCAGGCAAAGGCAACATTTTTATCACTCGTTCATAGCAATTTATCAAGTGCATGATTGATTACAAAAGCTGTCTTTTGGAAATAACTACAGTTCTAAATAGACTTTAGCAAGTAGAAACAGTTTTTAGAGTGGTTGAAATGAGTGATTCCAGTTCATCTTAGACATGTAGTGGCCAGGTAAGACCCAGCAGTGTTAACAGATAGATGACAAGATTAGTGACCCCTTTACAACCTCTACATGTTGCGCATATCATGTATAGGCCTACTGTGTATTCCGATTTGCATCTCCACACTGCACATGCACTGTGCATATTTTAGCACAAATTAGACAAGAATCAGAATAAAGAAAAACAGACAGAAGCCGTATTTCCATTACCCTTCAAATTGAAATTGCGAATTGAAAATACGGCCAATGGAAAAACGTAAATTTCGCCCCAAAATTTACGCATTTACAGATCACATGGCGTACGTAAAAGTCAATCATTCTTTAAAGATGGCGCAGTATATTTGGACAGGAGGCGAGACAGTTATTTATTAAGAAAGAATGATGAGGATACTGGATTAAACAACAAAGAAATGCCACAATATTATCAAGACCTTGAAGCAGATATGAGGGATATAGCATACGTGGCCGCTCCACGTATAAGGGGCTTTCCTGGCCATTAATGTTTGGATAACACACCTACATCTCCTTTGATTAAAAATGTAACCCAATCGCTCTTTGGTGACGTGGATGGTTACGTTACTGTTGATCATCTCTGGTTTGAGCATAGTTGCTCCACAACGGATCAAGTCCAGGCCGAACTTCCCGATCTCAAATGTTGTAGGTGGGGCTAAGTTCGGCTGGCATCCAGACTATAGGACGTACTACTTCTTCATCTTTAATGTACAGCTCTGTCGCTTAGTTAATACCCTCCACATTCAGTTTAATTTAATGTCCTATACTGTATCGGAGAGAATTGTTGTAGGCTAGTAGCACGTTGATCTGCCAGTCATGGGTATTTCATGCAGAGACTCCCCTCATGTGTTTGCAGTTTGAGTATGATGATATGTTTAAAAGTTAATGGCCAAATGTATCATTACAAAAGTCCTCAATGCAGTTGCAAATGAAATATAATGTCGATAACACTTATATATTCGTCAGGTTAGATACTGATAATTATTAATTCAAACCCCTCTACTTAACAGTCGGATTCGCACATCCGCCAAGTTTGTAGTTTTTTAACACTTTTTATCCGCGTTTGTAGTTCTTTTCGAATCCTCGTCCAACTCGCAATAGACCCTTTTCACAGACTGTGATCACGCGTTTTAAAGCCCATCACGTAAATCCTGCAAAGTTTTTTGTATTTGTATTTTTTATGTATGTACATTTATATGGGTTGTGAGAGTGAGCGTCAATCTGCACTTCAGATTCGGAAATAGTAGAGCATCCGGGTATCTTTCACTCAAAAAAATTATTTGTTGAATTTACTTAAAAAAGCTGCATCAAGTGGTTCCACACAACTTTATTGAGTCATTTTTACAAATAAGAAAGCTGTCAAACTTTCTTTAAGTAAACACAAACCATTTGAATTTGTCACTGTTACATAATATTTATATGTACAGTTTACTTGATAATGTTATGTTAAATGTATTAAAGTTTATTATGTTAGGAGAACACATTTTAATTTAATTTATCTTATTAAATTAACTACATGCTCTACAAGTGTAAGTGGAAAACTATTAAATATAACAAAAAGCATATTTAAAATAACGTAATTGAGAACAGGAAGTCCATCCAATAAATGAGTGTATGAGCGGCCACACCCTAAACACAGGCACCACTCTTCTGCATAATGGTAACCACAAAATTACAGAAACTCCTCTAAATGTCCAACATAACTGCACATAACACTAACATAAATTAACAACATCTTTCCCTTTACTGAAAAATATAAAATAACACTTTAATCCCTAAATTTACTCTCCTAATGCAGCCCTTGCAAAGCATGCTGGGAACTACAGATCCACTGCTCAAGTTTGTTCGTTTCACTCAGCAATGTTAAGTTGACCAAACAAACACTTATTAAGTAAAGCTGACAATACTCATTTTTAGTAGAAACAACTCAGTAAATCTAAGTACATTTTGTTACATGAGTTTTTTAAGTAATGTGAACAAGGATGAAGGAGTGCAACTAACAACAGTGAAAGTCCTTTTTTTTTGAGTGTTGAAATACTCATTTCAAGTTCAACATACAACGATTTGGGAAGTACTATTTCTATTTCCGAATACTATTTAGGACGCAAAGTATGTGAATTGGGACGCACCGTATGTTTTAGTCACATATATAACATTGGTTAATGGAAATGCCGTCATTTCACAATAGTTTTTTTTTTATCGACATTTAGAAAATATCGCAAACGTTTTTTTTTTTTTTTCGCAAATCTGTAATGGAAACACGGTTAGTGATTTTGGATGTAACGCCCTGAAAAACAGTTTGAATACATGCCAAAGGTTGCAGCGAGTATGAACACTGAATGAGAAACAGGTGATTGTAATTAACTGCTGGGTTTGGAGGTCCAGTGAGAGGCTCCTTTGGTGGGGAACTGAGTGAGTAGTCGGTCTGGATGTGACGTGTTCCCCTCTATGAGTGGTTCCTGCTGCTGAAATCATGTATCTCCTGGGTTTTCCTCTGGGTTTAGAAGTTGTAGTAGTTTGTTGAATGGCTCTGGAACAAATAGGATTACCATCAACAGCTGTGACATGATCAGGCTGAAGCAAAGAAGTTGTTGAAATGTGAAGTTGTTGAAACCTGGTCAGTGTCAATGGAACTTCTGGCTGCTCTTGAGTTTCTTAGTGCTGCACTTTTGTGATACTCAGTAAATCTTACCTGTTCATGTAGGAAGAATTACTCACCAAAGGTTTTTCTTTGGAATAGAGTCAGGACACGTACCACAGTTTCCAAGTAATTTGCTTGAAGGATGATGTTTAAATGTATCCTATATGATGACCAGTCTGACAATTTTTTACATGTACATGTAAAAATGGTACATGTCTGGAAAAATGGGAGAACCATTGTCTAATATCATACTCTTTACTTGTCTTTCTGTCCGATTGGGAGAAATAAAATAATTCCACAGATCTGAGACCTTTTTTATTGTTGCCCATATTTATAGCTCCAGATATTAGTCCAACTAGGAAAGATACAATTTATGCTTTAGATGGAAACATAGCTGGGAACGGTTGACTGCTATTTTGTTGACAAGTGTTTCTAGAAGACATTGCGCTGAGACAGTTGCAGTGTTTTCTTTGAACTGTTGCTTTATCCATTTTTGGGAAATGTCTTCAATCTCACTTAGATGAAAATTGAGGATCCACAAGCAGAGACTTATTTACAATTAAGCTAAACAAAATCCAGAACCCAGCACTCGTAAGTAGAATAAACCACGCAAGAATCAGAATAAACAAAACAGACAGCGAACAGGAAATTACATGTTCAGAATTGCTGGACTTCACAATTTCGGTAATACTGAAATACTTTTAAAGGGTTAGTTCACCCAAAACCTGTAAGACCTTCGCTCATCTTCGGAACACAAATGAAGATATTTTCGATGAAATCCGAGAGCTCTCTGACCCCACATAGACAGCAATGTAATTAACACTTTCAAGACCCAGAAAAATAGTAAAAACATCGGTAAAATCGTCCATGGGACTACAGTGGTTCAACCTTAATGTTATGAAGAGACGAGAATACTTCTTGTGCGCAAAAAACAAACAAAAATAACGACTTTATGCAACAATTTCTTCTAGCCTGTGTCAGACACTTACGCTGTTGCCGCAGTGTAAACAGTGCAGTGCTTCCTAGTTCCATACAATGGTAAGCCGGCGTTCTGGAAGTGCTTGCACTGTTTACACTGCGGCAACAACGTAAGAGTCTGACACAGGCTAGAGGAAATTGTTGGATAAAGTCATTATTTTTGAGCACAAAAAGTATTCTCGTTGCTTCATAACATTAAGGTTGAACTATTGGACTATTTTAACAATGTCTTTACTACCTTTCTGGGCCTTGAAAGTGGTAATGGTGGGATCAGAGAGCTCTCGGATTTCATCAAAAATATCTTAATTTGTGTTCCGAAGATGAACAAAGGTCTTACGGGTTTGGAACGACATGAGATTGAATAATAAATGACAGAATTTTCATTCTTGGGTGAACTAACTCTTTAATAGTAGATTAAAGTGTGTAAATCTAAACAAGTATTAATGCACATTATAATCATTTAATTAGCCAGTCTTTGGAAGTATCAGTAACAAAATATCCTTTGAGAAGCAGCTTGTACCTAATTGTTTCTCAGGTTTCCAAAAGTCTTTCTGGCCATTTGTTCAGAAATTAATTCTCGGAAATGATCTTACAGTCTCAAAATACCAAGCCAAGTTTCCACACACAGTCCATGTGACAATTCCTGGTATCTTAGTTCAAGCTAAAACATTTGATAAGGCTAAATGTCAAATTGAGTTATTTTTATGATAAAATTTAAACTAATATTGACTCATAAATGTAAAAAAATGCACTTGCTTGCATTAGTTCAAGGTGTTGGCTGTGTTTACATTAAACTGTTTATCTCAAAACATGGGCTACATCAGGCCAAATCCAGAGGAATGCCATCATAGAGGTCTGTGTGTTTCCTCCGAGCCCCTAACTGAAAATGAAAAGTGCGGTAAGGAGCACAGATGGATATCCCACAGACAGATTTGTGTTTCTCTTGAAGCGATTAGCCTTTTATCCCTGTTGATGCATTAGGAGCAGCTGAACTCTGTAGTTTCATAATGGTAATGTAAGCTGAAGGGTTGCAGGCTGCAGACAAATTGCAACAGTGAGATGTACAGTGAGCCATTTACCTCAATCTGTCTCAAAAAGTGTTTATACTGAGGTTGCATAACTGTTATTTCAGTACTTACAGTGAAACACATACATTGAGTTTTAACTATGTGAGATTGTTTGTCTTGTCATAGATACTGCGGTATGAAAAGCAGGTTTAAACGGAGGGTCAGAAGGACATGGGCATGCTTGCAGAGAAAAGCCTTAAAGGGACAGTTCACCCAAAAATAAAAACTCACGACCTTCCAAATCTGTATGACTTTAAAAAAGAGAAAATTTGAAGAATGTGTTGGCTGCTCTTCTTCATGCCGTTATAATCAATGTGAACTCGAGCCGGATTGACTAAAATATTTTAAATAGTTAGCTGTTTATTACATTAATTTGCACTCTCCAGTCTAGAGCCAATGCGACCTGTGCTGATTAGTTATGTCTCCTATTATTGGTATTAAATGTATTATTTGAAGCTAGTGTTATTGGGTTGTAATGATTAATTACAACAATTAATTTGAAACAACCCAATATATACATTAAACATCTTACCAGGATTTAAGGCTAGTTGAAAGTTATCCTAGCATTAAGAGGTTCTTTACGATTCATTTTAAGAAGATTCATTTCAAGAATTTGTATTCTTAAGTTTTGTCTTATGAGCAATCTTAAGAAGTATTTTTACTTTAACTTTTTCTCTTAAGTAAGAAAATAAGCACTATATTCCCTGAGTCAGATTTACTAAACAAGGCAAATTGTGTGGCCGCAATCTAATAAAAGTGTCAATGGGAGTGGAAAGTTCTGTGAGTGATCACTGTAAACCCCAACACTCAAAATAATTAAGTAGTTTGAGTAAAGCCAACTCAAATTAAACAAATTAGTTCAAACAAATGAACTTTTATGAGCATTTAGAACTTTCTTTTTCTTTTGAGTTCACAAAAGACAAATTTTAAGTAATCTGAATTGTTTCGTTGTTTTGATTTTTATTAACTTATTTCTTTTAATTTAGACAAACTTAAATTTAACTGAAACTTGGCTGGGATTTCTATTTCCCTGCATGCTTTGCCATGTATTAAACAATCTTTTGTTTTCGTCAAATCTCATTTGGACCTTGAACCGTTTGGAGGCCACTGACTTCCATTATATGGAGAAAGATCCTAAAATGTTTTCATCAAAAATCTTAATTTCTTTTCGACTGAAGACAGAAAGACATGGATATCTTGGATGACAAGGGGGTGAGTAAATTATAAGCAAAAGTTTATTTCAAAGTGAACTAATCCTTTAAATGCTGTTTAAATTGAGATTACATGATCATTTTAAATTAAATGAGTTAGCATACTCATATATTTTAAGTTAAGAGCAATTAAAACATACAAGCACAAAATAAAAATCTGTCAGTTCTGCTTTGAACTTTGAATTCCTTAACAACATTTTTTTTCGCAAACTTATTCGGGTTCACAGTGTTGACAATGTGCAAATTCGATGTCATGTGAGGCGCAAAATTGGTTAATACATGCTGTTTTCGGCCGTTAAATAATGGCGCAAATACCACTAAATGGACTACCGCAAACCTAAGTAAATCACGTTGCATTATTCATTTAAACACTCTCCACCCATAAATTCTGTGGTCTGACAGAGAAACTCCTATAAATGCATATGCAATAAGAACAGCTGCAAAAATAACCGTGTCCACGCCATTTTCATCTCACTGCGTATCTTTAGTAAATCCTGACAGTAGTTTTTTATTGCCAAAAGAGGGTTTTCACGGGGGAAAGCTGTTAGTAAATCTGGCCCCTTGTCTTCTGAAGCAACAACACAATAGTTAGTGTGATGAAAAGGCTGAAATTAAGTCTTTATTTTTTGAAAATATTAGGGTAATTAAACTTAAACATGCTCTCAGGAAGGCAAATAGAAAATATCTCTCAATCTCTTTTTCCCAAACATGACAATAGAATTTTATCCTGTGTTTGTCTATTCAAACAGACACTGTTTGTTAGATGTTCTAACATACTTGGGCCATGAGTGCTTTGGACTGATGAGTTGAGACAGCTGAGATATGTGTTGTGTTCGATACTGATTTCCCTTGGCTGTAATCCGTAAAGGAGAATATGAGATTTCAGACAGTGCAAATGCTGAAAAACAAGAATCCATCATTTGGACATCAAAAATCCTCTTGGCTTCAAAAGAGACGAGAAGATATTGGATCGGCCTGGTGGTGTTGAAAACACATCCATACAGCTGAAAATAAAGGGTATAGCTGTGGCCTTTATGTTTAGTGAATGATAAGGACCACGGGGTGACTAATTATCCTATTACTAAGCACAAACATTCAGGTCTCAAGAGAGCTCTTTACTTCTGTATTACCAATACATGCAGGAAATTAAACAACTGATGGTGTGACTTCTCTGAACTATTGCATGTTTTGATCTAAATGCCTTTTAAATTTGTTTAGCCCTGTGTAATCCTTTAACCGCCATTATAATGACAAAATATAAAGTGTTTACGTTATATTAGCTGATCGGTCTCGGTGAAAACACACAGCTGGCAAGCCAACGAGCGGGAGAAATTGTGACTTATGATCTGAGAATGAAAATTTAATGTGCTTAATTGTATTGAATGTGCACTTGTAGTGTACTTAGTTTTTCTTTTTTTTAAACTGTACTTGCAGATGATATAATAGTAAAGTAAAGGGGCTACTTAAAGGGGCTATATGTAAGAACTTTCATATTAAACACTTGTTTGTTGAGACCTTTCCCGACTTCCTAGGTTGACTATGAAAGCCTGTACATTTTTATTTGAAGGACTCGGGACATTTTTGCCGGCAAAAACAAAAGGATGTGATGTTTACACCCTGCTCCCGAGAGCCTCTCTTCCGTTCTAAGACATATTAAAAATGAATGCTTATACAGTGTTAAGTATAATGCGAAAAAGCTATTCTAGAAAAGGGATTTATTCAAACTATTGTCTCAAATATACTTTATATTCGAACTATCATAACAGTGTAATTTAAATTCCCACATTTGTCAACATGATGCCAGTGAAATGCAGAGCTGGTGCAAACGCTTTCTTAACTTCTCACCGCTGTCATTTTTGTTGTGTGTTTATTTTGTTATTGAGAGGAAAGCGCACAGCACAAATTTACATATTCATCTAAACGTCGCTCTCAGCAGCATTTTTACTTCTAAGCAAAGAATGAAAAAGAGCTTCGCTGTGAGTATATCAGGGCATTGAATCAGGTTCGGGGTGTCTTGTACATTACGCATGCATGAGTGTGAGCACGAGCATTAAGTTGCTGGCTGCAGTTCACTTAATAGC
The DNA here is from genome assembly GCF_949357685.1 of Gobio gobio. Taxonomy (NCBI): domain Eukaryota; kingdom Metazoa; phylum Chordata; class Actinopteri; order Cypriniformes; family Gobionidae; genus Gobio; species Gobio gobio. The sequence continues at coordinate 40,665,406 of NC_137114.1, forward strand.
CACCGGTGTCGCCAGTAACAAAGGTTTCTGAATACTACTGCCCTGTCCAAATTCCCACACTTGCAGTTTTTGTATTTCCTGTATTTCACTACATTAGTGTTCAAGTAGCTGTAAAGACTGCAGTATTGTTAGGGACATGCAAGTTTTCAAACATAATGTATGATGGATACGCTTTGCCAATACCGCTCCGAAGCGTGGGTTTAGTGTGCATTAAGGGCACTGCAGTTTGCCATTTTTAAGGCCCTGTCCCAAATGGCACCCTAAACACTCACAGTATTCCTACGAGTCCGCACTTTCGTGACATAACGCCACTTTGACTGTCGGGAAGAAGTCTCTGCGGAGCTGTCACCAGTGCAGGCTCAACAAAAGTGCACATTGAGGGGGCATATTGACCACAAAGGTCCTAAAATGACAAATGTGACACCCTTCGGTCTCATAGACTTAACGGACACATGCACCCGGCACGTGGCAGCCATTGAAAGTCAACAAGTCCGAAAGTGCATATGAAGTGTGCCATTTGGGACAGGGCCTTTTAAGGCATGGGACAGTCTTGCGCACTTACTTCCTGTCGCGTGCAAACATGCTCTCAAGTGGCCAAGACCACAAGTGTGGGTATTTTGACAGGGCATACATTTAGCCCCTTCAAGTGTACACTTTCATGACTATGTTAAGTACACTTTTTAAGTGCACTTTGTAATAATGTCAAAGTAAAAGTTTTACTTCAAAGTACCTTTTAAATCATTTGTCAAGCTTTAAAGAAGTGCACTTTTGAAGTACATGCAAAGTTCTTGATTATTATTTTAAGTGTAGTGTGGTATTAGATATTACATTTAAATGCCATATATTTTACACATTTCAAATGTGTATTTATAATACAAGTTTCAATAGAAAATGCATTAAAGTATATTTTTCTAAATGTTTTTCAGTACATTTGACAGTACACCGTAGTCATGTTTCAAATACAATAGAAGTAATTATGAAATTACATATAATGAAGTGGGTCAAGTAAAACACTCTTAAGCTCAATTTATTGCATTTAATATACATTTAAACGATAGTACATTTTCATTTAAGTGTAAATAACATGCAGTTAATTGTCTTAAAACATTACATTCAGTTCTCACATAAGTATATTCCACAATAAGTACTATGCAATGTACTTTCACAAGGGAGAAGAACAATTGTTAACTATAGATAAATGAACTTTATTGTTATTTGTAAATGGAAACCACATTGTTTACAAGTTTTGAAGGTCAGTATGGCAAAAGATTGCTGGAAAGTATTGTGGGAATGTTATAGGTGCGTACTGGATCTGTGCCGGGACTCAACTCACAGGGATTGTAGTAATGTACTTGGGCGTACATGAACTGTGCCATGAATGTGCTGGGAATGTGGTGGGAGTACACTGTAAGTCAATGAAAGAAATTTGAAACAAATGTTCATTTCTACCAAACTAAAAGCGTTGAAGTTACAACTAAAGATTAGGTAGTTTTTTTGATTAAGAATGCTTTGAAAAGCCATATGACGGCTTAGCAAGTGAGATGTTGTCATGTAGGAGTTTTTTACTAACATTGATGCATAGGCCAAAACATTGCCTTGATTAAGTCTTCCCTGAAACCACACAAACCTACTTAAACACATCCAATACTGGTTTCTTTGGTGTGGATGGCCTCTTAAATTTTACTACTCCCGCGGGGTACTGAATAATACAAGTCCCCTCCATGAGAGAAACCTGCTGTAGCGAAGAAAAATACAACTCTGTGGAGCTGATGAAGTTAAGCTGTTGTGCAAGAGCTGTGATTTGAGCAGGAAACCATCTCAAGGCCCCAGGACAAGCATTACCTCATGCACTGACACACCATTGATTGAGAACACTGACAAAACACTGAGGGCTTTGACAAGGCGTACCTGACCCAGGTGTATGATTTGTAACCTTCAGAAACGGCAGATGAACCCACTAAAAGATACCAATGAATTATGTGGTGAAAGTTTCTTTTCTTTCTGTTTTCTAGGCCTATTTATTTCAGAATACCATAATAAAACTCTGTTGCGAATTAATTATAAGTAGCCATTCCCAAATAACTTCAAATTAGACATAACCAAAAACTGATTTGTGTTTCGGTGAGGGAGTCAATCTCAGTAACGGTTCTGAATAATTCACTAACTGAGTGATTCAAACCAATAACTCATGAGCAAGATCGAGACTGCTTCATAAATCTTTGTGAATGACTCATTAAAAAATAAACAGTTCATAAATGCAATTTGTTTGCGAAACAGGCATCACGTATTGTGCTGTGTTCATTGGAAACTTCGCAGTGTATTCTAAAGATGTAATTAATCAACGTGATCTCATTAGTATTTGTATGGATTTTTACATAAAATGTAATTTATTTACATTTCGATAGACACTTCAACGTACAATATTGACGTATTGATAGCACTAAAACATAAAGGGCCCTATTTTAACGATCTGAGCGCATGGCCTGAAGCACATGACGCAGGTGCACTTAGGGCGTGTCCGAATTCACTTTTTCTAGTTTAACGACGGAAAAAAACAGTGGGCGTACCAGGTGCATGGTCCAAGAGGGTTGTACCTATTCTCTTAATGAGTCATGGGTGTGTTTTGGGTGTAGCGTGCAATAAACCAATCAGAGTCTCATCTCCCATTCCATTTTAAAAAACACAAAAAATACTGCGCTGTTGACTTTAGACCAGGTTTATGTTGGTCAATGGCGCAGTCGTTTAGCCTGGTCCTACCAGACTCTCGTACATTTCATTCATAAAGAGAGTCTGGCCCCTCTCCATTGACAAGCGTTAACTTCTTTGAAGGTGGGTACTCTGTTGAAGTTTAAAACTATTGGATCTGCCCAGAGCCATTCTGGATCTGCCATAACCAATCGCTAACGTTTGGTCGTGACGCATGTCATCTCAAACTAGCGCACGACATAAACGTCATTGTTCTCAGCCACTCCCTCTAGTTCGCTGATTGGACCGGTTAATTTTTATTGTATTTTTGAATTTGATTGTTGGTACATTTTACCAGAATCTACCGTACTTTCAATGAAAAATATACAATATGAAAACGTTTTTCAATTTAAAAGCATTTTCTATGTTCTTGTTTGCTTTTTTATTAATAATAATAATAATAATATAGCATGTACCATTCATTACATTTATAAAATGTTGCTCGATTCATTGTAGTCCTTGCATATCTGTCTGGTGTAATACGACAAAAAAATGCACCATTGATTTCAAATCAAATCGTGTCCATATGTGGTTCAGCAGGTACAAAATGTAAATGTTTGTACGTTTGGATAGACTTCATCTTGAGTGCAGGATTTTACGTTTACGGTTGCTGTTGAGAATGGAGTGCATAAATAAAATGTATTAAGACTACCCTGATTATAAGACGACCCCCCTTTTTCAAGGTGAACCTTTTGGAAAAGGCTTTTTGAAGACCACATTTTTTTTTTTTTTTTACAATGAAGATAACACACTCATGCCCCTTATTTGTATCACTAATTAAGTATATTTTCCCATACTCAGCGGAGCCATCTGGCTTCATTCACAGAACGAGCGCACTATGGGAAAGAGTGTTATCAAACAGCAGGAGAGATCAGTTCACTGGATTCCTTCTTAATAAGGCGTCTCTCAACAATATTGTTAAAATCAGTTGAAGGGTGAAAGCCACATGATTTCATTACTCCCATCCAGTCATGGCAGAGCAAGTGTCTGGTAAATTGCCTCTTCTGCCAACAGAGATCTTGGTTCACTACCTCTCTTTACACTGCACTCTTACCAGACCCTGTGTCTGCACAGCGTGTGAGGAGAGGGGGCAATCGGCCGCTTGTCATCTTGCCATGCACACACAGCAAATTAAGATTTAACCCTTGCTTTTCTCTTAATTCAAGCTCACAGAAACAAGCAGGCTTGCCCACTGAGGAACTGTGCCTTTATATCGATGCAATTGTTCACCTGATTAGCTACTACTGTAGAGGCCATTCATTATGTAATTTTGCGTATAATTTAATGCACATGTGAGTTAATATCTTATTTTGATGAAGAACTGCTGCTGTCAGCTTGAAAAAGGCCAAGCATCAGTGGAGACGGTCCAAGGGATCAAAGCGTTGGCATTGATTGTGGATTCCTGGCATCCACTGGTTCCATCTTTTTAAGATAACAAAAGGCAGTTTTGTTGTGCAAGGGCATAAGACCGGCTGGCCAGAGAAGCAGCCATGGTTCACATCTTCAGCTCATTGCTGGAAGAGAAGCACAGGATCTACTGTGGATGATCCCTCCTGGCATTTGAAAATATATCTGAAACCTCCCTCAGTTCAGGCTAATCAAAATATTGTATTTCTTGCTCACTAAAACATTCTGAAATAAAAAGAAAAGTAAAAGTCTGTTATACAGAGTAGACCTTTATACTCCAGAGTTTCTAAATATTTTAGTATATTTGCAGCCTGGAAAAAGCAGTTACTTTTAAAAAGAGTACTTATTAGAGAAATAATATACTTCAAAATAAGGTTTTTAACTGCATTTAACTGCAATTAAATGAAAAGGGATTAAAGTTTGAAAAATATGTGTTTATTTAAAGGGGTCATGAACTGCATTGTTTTATAATGATTCATGGGGTGCACTTATAATGTTACTATGATTATTACAATACATCAAAATTGGTCATAATTTAGAAATATAAGGCATTGTTCCTCCTCTGATTTTAGCCTCTGATCTGAACGCTCTGTTGTGAGACTTCAATGTAAACGCCCTGCTGTGATTGGCTGACATCTTTGGATATGAAATAGCTAGTATTACATGTGGAACTCTTTTAAAAACTTTTAGCAGTTTTTTACTATTACAGCTCTCAAGGTTAACTAATCGTGAAAAGTGTTGATTATAGCATTATATTTAGATCGTGGCATGAAAGGTTGCAGTGATGAGAATTGTAGCCGATCACAGACTTGTTGAGCGCATGAATGCTGTGATCTCGTCATTCCAACTCGATTCCTGCACACCAATGAATGCTTTCATCATAACTAACACTACAAACACAATGTAAAAAGAGATTAGTTGATTATTGTGGGAGTTTTGGCACGAGTGGAACTCAGTCACTGATAAACTCTATTTGATTGACAGCTCCAGTGATTGCAAAGGTGGCATTCTTGGATCACTTTTTATATATAATTTAATCACAATTTAAATAACAGATTATTTTTATCATACTAAGAGAAACAATGTGAAGTTGACCGTTTAGTCACTGGTTTGATTTACTGACACATTATAGAAACGTCTGACTGTACATCATTCATATCAGAAATCACAGATCACAGATCAAGGCTTTAGAATTAACAGTTACTTACATGTTTTGGCATTACTGTCGAGTCCATATCGTAAAAGTCTGTTTGCAAAGCCTGCGCCAAAATAGCAACTGATTTACCAAAGAATCCACAGTGAAATATACTGAACACAAATAAATAATGCTCAACTGAGACATTCACATTGTTGAAAATAAATAACCGCATTCCTAGCATTAGGATCCTTTGGAAGGTAATGTTATTTATAGTCCATCCTGTATTGCTCTTCTGTCCTCGTCATCTCACTAACACGCCAGTGGGCGGGGCCAAAGTTGCAATGATGAAGTAGCCGTTGATTTTCTTCTGCAGAGGCGGTCTAGGCACATTCACAATGAGTCGTTCTCTGGGCTTGGTTACAATAAAAGCTGTTTTTGGACTAACAAGGACTTTTCAATTCTGAAACTTACAGGATATTATTATAGTATGATGATATCTTTTATGTCAAAGCTTCAAGGAAAATTTGATTTCTCAGTTCATGACCCCATAAGTATGACAAAAAAAAATTATTAAAACTTTTAATTTGACATTATAACAAAGTGCACTTTTTAAACGTGTTAAGAAACATGAAAGTACACTAAAGTTTCCCTGCAAAACACCTTTTAATATTACAGTATATTCCCTGCAAGTATTTTTTCATATATTTTTTAAGATTTTAATTACAAGTGCACATTAAAAACAATTAAGCACTTCCTTTTCACATAGGAGCCCTTTTTTATTGTTTTAAGTTTCAGTTAACTAATAATCGTGCTTCTCTGTTCACATATAAGGGGGAAGAGAATGTCAGATGATTCACGTAAAGGTTCTGACATTCATCCTAGGCCTTCCATATAGGCTGCCTCACTATTTCCACTTAAACATTCAATATATCAACCGTTACTTCTTTCTCCATCACAATTCGCAACAGTAAATTTAGTTGTCAACAACAGGTGTCATTTGCTTCAAATTCAGCCTGGGCAAATGATGTTGGCTGCACAGCGTCACAATGTGAGGCTATTTCTGTGTTGATGATCAGGGAGTGGCTGTGATCTCACTCGCTCTCTGTACCTTGCTCTGAAGTCTCTAAGGTTTCACACACATTAGGCACAAGCACAACCCTTATTTTGATGTGCATTATACCTTTTCACCATAGCAACTTAAATCTGCAGTAACCCTGGAAAATCCCTAATTATAGCCACCAACTAATGCAGAGGGTGAGGTCGATGTGGTGTTTTTGCCATTTTTCACTTTCCAAATAAGTATTTGCAATTCCTTGTGATGGAATATTGAAGAATTTTGTAGAGTACCCTATTTGCCCATTATTACTGACATTTTGAAATTCAGATTTTGTGAAGTAAACATACAGCAAAATAATGGTTAAAAAGTATACTTTATTTAAGTATATTAAATAAAAAAGTATTTTTTTATTTCATAGTGATTATATGGAAGCTTGTTTCCGCCACAGAAGAAAAAATAAAAAAGATAATTGCGACTTTTTATATCATATGTTTTTATAGATATGTTTATATCTCGCGATTCAGATTTTTTTTCTTGCAACTGCGTGTTTATATCTCGCAATTCTGACTTCTTTTTTTTCACGTCCATATTTCGAGTTATAGTCAGAATTGTGAGAAATGAAGTTGCAATTGCGAGTTATAAAGTCAGAATTGTGAGATATAAAGTTTTATATATATATATATATATATATATATATATATATATATATATATATATATATATATATATATATATATATATATATATATATATATATATATATATATATGTATATATATATTAGCGTTTATATCTATATAAAAAAGTATTTTTCCCTCTCAGAATTGGACTTTATAACTCACAATTGCGACTTTATATCTCATAATTCTGAGAAAAGAAGTCAGAATTGTGAGTTATAAAGTCAGAATTGCGAAATATAAACTCGCGATTGTGAGAAAAAAAGTCAGAATTGCGAATTAATTCTGTCAAAATTCAAACCTGTATTTCTATTTTTCCTTGTAAAACACAAGAATGTTGTGGACAACATTGGACCCCATTTACTTTCACTGTACTTAAAGGGGCTATATGCGTTTTTCTGAAATTTAAACTCGCGACTGACACCTGTGGCCAAAAAACAGAACTGCTCTCATTTTCTGCTCGCTCTCGCAGCGGTGGTGACGTCACATCCGCAGACAGCGCGGGAAAAGACGACCCGCCAGAAAATAGGAAAAATAGGATACAGGCTTATAGGTGCACCCACTGTGAGCGGACAAGGTGTCAGTATGCTCATCAGGAGATGTTTGAGTCATAAATGGTAAAATAAAAAGGCTATTGTTACGTTTATTTTGGGGAAAAAGTTGCATATAGCCCCTTTAATACAGTGTACTGGGTGTACTGTTTTACTTTTACTTTAAGGTTCAGCCATATAGATTGTTTGCATATATGAAAATTTAGGGACAGATTTATTAAACAGGGAAAATTAGCGTGAGAGCACAATTCCAAATAGGTGCAGATGGGAGTGGAAAGTTCTCCATGTGAATAGGCATGTCATGCAAATAAAAAAACACAGATGCAGCCGGATCATTTCCATAATGACCAACGCAATCTATCAAGAGCAGAGCAAATTAGCATCTGGTTTAAGACATGCTGTTTTGGGGCTGTAAATAATGCCGCAATCACCAGTAAATTGACTAGCGCAAACCTTAGTAAATAACCTTGCACGATTAATTTAAATACAGTCCTATAGGGCCCTATGATTTCCGCGATCACCGAATCGCGGACGGAATCGCGGAATTGGCATATTAACGCGGAATCTATTGTTAACGCGGAATTTCCCGGAATTTGACATATTTGGAATGAAATGCGGTTTTGTGTGGGAGAAGAACGTATGTCTGGGGAAAATGCAGACTAGGGGAAGCAAATCTGGGCAACACAACCCCTCCCGTCATTTCAGCTCCCCCTTCAAAGCAATGAAAGTATGGCGAAGCGGCTCACCACGGCTCTGCTTTCGTCGGCGAAAAAGTTAAGAAACTCAACGCTAAGCTCTCAGTACCGAGCCGAGCAGTTCCCTCGGGGAGTGCTTGCTGTATTTTGCCTTGTTTTTAATGCACTTTAATGTACTGTATGGAAAATAATGCCTTAAATGAACTTGAGAGAAAATGAGATGCGTGGGTCAGCGCGTCTTATCCACATCATGTTTGGCTGAGGTAGATCTTAAAGTGACAGTAGCACTGATAATGTCTGTCATTAATGTTCAAAGAACAACGGGAACAGAAGATTGTAGCTTTAATGATGATTCATCTATATTTAACTTATTACTTATGCAGTTAAGAAAGGTGTTGATAATTTTATTCGATTTCTGTGTAGACTGTCTGACAGGGAAGGCCGCAGGTAAATATAACATTTATTATAATGGGTTTATGTAAAGATTGTTTTAAGTTCAATTAAATTAAAAGTTATTTTTTAAAGCCTAATAAATGTTGAAATTGGTAGCTTTCAGTTAAACTGTAATGTAACGTCATCCATGTTTCATATAGACATTAATATCAGTGATACTGGCCTTCATTCATAAAAAGATGCCATTACAACACACATTTAAAATATGCTGTCTTTAAATTGTTTCTAAATTAATTTGGAGAGTAACTGAAATTATTACAATATCAAAATATTATAAACTCCAATGTTTTTAATTGCAATAAATCATGATTAATTACAGAAGAAATTAGATTAATTAGTTTTTTATTATTATTATCAATTCACAGCACTAATATCTAGTTGTGACTTGAAGTGCTTAGAGTGCAGTGTTATGTTGCAGTATTTGTCCTGAAAAGTAAATGTGATGTTTGTTACCTCAATAAATTTAAGGTCATTCCTATTTTATGTTTTATGTTCTATTATATTAACATTAAAAACACACTCTTTTTACGACTAAAATAACAGTTAAGGGTAAAAAAAACTGAATTCCCAAAAAAAAAAAAAAAAAAAAAAAAGGAATTAGCAAAAATTAAAACGGAAAAAACAGAATTTGGGAAAAAATTTAACGGAATTTGGGAAAAAATAAAACGGATTTCATAGGGCCCTAGTCCTCCCGTAAATTTTGTGGCTGAAAGGGAAACTCCTTCACATGCATATGCAATAATAATATAAAAAAATAACTAGAATTTTGTAGAATACCCTATTTTCACATTATTACTGACATTTTGAGATTCAGATTTTGCATGGTTGGCTAGCAACATTATGTTTTTATTATTATTTTTTATAGTGATTATCTGACCTGAGATCATGCTACAAAATGCTTAAAAAGATACTAAATGTTTTAATTCTGTCAAAATGTAAAACTGTATTTCTATTTTTCCCTGCAAAACACTATGATGTTGGGATCCGGACAACATTGGACCCCATTTACTCTCACTGTACTTTTCACAAAAGTTCTGGTTTGGAACAACTTGAGGCAGAGTAGTTTGCTGGTATTTGTTCCATTATTTACTGCCCAAAAAACTGCTACAAATGCATATGCAATAGGCTAAGGTCAGCTGCAAAAATAACTCTGCCCAGGGCTAATATTTAACTGCGTGTCTTTAGTAAATCCTGACAGTAGTTTAACACCAAAAGAGGGTTTGCACTGGCGCAAGCTGTTAGTAAATCTGGCCCTCAAAGGTGAACTTAAAAGAAAACAAGAGACTTCAAATAAATGAGCTTATCTGAAACTAATTTTGGGCTTCCCAGTACAGCCTCATTTGGCAGTATCATGTAATCTCTAGAATTAGCATTTGAGCTTTGGATCATTTTAAAGTTCAGATGTGGAGATTTTTTGTGCAATTTATTTTACAGTCCAACAGCTCATTATGTGAGACCCCCGTAACAGAAGGTCCTGTTCATTTTCTAAGCTTGAACTCTCAAATGACCTTGTAAAAGCAGTGTCTCAGGTGACGTGGATTTAAAGCAGCTCACTGAAACGGGCAAGTGAAGCCAAAGAAAGAAATGTGGCCTCTTGGTTCACAGAGCTTTTTTTCTCTCCTGCTTAACTATTGCTGGCCGCCTTCACGCTTGGCTTTTGATTTGTATGGTGGTCCAAACAAAGAATTAATGGGTAACAATAGGTGGTTAACAGCTTACAATAAGGACACGTCATCCACTAACATTCACTGAATGTGTGAAAGTAGACATAGTGAGTTCATTTTAAAATCGCTAAGAAATGTTCAATTCAAGGATTTATGAGATTGGATGCTCAGCGGATACAGACTCGTTCGACAAAAACCCATTCTTTTATTTATTTGCCACATTATTTGACTTTAAAATGGGTCCAAACTTCCCTGTGCCATCTTGAAGCATTAACTTCAGCAACGCTGATCATATCGATTTTCATGGGTGTTCTCAAGATTCAAGAGCAGTCGAGGTCAATCCTGTGGAACAATAGATCCAAAGCAGCTGAGAGTTTTAATATCGTGGAGTTGGACAAACTGTGTGCGCTGTTTGGATAGGAGAGTGACCATTTTTATTGGCAGTCAGTCAAACATGGATAAACCTCTTGAAGTTTATTACAATACATTAATGTTTTCCAGATTCATAAAGCTTAAAAAAGAGTTTTCTGGATTTAAGTACTAAATAAATGCTTTAAATCTGCTGTCATCATGCACATGGTTATTAAATGGATTGTATACTGATGAAAAACGTTGACTATTTTTTTCCTGTAGGTGTTGAACGTAATCCCCATAATACATTAGACCTGAAGCGAAGCTGTTAGTTTCATAGCCAAAGACTCTTTTTTATTGCAGCTATGCAGTGTGTGTGTGTCTGCATCATGAAGTAAGAATAATATTTATTAGTAGTTCATATGACCTCATGAAAACCAGTTTTGCTCCCTTGCAGCCAATATCTTCAGCTGTAAAAACGTTGCTTTTGTCGTCAGTGGAAATATACTTTGTTTTCACTAATGACACCACATTTACGAAATTATTCAGGCTGAAATAATCGCTGTTTAAAAAGTTTTAGAATATTTTTTATTTTAACCAAGCATGCATTTAGTTGTTGTTTTGATTATATTTTAATGTACAGGCTTGCTCAAAAGTTTACGCACCCCTTGCAGAATCTGTGAAAATGCGAATAATTTTAACAAAATAAGAGGGATCATACAAAATACATGTTATTTTTTATTTTATGTAGTACAGTTTTATTTACATAAAATATATTTACATAGTCCACAAGACAACAAAAATAATAGCTGAATTTATAACAAAGACCCCGTCAAAACTTTACACACCCTTGATTCTTAATACTGTGTGTTGTTCCCTGGATGATGCACGGCTGTTTTTTTGTTTTGTGATGGTTGTTCTTGAGTGTCTTGTTTGTCCTGAGCAGTTAAACTGCCCAACGTTCTTCAGAAAAATCCTCCAGGTCCTGCACATTCTTCATTTTTCCAGCATCTTCTGCATATTTGAACCCTTTCCAGCAGTGACTGTATGATTTTGAGATCCATCTTTTCACACTGAGGAAAACTGAGGGACTCAAACACAACTATTAAAAAAGGTTCAAACGTTCACTGATGCTTCAGAGAGAAACACGATGCAGTAAGAGCCGGGGGGTGAAAACGGCTAAGTTGAAGATTAAGGTAAATTGTGCTTAGTTTGTCTTCAGGGAAACATGTAATTATCTTCTGTTGCTTCCGAATGGCAGTACTAAATTTTAAAATATATATATTTAAACAAAATAAGAAAAAAATTGACATTTTCTTCCTGTTCGAAAGTTTCCCCTCGGCTCTATCAAAGCCGAGTTGTTGTAGTTGGAGAATTTCTTTCATTGGTAAAATGGTACACTCTTGTTGTGTGAAAAGCTGCAGTACATTTACATTTACATTTAATCATTTTGCAGACGCTTTTATCAAAAGCAACTTACAAATGAGGAGAGCAATAGAAGCAATTAGACAAACAAGGGGCAACAGGACGCAAGTGCTGTAACAAGTCTCAGTTAAAGGGTTAGTTCACCCAAAAATGTATTACTCTCACGCCATTCCACACCCGTAAGACCTATGTTCATCTTCGGAACACAAATGAAGATATTTTTGTTGAAATCTGATGGCTCAGTGAGGCCTGAATAGCCAGCAATGAAATTTCCTCTCTCAAGATCCATTAATGTACTAAAAACATATTTAAATCAGTTCATGTGAGTACAGTGGTTCAATATTAATATTATAAAGCGACGAGAATATTTTTGGTGCACCAAAAAAACTAAAATAATGACTTACATAGTGATGGCCGATTTCAAAACACTGCTTCATGAAGCTTTCGAGCGTTATGAATCAGTGTGTTGAATCATGATTTGGATCGCGTATCAAACCGCCAAACTGAGCGACTTTTGCACTCCGAACCACTGATTTATAATGCTCTGAAGCTTCATGAAGCAGTGTTTTGAAAATCGTCCATCACTATGTAAGTCATTATTTCGTTTTTTTGGCACACCAAAATATTCTTCCGGGTGTGGAACGGCATGAGGGTGAGTAATAAATTACATTATTTTCATTTTTGGGTAACTGACCCTTTAATCTAGCGCAGTACACAAAATACAGTACACATACACTGCCGAAGGCATTCAGAATATGTGTAGGCTACTCGTAAATTATCGTTTGTCTTTTTGTAGTTTGAATAATAAATAACTTCTGTCCCTTTAAGACCTGACGCACGCATGGATCCCACTGTTCCTGTGAGCTATGTTTACGTTAGAACTCACCAAGATGGGCATTGAGACATTTTTGAGTGTATTTGACCATTAATAAGCTGGAAAAAGGGGAGATAATTTTGGCACTTGTATGTCAGAGACGGCTTTATTACGGTATGTGTGCGCTTCAGATGCGAGCGCAAAATCTGTGGGAATTAGTAGAATTAACGTTATGTGCAACCTTCAGAATGTGCGGAATTCAGAATGGTCTCACCAATACTAACACGCTGTCATGAGGAAAAATCCAGCAGAACACCCGTTCCCTATGTTCAGAGGGTTAAACGGACTGAATGAGAGGAGGCGGGTGTGTGTCAACTCGCTGTCGGAGAGGAGAGCAGAGCGCAGCTGATATAGCGATACTGTAGAAAATGAGTATTGTATCGTTTCAGATATTTCAGTATCGATACATAGCAAAATATCAATATTTTTGACAACACTAGTAGGCAAACACACAGGTTTGAATACTCGTTCTCTCCTACAGTGGAATTCAGATATACATCAGCGCTAAAATTTCAAGGTCAAAGTCATCATAGCTTGCGTAGTATAGACCCAGCTCCAAACCCAACTTTGAGAATAGATTAACGGCGATATTTTTTTTATCGCCCGATAAGAGTCTCACATTAACGCAGCACGTTAACACCGATAACGGCCCACCACTAATATATATATATATATATATATATATATATATATACAGTATATACACACACTCACCTAAAGGATTATTAGGAACAGCATACTAATGTGTTTGACCCCCTTCTGCCTTCAGAACTGCCTTATTTCTACGTTGCATTGATTCAACAAGGTGCTGAAAGCATTCTTTAGAAATATTGCATATTGATAGGATAGCATCTTGCAGTTGATGGAGATTTGTGGGATGCACATTCAGGGCACAAAGCTCCCGTTCCACCACATCCCAAAGATGCTCTATTGGGTTGAGATCTGGTGACTGTGGGGACCCTTTTAGTACAGTGAACTCATTGTCATGTTCAAGAAACCAATTTGAAATGATTGGAGCTTTGTGACATGGTGCATTATCCTACTGGAAGTAGCCATCAGAGGATGGGGACATGGTGGTCATAAAGGGATGGACATGGTCAGAAACAATGCTCAGGTAGCTGTGGCATTTAAACGATGCCCAATTGGCACTAAGGGGCCTAAAGTGTGCCAAGAAAACATCCCCCACACCATTACACCACCACCACCAGCCTGCACAGTGGTAACAAGGCATTATGGATCCATGTTCTCATTCTGTTTACGCCAAATTCTGACTACCATCTGAATGTCTCAAAAGAAATCGAGACTCATCAGACCAGGCAACATTTTTCCAGTCTTCAACTGTACAATTTTGGTGAGCTTGTGCAAATTGTAGCCTCTTTTCCTATTTGTAGTGGAGATAAGTGGTACCCGGTGGGGTCTTCTGCTGTTGTAGCCCATCCGCCTCAAGGTTGTGCGTGTTGTGGCTTCACAAATGCTTTGCTGCATATATCGGTTGTAACAAGTGGTTATTTCAGTCAAAGTTGCTCTTCTATCAGCTTAAATCAGTCGGCCCATTCTCCTCTGACCTCTAGCATCAACAAGGCATTTTCAATACCATTCTTTGTAAACCCTAGAAATGGTTGTGCGTGAAAATCCCAGTAACTGAGCAGATTGTGAAATACTCAGACCGGCCCGTCTTGCACCATCAACCATGCCATGCTCAAAATTGCTTAAATCACCTTTCTTTCCCATTCTGACATTCAGTTTGGAGTTCAGGAGATTGTCTTGACCAGGACCACACCCCTAAATGCATTGAAGCAACTGCCATGTGATTGGTTGATTAGATAATTGCATTAATGAGAAATTGAACAGGTGTTCCTAATAATCCTTTAGGTGAGTGTATATATATATATAAACAAACAGAAAAACGAATAGAATAGTTAAGTGCTAGTGCTGCTGGAAAAGATGTGTCTTTAGACGTTTTTTGAAAACGGCTACAGACTTGGCTGCTCGAATTGAGATAGGCAGGCCATTCCACCAGGTGGGAATGGTTCAGGAAAAGGTCAGTGAGAGTGATTTTGTGCCCCTTTGGGATGGCACTACGAGGCGTCATTCACTTGCAGAACACAAGCTTCTGGAGGGTGCGTAAGTTTGAACAAGCGAGTTTAGGTATAATGGTGGCTGTGGTTGCTTTGTAGGCGAGCACCAGTGCCTTGAATTTGATGTGAGCGGCTATTGGTAGCCAGTGCAAACTGATGAAGAGAGACGTTATGTGCGCTTTCTTCGGCTCGTTGAAGACCATCTCAACGCAAAATTTTGGATCAGTTGCGAGGGTTTGATAGTGCATGCCGGAAGGCCCGCTAGAAGAGCATTACAGTAGTCCAGTCCGGAGAGAACAAGAGCTTGGACCTGGAGTTGTGTGGCCTGCTCTGATTGGAAGGGTATAATCTTCCTAATGTTGTATAACGCAAATCTGCAGGACCGGGTTGTTGCAGTGATGTGGTCAGTGAAGTTGAACTAATCATCAATCACAACTCCGAGGTTCCTGGCTGTCCTGGATGGAGTTATGGTTGATGAACCTAGCTGAATGGAGAAATTGTGATGAAGTGCTGGTTTGGTTTAAAAGGTTCAGTTGAAGGTGATGATCCTTCATCCAGCCAGAAATGTCTGCCAGGCAGGCTGCAGTACGAACACCAACTGTAGGATCATCTGGTTGAAATGAGTCGAGTGTCATTAGCATAGCAGTGATAGGAAAAGCCATGTTTCTGAATGACAGATCCTAATGACGACATGTAGATGGAGAAGAGAAGTGGTCCCAGCACTGAGCCCTGTGGAACTAGATGCTAGATGTTGTGACTTGGACACTTCACCTCTCCACGACCCATACTGCCGCATACTGGATGTTTTTCCTTTTTCACACCATTCTTTGTAAACCCTAGAAATGGTTGTGCGTGAAAATCCCAGTAACTGAGCAGATTGTGAAATACTCAGACCGGCCCGTCTGGCACCAACAACCATGCCATGCTCAAAATTGCTTAAATCACCTTTCTTTCCCATTTTGACATTCAGTTTGGAGTTCAGGAGATTGTCTTGACCAGGACCACACCCCTAAATGCATTGAAGCAACTGCCATGTGATTGGCTGATTAGATAATTGCATTAATGAGAAATTGAACAGGTGTTCCTAATAATCCTTACTTGGACACTTCACCTCTCCACGACCCCCTGAAGGACCTATCTGAGAGGTAAGACTTGAACCACTGGAAAGCAGTTTCTGAGATGCCCATCTTCATGAGAGTGGTGAACTGTGTCAAAAGCAGCAGACAAATCCAGCAAGATGAGTACTGTGGATTTGGAAGCTGCTCTTTCCAGTCTCAGTGCTTCAGTAACCGAGAGCAGGGAAGTCTCAGTAATAAGTCCCACGGTAGAAAATATAAAAAACTTTACTACGAGGCAAGATTTTGTAGGTTTATATGTCAGAATTGGGAGATACAAACTCACAATTGCACAAAAAAGTAAGAATTGCAAGTAAAAAAAAAGATAAAGGTTTAAATATTAAGGCTAATATAGACTAATACATTATGCCCCCTATGGACTGCATATGTGAGTATTATGCAGATCTATTGTTTACATAAAATTCATGCTTTAAAAGTATGGTAATCGTCACAGGATCCATCAGATAAATAGTATGTTGTGGAAAGCAAGTGTGTCCCCGGCCAGCGACCCCAGACAGAACCATCCTGTGTCTGGATTATCCCGACAGTCCTCAATCTGCGCACTGATCGCACCAGATAGGCATTAGCATACTGTGATGATGAGGGGCATTGTGCCACGTTTAATTCACATGTATACCTTTAAAGGAACGACTGATATACTAGGGCAGTAAAATAAACAATATGAAGTATACAATTTAATTTAACCTTGGCTCGAGAAGGTAGTGCTTTTGACTTTTTAATACTGTGATTTTAATGCCAAGTTAGTGCTTGCTGCGACGAAATGTTATAATCCTGGCAGGGGGGAATTTCATTTGTTATGAAATCACTGAGTTGGAAATGGTTGAGTTGGAAATAGCTGACCACCACTGGTTTTAATTGACAGGGGATGTGCAGGGCTGACAAAGAGAAATAGTCCCATTTAATATGACTGCTTATGAATGCAAATATTTTATGGTTTCCATACACTTCTAGGTTACACCTGAAAAGTGTCTATCTTTCAGATGCACATATCTCTATCTATCTATCTATCTATCTATCTATCTATCTATCTATCTATCTATCTATCTATCTATCTATCTATCTATCTATCTATCTATCTATCTATCTATCTATCTATCTCTATCTATCTATCTATCTATCTATCTATCTATCTATCTATCTATCTATCTATCTATCTATCTATCTATCTATCTATCTATCTATCTATCTAGACATGTTTAACATTGGAGATTGTTGGAGAGGACTATCAGGCCTGAGGTAGTCAGTTTTCAGTCAACTCAGCAGAATTCCAGTGTCACTGAATGCGGGATTGTCCATGATGCTTCATCCAGCCTTTGGTAAAGTGATTACCTATAGTGTGCCGTGACCAAATGACTTTTCAGCACAGTTTGAGGCTTATCGTTAACCCATGATTCATACACACTCCCCCAGAACCCAACAGAGTGAGGAGATCCCTTTAAACATTTCATGTAATTTCTGTATTTATTTGTGCACAGTTGATGGATGTATACATAGTATACAATGAATTCCAATAGAAACACATAAGTACCTTTTGCTGTATTAACATCAAAAGATGGAAAAATAAAAAATAAGGGAGCACCTTTTAAATGAATGAGATGCTCCCAGCAACGATCCGGTTTACATGGGTTGTGTGCACACATGACAAAATATCTTCATAAATCCAGCAGAGAATACATCTAATTAATTTACAACAAGACACTTAATTTTCCATCCAAGAGACATGGTGACTTTACTAAACTCATAGTGGCCATAGCAGCTGCAAGTGTAGTAGTAGTAATAATACACGCAAAATAAGACACTTGTATATTTTTGTGTATATTAGTTCTTCTTCTTTTTTTCTTTTATCTATTTAAAATGGTATTGTGTAAGAGGTTCAGCCATTTGGCATCACATTTTAAAATGGCAATGGCAAAGGATCAGAAAGTGTCCCACTTCACTTGTATTCATCAAAACTGAAAACTGGATTTAATACTAGTAGGGCAGCCTTTGTACAATATTTGCATCAGTGTCTTTCAGATTTACAAGACCCAAAGACTTTCATATGGTATACTTACAGTATATAGATAGCTGAACTGATAAAGTCTATCGCCATAAAGTATATGAACTGATTTATGTATATGTTAACTGTTTTATCCCTTTGTGTATAGTACCATTATTAATAAACATTAACATTGTTTATTTTATTAATGTAAATATGTTTTCAGGATGTCCTCTTCAGCCTAAAATGACAGGGTGAGATACTGATTACTTTTAAAAAAGCCTACTTTTGGCATCATTGTTTTGTCTTCTCTAAACTTATATATAATCCTAAATTCTGCTTGTCGAAACTTCAGTGATTAGGAACACTTTAATCTACTGACTAGCTCATCTTAATATATGAATACGAATGATCAATAGTGCACGGACCAAGATGCCCTATTTTTGCATACAATATGCTTCACATTTAGATCAAATTATTCACATGTATATTATAAAGTCTGAATACAAACTAAAACTTGCCACAAATTGGAGATCTTCACTTTATGTACAAACCACATGCAGAGGAGATGCTGTAAAAGTCTGTTTTTGTGACAGTGTTAATGCCATAACGTAACATTTTACAACTTCACGTGGTCTGTGTTATTTGGTTGCTTTAAAACACCCTGTCCTTTTTGAGGTAGGTGATATCTAACTATACCTTGAAATGTAACATGGTAAAATTGCTCATCGTCTTGCTAAAAGACATAATTTGTCTTTATTTCATGACGATTTTCCCATTACAAAAAATGAGGCACCACAGGACGCACAAGTAAAAAGATCACTGCTTTTGTTTTGGCTCCATAAAATGGGTCCCAGAACACACGGAATGGGTCACTAGCAGGGCCGAATGGAGCAAAAGTCCAATTCCTGTGGCTTTTTTTTGCTTGAGCAGTGGTCTCTCGGTAAAAGCAGCCCAGTCTGAGTGATGCATCGCAGTGGGCGTCTCTTATAGCCTTTCCCGCATGTTTTAGAGCATGAGGACCATTCGCCGATGCTCCACGTTGGGCAAGGGTCACCACACACCCTCATGGTACTGGGCATTTGGGTGTCGTCACAGTGTGTGGCTGTTTCCCCATCCGAGTCCAAACACTGTATCAATCTACTCTGGACCCCGTTACCACAGGTAACTGAGCACTTATTCCAATCCGCCGCTACCCACTTATAAGACAGCTGATAGGCCGGCTTCTTCAGTTCCACTTTATTGCTGTCTTCCAGCACGCTGTTATGCGTAGGGTTCCTCTCCTCCTTCTTTAAGACCTTGCCCTCTTTATTTCCCACAGCTAGGTAGTAAGAGTAGCGCACTCGAGGCGGCGTCATTTTCCCCACCGACAACAGTTCCACAGTGAGAGACTCTTTGAGAGGTCTAGTGGCCTGCAGCGTCTCCACCGATGTGCCGGTTCCACTGTAGCGCAGCAAACTTCCCTTTACGATAATGTCTTTTTCTACCGCTGAAACCACAAAGTTTCCATTCAGGAGGTATTTGCCTTGGACATTCTTTACTGCTAAATAGTTGTCATCATTAATCAAACCACGGTAGCCACGCTGCCTTACGTCCATGTTTGCAGCTCCGACCGGTAGAGTCACCACAAAGTTATATCCATGCCTGTAAAAATGAGATCACAGGATTTGACAATATTCAAAATTAAAGATTTGGATTATTTTTGATTCATGAATTAGAATTTTTGACGCCATTCAGGAATTTGAATTAGAAGTTAAAGTGAAAGTTGAAATGGAATGAATTTTTATGAGTTAAAATTTTCTGAAGGTTCCAAAACAAAATCCCCTTTTAACCATACTTTAAACTTCCTGGTAATAACACCAAATTTGGCACACATCAAGTCAAAACCAAATATCTATAGGAAAAATATATATTCAACTTTTTTTCCCTTGGTACCACAATAGTTTGATGAACATTAATGAAACAGACAGCCTATATATTAAGACCTACTGTACCGCACGGATGTTTTATAATGTTACGCATCAGATGTTTTCCCCCAACAGTTAACCAAACATTCACTTAAGACAGCAGATAATGTTTGCGTGAATACTCGCCAAGACGGATATTTTGAAATACTGTAATTCTGTGTATATCGGGATCGCGCGCTGTCTGAGGCGTCTTTGTGCCGCACGCTTCACATCTGTCAGTCAGCACGAGTAAGACCATTTTTATGGACTAAGGCAAGGTATTCCTCTCAGAAAACTGGGTGTGGCGAGGTGGACGAGTTGTGGCGAGGTGGACGAGCGAGAGACATGGGAGGAGCGAGCGAGATCGGTGTGCGTGATTGAGAATGAGTGTCACCTGCGAGGCACACCGGTCTCGAGTCCTCTCATGAGGAAGCCTGGAGGCATATAAGGATGAGCGACACGAGTGAAGGACGAGAGAGGACCAGGCCTGGATTTTAAGTTGTGTTTTGTTTATGTTTTATGTGTGTGCGCGGCAGCCGTCCGTGAGGGGCTGCCGCTTTTACTTTCATTTTGTGTTTATTTTGTGTTATTAATTATTTTATTAAAGTTGTTGAATGTTCGCCGGTTCCCGCCTCCTTCTTCCCACACGAACAAACAACATTACAGAGGGCTTAATTAATTTTTTTTTGTGAAAACCTCAAAATCAACCAAAATCAAATTTTTTCACTTGTTTTGCCTGTAGCTCGAAATTTACCTGTGTGCATTCCGACTCATTTTGCCAGCACGGGTCAAATATATAAACTAGATTAATTATTATTATAAAAAACACTTTTTTAAATATATTTTATAATGTAATAATTTAACAGTTAATCTCCAAATTAATATAGAAAAAAAACCCATAAAGACAGTATATTTTAAATATGTGTTTAATGGCATCTTTTTATGAATTAAGGCCAATATCACTGCTACATATACTGCTACTGATGTCTCTATGAAATTGATTTTTATATATATATATATATATATATATATATATATATATATATATATATATATATATATATATATATATATATATATATATATATATATATATATATATATAAATATTAGGCTTCGAAAATATAACAACTTTAAATTTATGTGAACTTAAAACAATCTTCACTTAAACCCATAATAATTGACATATTTATGTGTGGGGTGTGGAATTTTTATGAGGGGTCATCAATCAAATTTGGCGGCCTTTAATCTCTCTGGAGCTGTGTCATAAAGCGGCGCTGGAATGTTCACTGAAATACAGCTAAAGTCTGAAAGTTTGAGCTGTTGAAATGACCAGTTTAAACAACGAACAGGGAACTATATCAGTTTAACTCAGACCGTCTCACACGCAAATCAACCAACACACAATTTTAAAAGTATACAATTTTCTCTGTTACCTTTATTCTTTGATTAAAATTATGACAGACAGCATTAGTGGCTGCAGTCACTTTAAGACCTGCCGCTGCTGCACATGACACGGAACTCACATGCGTCTCATTTTCTCACAACTTTGGACATCAGGATACTCGACAAAACGGGTATTTTGGCTTAATTCTGTGTATTATTGTTCATTCAAGCGTGGAAGAGAACTTGATTCTGGCGTGCTGTCTGTGAGCACGATACTGGTGCATTCTCTTTTCACTCTTGAATGGTTTAAAAGCATTTACACAACTTTTGACTTTTATTCATTCACAGGGTTTGAATTCTTGATATCAACAATTAGATTTTCACTAGTTAAAAAGCTAATTCTTGATATCAACAATTTAGTTTTCACTAGTTAAAATGTGAATTCTTGATATCAACAATTCAGTTTTCACTAGTTAAAATGTGAATTCTTGATATCAACAATTACATTTTCACTAGAAACGTCATAGCCTATGCAAATGTATTTGCCTGTGTGCGACGTCACAGATCCCGCAATATCAAAAGCAATTTTTGGCCCTTGATTAAATAAATGCTTAGTTTATAATGAGGAGGACGTTTTAAGCTATTAAACTTGCAGGATGTTTTAAGGTTAAAGACCTCTTACTTACATGTCAAAAGTTCAAGGTGAATTTGATTTCTCATGTCATGACCCCTTTTAAACCATATACTCAGAGATAAAGCACTTACATGGGTTTTGTGAACATTCCAGAGACTTTCTTGCAGTTTTGGTTGTCACCACCACACACACCACACTTGTCAAACTTCAAGTTGGAGCTCAGTTTGCCATCACAGCCAGCCTTGATGCACTTTCCTTGAACACAGACTGCTGAGGTATCAGGGGAACAAGAGGTTCCGTCCACCACCTGTCACACAGATAATATTCACCATCGCTACACCATCGGCCTCTTTTTAAGTATGGTAACTTAAAGGTGTTGAGTTATACAAAAGTAATTCCCATTAAAACCTATGACCTTGGTGTTGCTAGTGTCATGTTCTGTCAAATAAGTAACATGAATACTTCTAGCTCTCCTTGTCCATGTTTCAAGTCAAACACTTTTCTTTCTTTTTTCTCTTTTATCACCCGAAGCGGTATTCAAGATAGTGTGGGTTTAGTTTTCAATAAGGGCACTGCACTTGGGCATTTTTAAGGCATAGGACAGTCTTGCGCACTTACTTCATGCCGCGTGCACACGCTCTCAAGAGGCAAAGATCACAAACGTGGGTATTTGGACAGGGCAGGTGTTTGAAAGATGTCCCCCCCCCCCCCCCCCTCTCTGCGTGCATGCGCTTTGGGTGTGTGTGGCTGTGTGCACAGATAACAGCGTGCTAGTCCCAATTTTCGCCGCCTCTTCCTCGTTTAAAATCGTTTGAATGTGTAAATTGGCAAGACAAAACACGTCCAAATGATAAACTGTCACTCTGTGATGGTTAAACTTAGCAGTTAATGCACGTCAAACCGTGGGGCGTGGTCCGTGCAGAGATGGAGAAAAATCCTAGCCTGGATGACAGCCGAATTTAGCCCCACCCACAACATTTGAGTTCCGGAAGTTCTCCAGAAAAAATGGCCTTTGGGGGGTAAAATATGTGTTTTTTTTGGCAGGGTTGCCTGGGTTCCTGGGTCTAAATATCACATAATTGGGGTCGCTTCAACCCGCGGACATGGAAAAACAGCCCGTGGCAAAACCGCGGACTTGGCAACACTGTGTGCTGTTGAGTTCTGTTGACATTTGACAACTAACTATATGCGTCGCTCCGTTACTCTGATTGGTTGTAGGTCTATCCATTTGAGGTCTTTCCTGGTTCGGTTGAAACACGCCCCAAACTCACAGCCCAATGGAGCAGTATCAGACTCATATTCTGACTAGAGTTGAGTATGACAACGTCAGGCAAGAAAAATCCTACTCCAGTAAGTAAACGTGTCCCTTTCCCCAAAAATGTTGGTATTCAAAAGCGCTTCCCTCCACGTTTATTATTACCACGTATGCGCACCAGTTATGTGCACCCCTTTGTATAAGTATATATACAGTCAAACCAAAAATTATTCAGACACCAGATATAATTTTTTACTAGTGGATGCAGGACTCTATAATTAATTGTGGATAGCAAAATAAAGTAAACTGTGACATATTATAGCCAACAATTCTTCATACAGTGGACTACCAGTAAAATTGATACAAATTTGGGACCAAAATTATTCAGACACTTTGACCTGACCATGTTTTGCTTTAGTGTTTTGTCTTGAATTGCTAATGCAACCTTTTACACCACAGACTGAACAAAATGAAGCATTGCTTGGTCATTGGTTGACCTTAATTGGTATTATCCAATTGTGTACTTAAATTGAACAGCTGATTGGTTGATTGTAATCCATTACATATGTTTCTATCAAAGTTATCTGACATTATCAAGACTTTATCACTGTTTTATAAACTATAGCGAGTAAACTGTCATAATCTGAGAAAATGTCTGAATAATGGTTTGACTGTAAGTAACACATACAAGTATTACGTATTATATTATGAATTATACAGAAGTCAGTATATTAATAAATAAGCACAAAGGTGTAGTGTGTGTCGCATGTTGACCAAGCAGTGCAAAATATTACGATGATAATATGAAACAAATTTCATATAAGAAGCAGGATTTTGGTCCAATGGCTCAGAAACCAAGCGACTAACGGAATGTAGCATCACTCATCGCTTTGTTGCGTTGCAGCCGGTTAGGACATGGTTTAAGTTGTGTAACTATTGTAAGCTGATACACTAGCT
The DNA here is from genome assembly GCF_949357685.1 of Gobio gobio. NCBI lineage: Eukaryota > Metazoa > Chordata > Actinopteri > Cypriniformes > Gobionidae > Gobio > Gobio gobio. The sequence continues at coordinate 40,689,813 of NC_137114.1, forward strand.
ATATAGGTTGCTGATACTGTGGCAGATTCTCTCTTCTCATCTACAGAATGAGTGATTGTGACAAGCAGCCCTGCACTGTGTCACTCCACACCCCATATCTGAGAGATAAGCTCCCATTTCTTTTTAATAGTATCTTGTTCATTTTGAAAAAGGGATGTTATTCCTTTCATGAGATAAACTGGCTCAGAACCTCTCCAGCATGTAAACCACTAATGTCAAACAACTTTGAAGTATTTAAGCAGGTATATCTATTTATTTACCTTCGGCGCAAGGACATAGAAGTATCCGGTGCCATTGGCCCGGCAGATGAGCTTGCATCTGTCCTTAACAGAGACTCCAGAGTATTTTGGGACCCAGACCACAGACGGACTCAGTCTGTTAGTGTTCAGATTGAAGCCATTGAACGCCTCGCACTGCTCCTCTCGAAAGCTCTTTCCTGTCACAAATAATCATCGTCAGACAGGAATATTGACTCATTCAGGCTGTTTAACATGAGACTGAAAGATATTTTGTTTACCTGAATCTTTACAAGGCTCTAAATTGCAGGAGCGATGCTTCACTCTCAGTCCTTGGCAATACTTGCCCCCGTTTTCAGGGACGGGGTTGTTGCAGTGCCTTTTGGCGAGCTGTACCCCTCCCCCACACATACGGGAACACGGACCATACAGACCCCAGCGACCCCAACGGCCATCTACCTGCGGAAAGAGTCCACACGGCTCAGAAATGATTACATCCCCGCTGAAAAGAATATTAAGATAACCTAGACTAACATCAAATTGTCAGCAGAATTATCATGAACATTGTACAACACACACAAAAAATTACTTCTCAGGTAAAAAAATTTAATCTAAGTTTATTATTATTTTAAACTTGTTTTTCAGTCAAATAAATATCTAAAAATCCTTAAAACAAATTACATTTATATGAGAATCGACACTGGATAATATCATATCTTGTAGACTTGTTTTCAAATGTTATATCTTGAATAAAAGTTTTTGTTATTGTGTAACGATATTTTCATTTGTTTTATGAAATTTATGAAAACAAGTATTAATGCCTTACATCGTTTAGATTTTTATTTTATTTTACTGGCAAAAATACATCAATAATTGAATTTAATCATTTAATAATTGTATTGTATACACTGTGTATATACACTTTTCTGTGTATGCGTGCACTGTTCAACAGTTTGGCGTCAGTAAGACTTTCTGAAAGAAACTAAAAACTAAAAATGTATTCAGCAATGACACATTCAAGTTATCAAAAGTGACAGAAGAGGTGGACAGTAACTAAGTAAATGTACTTGAGTACTGTACTTAAGCACACTTTTTGAATATCTGTACTTTACTTGAGTATAATTTTTTCTAGAAACGTATTACTTCAACTTTACTACATTTGAAAGACAAATATCGTACTTTTTACTCCACTACATTTCTATCAAGGTCCTCAAAGTCGAAAGTCGTTTCTGTAGCAGCTTTGTAAGTCAGTGCTCATCTCATGCTCATTTCTTTACCCTATTCATTAACAACATGTATTCATATTTCTGTGCCATAATTATTATATTGATTAATAATAGATAGTTAGCTAATCTGTGTGCTTTGTATATGTGCATTTCTGAAATGCATAACATGTACAAAATCAATTTAAATTGTAATGTAGATGCATTTTCTGTGAAGCTGCTTTGAAACGATATGTATCGTGAAAAGCGCTATACAAATAAATTTGAATTGAAATGAATTTTTTTCTTCTTTAAAAGTTTTTTCAGTGATCACTCTTGTAGGGTCATGTGAAGTTTTTGTGAACACAAATCAGTTTATGGCAAAATGGAAGAAGACGGTTCCGCGGCACAGTGTGTGCACCCATGGCCATATTTAGAAAATGTTTCAGTTTTCTGAAAAGATTAAAGATTAGTTTAGTTGGCATACACTTGATGCATGTCTCATAAAATGTTGAAAAATGTAAATGTCTGGGAGAAAGAGGAGAGTAATCACTTGGGAGAATATCGGATGTGTATCAGAGTATAGGGTCCTGCAGTGTGACTTCTCCTACGACGGCCGTCAAATTATCTTAGTTTTTCAAGACAAACTATGACCAAAATGAGCGCTTGAGATTTCTTTGTAGCCACCATTTCAATCCCGCATGTAATGCAGCTCACCGTCACCGAACGTGTCATTGATTGATGATATAAAACTCTGGACGAGTTCTCTTGCGTGCATCTGTTTTAAGCGTGCCTAGACTATCGTAGAGTCTGACATTAATGACAGCTGAAATCTTACAGTGTGACATGGCTTACAGCGGGGATCATGCTCGTACAGTCTGACGAGGAACAATCGTAAAGGACTATTATAAATCGCAGTGTGCACCCGGCTTTATAGTGACAGCAGTTTTTGTAAAGAGCTTTGTAACTTTTATACAAGCATTGAAATTAGTTTACGGTAGTCGTATGCTAGCATCACTGACTGGCTTAAACCTCCATTATGGCATAATTTTCATTATACAACAAATAATGCATTGACATAAAAACAGGACATTTTTTTTAAACTTTTAAAGTACTTTTAAAAACAAAAACATCTGTACTTCTACTTCAGTAAAAATCTTTAAAAATGTTTTTAGAACTTTCACTTGTAACGGAGTAATATTTGACCAGTAGTACTTTTACTTTTACTCAAGTAATAGAGTTGTGTACTTTGTCCACCTCTAAGTGACAGTAAGCCACCAATAATGTTACAAAATATCTCAAATAAACATTCTATTCATCAAAGAATACGGATCAAATGGTTTCCAAAAAATATTAAGCAGCAAAAATGTTTTCAACGGATAATAATAAGAAAGGTTTCTTGAGCAGAAAATCAGCACATTTCTGAAGGATCATGTGACACTGAAGACTGCCGTAAAAATTCAGCTTTGCCATCACAGGGAAAAAATTACATTTTAAAATATATTACGATAGAAAACAGTTATTTAAAATTGTAATAATATTTCACAATATTGCTGCTTTTGATCAAAATAAATGCAGTTGTGGTTAGCATATATAATACTTATTTTAATATCCAGGGGTGAGTGACATGTGTCCAAACATACAAATCAAGAGCATTTGTCTGCATTCAGATACACTGTAGTTAACACCTCACTCACCTTGTCTTTGGTAGTATTTTGCTTATCGGTACAAATCCCCCGGTAGCACAGTTTGTTGCTTCCACAGGTAGTACCGTCAGCCCAGGGAAAGTGGCGAGTCTGGCACACCAGCTGTCCTTTAGCTTTCCCCGTGCACCACAGTTTGGAGCAGGCCTGCATATACGGGCACGGCTTAGACCCTGAGCCGAAGGCCAGCTCGCACTGACGGCTGAGCGAGTAGCTGACACCCGGAGGGTCCTCTGGAAGAGCCAGTAGCTTTTGGGGCTGATCCAGCAGACAGTCACCTAGAGAGCAAAGAGTACATTTGTGCTGAGCATATCCTTGATGTGTTTGTTCGATGTTGCTGAGATACACATGTCAGAGTTGATTGCAACAGAGCAGTCAGCAAACTAACCATGGCCGGCATCCAGGAAGTCTGTGATGATGGCAGCGCTGCAGACAGACCATGGCATATTGTGGTCAATCTGGATCAGTGTGGGTGACATCATATGGTTGTCCTTCAACTTTCCAAATACCTCCTCGCAAGCCTTCACACTGTCATGTGGCATACTGAAGACATGGCCTGGATAAGAGCCAAAGAAATAGTCATGCCATTTCAGTTATAATTTTGATAAAGGAATTTGGAAATTAGTATTTATATATACATACAGTATATAACATTTTATTTGATGATCAATCTATCAAACTATCTGTCTATCTATGTATCTATCTATCTGTCTGTCCGTCCGTCTGTCTGTCTGTCTACATACACTATATTGTCAAAAGTTTTGGGACGCCTGCCTTTACATGCACAACTTTAATGACATCCTATTCTTAATGCCTAGGGTTTAATATGGAGTTGGCCCATATTACAGCTATAACAGCTTCAACTCTTCTGGGAAGGCTTTCCACAAGGTTTAGGGGTGTGTTTATGGGAATTTTGTGAGGTCAGGCACTGATGTTGGATGAGAAGGCCTGGCTTGCAGTCTCTGCTCTAATTCATCCCAAAGGTGTTCTATCGGGTTGAGGTCAGGACTCTGGACTCAGGACCAAACTCGCTCATCCATGTCTTTATGGACCTTGCCTTGTGCATTGGTGCGCAGTCATGTTGGAACAGGAAGAGGCCATTCCCAAACTGTTCCAAAGTTGGGAGCATGAAATTGTCCAAAATGTCTTGGTATGCAGAAGCATTAAGAGTTCCTTTCACTGGAACTAAGGGGCCAAGCCCAACCCCTTAAAAACAACCCCACACCATAATCCCCCCTCCACCAAACTTTATACTTGGCATAATGCAGTCAGGCAAGTACCGTTCTCCTGGGAACTGCCAAACCCAGACTCGTCCATCGGATTGCCAGACAGAGAAGCGTGATTCTTCACTCCAGAGAACACGTCTCCACTGCTCTAGAGTCCAGTGGCGGCGTGCTTTACACCACAGTGCACTGTGCGCCTCAGCATGCGCTGACCCCGCTCTGTGATTTTACATGGCCTTTACTTCGTGGCTGAGTTGCTGTTGTTCCCAATTGCTTCCTCTTTTGGCCGTAGAATATTTAGTAGTGAGGAAATTTCACAAATGGACTTATTGCACAGGTGGCAACCTATCTGTCTGTCTGTCTGTCTGTCTGTCTGTCTGTCTGTCTGTCTGTCTGTCTGTCTGTCTGTCTGTCTGTCTGTCTGTCTGTCTATCTATCTATCTATCTATCTATCTATCTATCTATCTATCTATCTATCTATCTATCTATCTATCTATCTGTCTATCTGTCTGTCTATCTATCTCTGTCATCAGTCTGTTTACAAGGTGTACAATGACTAACACATTCAAATATGTTCAATGAGTTTAATAGGTCTGTACACACCATATAAGGATGGCACTGGTGGACCAGCCCCAGTGAATGTGGTTCTTTCAGCATCTGCTAATGTTTTTCCATCTGTTTTTTATTAAACCTTTGTTTTCACAGGGATCAAGAGATGAGGGAAAACTCTTGAATGCTGTTGTCATTGTTATACTAAATTAATAATAGAGTATGACATGGCTTTTTTCCCTTGAAACAGCTGGCACAACATTCATGTTTAAGATCAAGGAATCATAGATAGAATTTCAGGAGTGCGAAGCCTCGTCAAAATCCCATCACCCTGAAGTCTCAGGGTGGGCACTGGGCAGAGAACTCAGACAGGGACCTTCAGCTCACCCTCCTTTTTTTTGCACACAAAAGTCTGACTTTGAAACCGAACATAGCTCTCACCTAGTTCATGTGCAGTGGTGAAGGCAGAGGGGAGACCATCATCTTCAATAACTGAGCAGCTCCTCTTAGGATCGCACATGGTGCCTACATCAGCCATTCCCAGAGTGTCACATGTGGTGGCCCCACACAGGTCCTGTGGAATCAGTGATTGTATTGTGACTTAACAAGCCTCAAGTGTTTCAGGAGCAGTATGAAGATTGAACACTATAGAAATCATAATCTCTGAAATCATTTAAATCTTCCTCATTTGGTCTGATCCAAAGCGTATGTGTGTAAACCGTCTATTGCCAATTTGTCAGATCAGAATACAAGCTTGGCTTGTATAATGAGAAGCACAGGACCTGCAAGGGTGGCCAAGAATGCCTGTAAACAGCTGTAGTTACGACATTGTTAACAGGACAGATGGAACCATGTGAGAACATCATAATGCAGCCACCTGGAGTCTTCAGGGATAAATAACATTGAGAACGCTAACTACATCCCAATAGGGTCTTGACATAAATGGTTTAACTTTCTCATGGTTTAAAACAGTTTTAAGGAAATGGCCATGAGAAGACATCTCTGTTCAACGTTCACTTTTTAAAACTTAAAATAATAGCATGTTTTACCGAATATTTAGTAGCAAAGACGTTTGTATTGCTTTATTTGCAAGTAATATAAAAGCATGGAGTTAATTTTGCTGGAATAACAGGTGCAGCGCAGGTATCTTGGCATAGCAGGCAGCAGCTGACTTGGATCACTCCTCTGCTTGAGTCAGTACTGAATTTAGTGTTTTTGTAACTCCTGACGTATGCTTTCAGCTTTCTGATGATGTAATGGTGCTTTTAAGTTTGTATTGGAATCAAATGGTAGAAAATTACATTTTCTTTTAGGAGCACTCCCTCGCTTTGACATGTTTCCAGAAATGTTTTACTATTTTCTATCCAGATGGCATGTCATGTTCGTTTAGAAAGGGTTTCTATTGTGGCAAAACCACTGAAGGATGTAATGCTCAAACATACCAGGTGACTAAGGAACAACTACGGAAAAGTTTTGTAAAATATGGGTCAATGATTAATCAGGATATCAGAGGTGATAAAAAGGAGAAATATAGCTTAAAGTGTGGGTGCTTTAGTGAGTAGAAATTTTATCTTTGTTGGATTCATACATTTTTGGAAAACATACCATTTGAGTACTAGAAAAAGTATTAAAATGACACCTTGAACAAATGTGAGTGAAATTCATCATATATATATATATATATATATACATCATATATATATATATAACGATTAATCACAATTAACTGCATCCAAATTACATAACGTGTGTGTGCATAATTATTATGTGCATTTATTATATATAGCCTACTAACTACACACACGTATGCATGTATATATTTTAAATATACTTTTGTTTTGGATGCAATTTATCGCGATTAATCGTTTGACAGCCCTAATATTACCTCAATCAACAACAAAACATGTTCATCACAGAAGGGATGTATGGAAGTCGTTTGGTATGAATGGCATTTTTTCTGTTTTTTAAATGACCTAACATAGCATTGACCCATGAGTATTTCTTACCTGCTTTGTAAACAAAATAGCTGTATCCCAATACTCTGGGTGTTTGTCGTTGTTTTTATTCAGCTTCTTCTGCCAGGTGCAGAAGTTGCGCAGCGTTAGTGCCGCGTTACTGGATACTTTGGGTCCTTTTTCTGCCTCATTAATCACCATAAGCTTTACAACCACTATACTGATGGCGTTCAAGATACTGGGGTGTTTGTACAGCTTTGCAGTGACAGACATGAGAGTCAAAAGGTAATGCTTCAGGTCGTCACCGTGGAATTTTGCCATAGACTCGTCAGCAACAACCAGAACCTCAACGTATCTCGGTATAGATGCGAATCGTTTTGATCTGTTCAAAGTTTCTGTGAAGTTCCTCGAATGTCCCTTCACGTGTTTGTACTTTTCTAAGGACTCCACAACGCCCGGGTTTAAACTAGATGTAACTCCGCACCGAGATGGTGAGCCCGGAGCGTGAAGATGTCTTCTCCTGCGGATGATGTGCGTTTTTTCAGCATCATCTGAGATCAGTCCTGGCGCTGTGTTGGTCGACCTCCGCTCTATGAGGTACTCCATCCCGTTATAAGAAAACGCTCCTCGGACACCTCCACAGAGACTGACAGCTGCGTATGAATTCCTGTCTGCGTTAATATCACCGGAGTAAAAGCATCTTCTAAAAGCAGGTCCTAAAAAAGCACTTGAAGATGAGGTGTCATATTGAAATGTGCCGTCAGCAGCCAGAAAACTTGAGTCAGGCAGAAGATTAAGATACAATTCCTGATTAAAAGCGTTTATTCTGTAAACAACAAGTTCTGCGTTCAGTTTGTCATTATTTGGGAAATTGTCACGATCAAGTCGAACAGGTTCACAGAAATCAGTTTCCATACAGAGGTATATTTTCGTTAAAAAAAGCAAGTGGCAAAACAAAACAACGGGGAAAACCGACATCGTTGTTGGTGGTGAATATCCCTCAAAGTGTAAATCACACCGTGATGCTCTCGATCATGGTTCTGGACATCCGTCATAAGAATTAAGCATTGCCGTCCATCGCCATGGTGTTTCTCTCTGTGAAACCGGCTCTCTCTTTTTTATTCTTTTGCGTCATATGTAAACATTGCAGACTGTAATATAAGTTTTGGGGAGGTTCAGATGAGAGCTCATGGTTCATGTTGAACACCGCAGACACTTCTGGCTCTCTAAATATGAGCATCAAGCCAGGCGCGCTTCAGAGGTTACCTCCCACTCTATAGAAATGCCTGTCATTTGTAGAGGTGTGGAATGCTTGGCAAATTACTTTGAGGGAATTGTGTAAACGGGCTTTTTTTTTTTAAATTAAAAAATAAAATAAAAAATACTCCTAATTTTTAACTTTTTATTTAAAAAAATATAATTAAAATGGTTATTTTTGTTTAATTTTAATTGATTATTTTCATAAAATGTCTTGTAAAATGAAATACATAATATTTGTGTTAATTTGTGTTTCAGATACTAATATTAATGAGAGGAGGGGTAATGAAAGCATTAAAACACATAATCCTAATAATTATTTTACTTTATGAGTTAGGCTATTATAAAGCCATGAGAGTAGCTAAGCTTAATAATGAACGAAGTCAAAGAACAAAGATTCGAACTAGACTCCAATGGAACCGAATCCCTGAAAGAACTGTGAACCAATAGGTAAACGCAATGAGGAACAGAAGTGTCTGTTCAAATCCGTTTAATTTTATAATATTTTGGAAATAGGTAGGCTACATTTTCTTATGGTGCATTTAGAACTGCCCATTACTGAGGCTATAATGTAAAAAAAAAGTCTGTAAAAATAGGGCACAATATAGGCTACTGTACAAATATGAAGGAATTTTCTATAGGCCTATATTGTGTTTTTTGTTTTGTTTTGTTTTGTTTTTAGCAGGTGTTTTACCTGTATTTTGAATGACGCATTGCATTAGGTTGTGTTTTAAGGGTTAACGAAATTTTCCATAAAATTATAATGTCCTGGCATAAAATGAGATTTTCCGCTTTTTTCAGCGTAGTTTACTATTTCAAATTACATGTAACAAGAACAAGCTTCATACATGGCCTAGCCTACTACATGTAGGACTTTCTTGTCTGTTTACGGACATGACGTTAACACAAGGAAGACTACATTTCCCGCGAAATCCGACCCGACTGCTCAAAATTTAAATTAACATTTTATGCTTGCCGTAGGGCATCGGTGTAAGGTAAGATCACAGTTTGACAACCATTTTTAATGAGCTTGCTCAATGGAATGTTGATTTTAATTACAATATCTTCCGTAGTGCTTCTTTAATGGGTAGCATTGCATCATAACGTTTTAATAAATTAGCCTATATTTTGATTAGATTGCCATTTTACAGTAAGAAAGAATACAAATGAAATTATATGTTGATACACAATATTGTTACAATAGACCTCTAAGCAAATGCAACAAATCGAATAAATTGCTATGTAGGCCTATTCGTGGTATTAATAATTAGCTATGTATGTATTGGTGGTATTCAAAAATATATGCTCTGTGTTAACAGCCTTTTCTCGTTTTAGCCATCATGGATTCCCTTGATTTCCCTTCCCTTAACTTGAGGCTCTGCATGTTTGTGTACTTCTGCTGGATGCTGTAGCAAAGTCCTTCAAATTTCCCCCAACCCCTCTCTTATCAGCTGAACTCCACACATGTGGTCATGACAGGGCTTTGAAAGCTCTTTGGAAGCAGCACAAACAGTAGATGACTGTCCATTATAACACCTACCGTGAACTCTTGCATGAACTGCCAAATGATCATCCACATGTAGAACATTGCAGCTTCTTTGCCCTTGCCCACAGTGGAACAAGTCACATTTGATCTAGCAATTCTATGGAGCCTGTCTAGCTATTGGAAAAGCTCCATCGGTTTGCTGCTTTCAGAATGCACATCAGAAACTTTCCTGACGGTTGTGACCCTCACTGCTGACCCGAATGCCATACAGATTCTGTAAAATCTTGCTTGAGGCTTATAGAGAATGGAGTTCTCTTTATGCTATAAACCAATGAATATCTTTTTTGTTAAATTTCCAATATTGATGCATAAAGACTGGTTGTGAATTATACATAGATTAGTTAACAAAAATACTCATAGAAAAGGTTGTTTACTGTAACCTTCTTGGTGGAGTTCAATGACAATAAATGCATTTGGAATGCAAATGTTTAATTGCAACCTTAGACAATACAGATATTAATCTTTAGGTACACTGATGCAAAGAGGAACAGTTGAGTGACTATAATCATACAGATTATCTTTCAAAGATTTAAATAGGACTAAATTTGAGGTAATATCTGCCTTCTAATAGCCTAGTTTATCGTGAATGTAGTCTTTCAACTTATTTCTACATCATGTAAATCATCGTCGCCATCTGGTGTCTGAGTCAGAGAATATATTAACGGTTTCAGATTCATACTGGTGCGAATCAGAACGAAACATAAAGGGATGCATTGCACATCCATATACAATGTCTTACTGCCACCTCGTGGAGATTGAACATTATGTCCCCTTTCCACATGAGTCAAATACAACGACGGACATTTTTAAGAGCACTGTAAAATAATGTAGCTGATGCTCTTGAGCAGATTTCCAGATTGCTCAACACCGCACAATGGTGATAATTTGTCAGTCAGCACTTCTGGAGTAATTAAGCATTTAGGCCTGGTTTCATAGACAGAGTTTAGATTAAGCCAGGATTAGACCTTAGATCAATTAGGAAATTCAAGTAGCTTTTATAAACGTGCCTGATGTGTGTGCATCTTGAGACAAACCAATGGCACTGACATATTTTAAGATATTTTAAGTTGATTTAAGTTAAAACAGTGCATGAATTTTAGTCTGGGTCTAGACTTAAGCATTGTCTGTGAAACCTGGGGTTAGTCTTTTTACATACAGCTATTTATCACTTTATCAAGCATTAAAATATCACTTTTTATAAACATGAACAAATGAAAAAACTTTAACATCATGAAATAGTTGACGTTTTGCGGGAACGTATTACTAGCACATCAAAACTAGAAACACACTGATATTAACTACTCAGTTAACAAACTGTTGCTATTTAGGAAGGGGTGTGCTTCTCAGTTTTCATTGGGCAAACCCGATCCAGAGGTTTTTCATGAGGGTACAGTGGGAGGAGAGACTGCAGCAGCGCTGGATATCAAAAATAAACCTCTCATTTCTCCGAAAGTATAAATACCAGCGCCTCAATCCGTGAGACAGTCCTGGACTTTAGAGCTCACGAACTTGGCTCCGTTTTGACTTCAATTCAATTTGTGTATAGTGCTATTGCATTAAATAATTACTAAATAATTACGAAATAGATTTTTAGCTAATTAAGGCATGTGCTGGACAGTAGCTAATTTGAAACGTTTAGGATATTAACGTTTTTCAGACAAGGAATGAACCAATGAGTCAGTTTCTGAAAGTTTGTCATTAGCCTACAGTAATCAGTTCGTTATATTTATGCTTTTCTTTTTTGGAACAGCGCCGTTTTAATAAAATGTGGTCGTGTTTAGTCATATCTACATTCATATTTTGCCTCTTCTCTGAAACATCGGCTCACTCGTTTGAGAGTGAGGAGATGATACCTGTACGGCTGACTGGAAGGACCGGTGGACGAATGGCAAAGAGGAGTGAAGAACAACCCAGCTTTAGACTCACGGCTTTCGGCAGGAATTTCACACTTAATTTGACGCCGGACAGCACCTTTATATCGCCAGCACTGACGGTATATCGAATCAAAGTCAAACCACACGAAAGACTCGAGTCAACCAGCAACCTGGCAGATCTTTATAAGTCCCTGAATCAAACTGAAGAGACTGGAGCAGAATTATTAAAGGGTTGTTTTTACACCGGCGCTGTTGACTCCAATGAGGACTCTATTGTTTCTGTCAGTTTATGTCGTGGGATTTTAGGATCATTCATTACAGATGGCCAAGAATATACTGTCGAGCCTAAACTTTTCGGCTTGGGAACATATGGAAAGTTAACCGAGCAGCTGCATGTCATTAAAAGAAGACGTTTTACAAAGTCCCCGCAGGTCTCCAAACAGCTGTCAGATATCAGAGGTGATCATCAAAAATCGATGATCCAGATGCCGTCAAGGCGCAGGCGCTTTGTCTCTACGCCCAGGTTTATTGAGACTTTGGTGGTCGGTGACGCTTCCCTGACACATTTCTATGGAGATGAGATCAAGGTAAGGGCTCGCACGTGTAAATAAAGATTAGTTTTAGCCATTTTGACAGCTGAGAAATCTAGATGAAGCTGTCTCAGAATAGCTGGTGCAAGACGATCCAAGTGGGTCATTTGAATCCAACATTTTACAAAGACCAGCCTGACCACTTTCGGATGGCATGCCCAACTCTTAGCTGGGGTTTGCTGGTCTTATGGTCTACCAGCAATACAGTAGGGATGCACACTATATCGGCCACCATATCGGTATCGGCAAATATATGTTCATGTTTAATGTTATCGTTATCGGCCCGATAAGAAAATTTGGCCGATATATTAAAGCCGATAAATTCTTGATTATTGCTTTCCGCTGAGACACTTCAGATGCGCATTGTTCGCCATGATGGTTTTGAATTGCTTGAAATATGATTGATAGCACTTCAAAAAGGAAAATACAGTTAAGTGCAACATGTGCAGAGCACGTCTGTCATAAATGATAATGAGAACATTATAATTGTCTGCTTGGGACATGGCTTTTAATGGAGAGACTTTTGTTTTTGTAATCAAGCTCTCAAAAATGAAATAAAAATTTGGATTTATCAGCCAATATATTGGTTATCGGCTTTCAAATATAAAGAAGTATGGGTATCTGCATATCAGTGCATCCCTAACATACAGTATAATGAAGGTTCTTTTTTGACTTTTAATAAACGTTTGCTAAAAACAGCTTAAGTTTTGACTTAAGATTGTTTGCTGGTCTTAGCTGTTTTAAGGTGGTCTTGTTTAAGATGGTCTTCCAGCATGGCCAAGCTGGTGTTCAACTGGTTTAGCAGGTCAAAAAGCTGGTCTTCAGTCTAACTAATTGAAAAACCAGTCAACAGACAAGACAGTCTACTTGTAGTCTATCTTGCAAACCATCTTTGCTTTACAAATACTATTTATTATAGGCTACCCCACCCTTTTCAAAACATGTTCTTATATCCAAAGAAGGATAAAACTTTCAACAGTAAGAGTGTACCTTGAGGGACATGTCAAAATGTGCATACCATATACAGTTGTACAAGAATGAGTCATGGTTCATACAAACTGTACTGTACTGATCTTTACACCCACTTATGATCCACCACCCCCTGAAATTCTCCTTCATTGAGTCATCGAAAACAAATGATTGGAAAAGAGTGTGAAAAAATGCACCGTCTGGGTCGGGACCATGAGGCAGATAGCAATCCAGATGTTGATATTGGGATCCAAATTTGCAGATGTCTCATAAAGAAATCCATGGACCACCAGCTGCTTCTACTTTTAACGTCAGGGCTTTTCAACAAACAAACCATGTATTTATGTGGAGAGTAAACAGAAAAAAAATCCTCCAGAATAATCTCTAGTGTTTGGCTGTATCGGCTAAAAAAGATTCCCATTTAAAGAATATTGAATGAGGTATTATATACAGTGCTGTAAATGGGCAATCATTACAGGTACACATCTCAACATATACTTCATTATAAAAATATTAACATTTTTAATATGCATTGTCTATTGCGGTGTATACTGCATCTGAAAAAGCTGGATATATCATTGTCCACACTAACTTGGAAAAATATGCAGAGTAAAAGCCATTCCATTCCAGCAGTTCTGAACTGTCCTGCCAATGATGTCATGCTTTTACATTTAAAGGTGCAGTAAGCGATTTCTGAAAATCTTTGTTTAAAATCAACCCAAACAAATACACAAATCCCTTCATTGCTCCGCCCCCAAAATGCATGAACACGCAATGCTAGATTGGATGTCTCTTTATCATAGCAGAAACGAAGCAACATTTTGTGAAAAGTAAAGCAAAGATGACAAATGAACGACAAGGAAGAACAAAAACTGAACATACATTACACAAGAGTGTAAACTAGTGTTGTTTTCGTCAACGAAAAGTATGACTAAATATCGTCGTCAACGAACCTTTATAACGTGACGAAAACGAGACGAGACGCAGCGTAAATGCTGGTCATGTGACGATGACGAATAAAAATGAGACTAAATGTGGTTCACAAAATAAAAACTATGCTAAAATGTCTCTTCATTTTCGTTGACGAAAATGAGACGAGACGAAAAGTCGCGTTTTTATTATTATTTTGCAGTATTTTTGTGCGTCTCATTTAGGGGCTGCATCAGGTCTCACTGCGCAGACGCAGGCGACATCACTCTCTTCAAACCCCACTCGTGTGCCGCGGCATTTTAGAAGATTTAGCTCCGGAGAGTGAACGAGACCGATGGGCGGGCAGTCGGGGTTCGTAAGCACTATTCGGACGGTAATTGTTTGCCCTGCGGTCGTAAGGTGTCTTTATCATTTACAGGGGCTATAGTCAGTGATTTTATTGTCGTCTTAATCCAGAATATCAGTGTTTTTCTCCCACCACCCGTATAAAAATCTATGAATGACCTAACTTACTGTTTGACAAACACCAAGGTCGTGTGGTGCCGTCTGAATCCACATCTCTGAGTTTTCAATAATATATAACTTCAGAATTCACGGTTTATATCCTTTTTGGCCACTGCAGAGCACCGTGCGGTTGTGCTTCGCTGTTATTTGGATGCATTTGAAAGATCTAGACTTGAATTACTGAAATGCTGGCAAGTATTTACAAGAGCAAGATATTTCATCACTGCTCAAAAAAAGAAAGAAAAGCACGTAAACATTTGAAATGGAATTAGATATGTTAAAATAACCGCAGCATTATGATTACCTCATAAGCGAATAAGAGGCCGATTCACTTATTTCCGCTCATTTCCATGTGGAATAAAATTACATCCTTTATTTTGAGATAAAATACAAGACAGAAAAACATTTTAACTATAATGTGGGTCTAATTTTAAACAGATTTAAAGAATTAAATAATAATTTGGATATTATTTTCCTATTATTAAATTAAATTAAATATGCATTTATTATTATTAAGACATTTGGAAAAACTTTTATTACATTGAAGTGGAAAATAAAACGGGTGTTGTGGAAAAAGATGGGGAGAAATGTGGCCACAAAAATCACAGGAAAAAACACCACGAACCTTAAGAGACATCTCAATGTTTTTATTTATTTTATTTAAATGTATGTGTGTGTACTTCTAACATGTTTAGTTGGTAAAATAAATATGTTGTAACTTCAAATCAGAGCGTCTTCCGTGTCTGGAATGGATGTATTCTTGAGTCTATAAGGTAACAATAATATAATAAGATACCATTGTTTGAAATGGGTTTGGCTAAAAGAAGATTTTGGTTTTGTCTATAATATGTACTTATACTATATTGACTGGGTTAAATAGAATTGCATTACTAAAAAGAGACTAAAATACAATTTTCATTGACTAAAACTTGACTAAAATGTCATCAGTTATCGTCGACTAAAACCAGACGAAAATAGTCATAGATAATTCTGACTAAAATAAGACTAAAATGCTCAGACTTTTAGTCGACTAAAACTTGACTAGACTAAAAAGAGTATGACTATGACTAAAACTAATAAAAACTAAAATGACTGCTTGACACAAAGACTAGACTAAAACTAAAATTAAAACAGGCCGCCAAAAACAACACTAGTGTAAACAAGCAAGAGTTTATTGTTAGTCGCCAGAAGCAGACACTCTAAACAAATGTTACCCATGTATTGAGCAGAAACAATGCAACCTCTGTGTCTGTTTTCAGGCCTTCCAGCTTCTGTTTCTCCAGCGCTGGAAAGCTTTTCTAATCTGATCATAAACATTCTGTAATATTCCTCTGACCTTTTCTCTTTTGTAATGTCTCTCAGCCATCTCTCTTTCTGCTGTGTTTGCTCACTCTCTCTCCTCCCCCATCATGAGTGTTATACGCCCTCATACTGCTGATTGGCTACAAGTGTGTTTTGGTGCTCGGTCCAATCCACTTTCAACAGCGTTTCTCAGAAATCGCTTACCGCCCCTTTAACATTCTGCTGCACAGTTGCCAAATAGCGAGCTGTCTGTTTTCTCTCTTTAGCACTACATGCTGACCTTGATGTCAGTGGCTGCTCAGATGTACAAACATCCCAGCATTAAGAACTCCATCAACATAGTGCTTGTGAAGATGCTGATCGTAGAGGACGAAGAGGTTGGACCGTCAGTCTCCAGCAATGGAGGCGTTGCATTGCGCAACTTCTGTGCCTGGCAACAGCTCTTCAACCCGCCCAGCCACAGGCATCCGGAGCACTATGATACAGCCATACTTTTTACTAGAGAGGTGAGCAGTGATTTATTATGCATTTTATGGGATCATGATGAAGTGAGATTCTTGACAGCTGAATTTAGAATAGCTGTCTCTTGTGAAAAAGAAGTACAAAGCATACTTTTAAATAATGATGTTGCAATTTAGTACAATTAAAAGTATTAAATGTAATATCGAACAACATACAACTAGAATTACAACTTTACTTGCGCTTTAACATGTTAGTCAAATCATTAAAATAAGTGAACTCCTTTACAGCATGACAAAAGATAAAATAAAAAAAACATGATTTAAAGGGATAGTTGACCCAAAATGAACATTTTGTCATTCATTACTCACCTTCATGTTGTTCCAAACCCGTAAGACCTTCGTTCATCTTCGGAACACAAATTAAGATATTTTTAATGAAATCTGAGAGATTTCTGTCCCTCCATTGACGCTTCAAAAAGTTCATAAAGAGATCCAAATGAATTGAGAGATTTAGTCCAAATTCTCTGAAGAGACACGATCACTTTATATTAGGG
The DNA here is from genome assembly GCF_949357685.1 of Gobio gobio. Taxonomy (NCBI): domain Eukaryota; kingdom Metazoa; phylum Chordata; class Actinopteri; order Cypriniformes; family Gobionidae; genus Gobio; species Gobio gobio. Next base: position 40,706,668 of record NC_137114.1, read on the forward strand.
GTGTAACGATTCGTTTTAACAACGATTCGATTCGTATCACGATTTGAGGTTGTCGATACGATTCAAGGACGATTTTGGTTCATTTAGAACGATACGATCCGAAACGATTCAGTGACCTGAAATCGATTCAGTAACTTTTTAGCCAAAAATTGTGTGACTGAAATAAATATCTGGATACTGGTCAGTGCAGGTGAAGTTTCCTAGATTCCTGTTGTTTCTTGTAAGGGAATCAGGTATCAATTAATTATGGATATAAACAAACAAGTAAACAACAATTAATGGCAAATGCATTCAAATTTTATTTGAATAAAGTGCAACCAACAGTTTAGGTTGAATTAACAGGAAGTTAACCTTTTCTGCTCTCATTTTCAATATTCAATACATTTTCAATAAAAGCACAGTAAGTGCAACCAACATTTCAACAGTAGGTTAACCTGCTACTTCTGCTTTTGTTATCCAACATAATAATATTACAATATTAATATCAAAAATAAAGTGCAACTAACTTCTCTTCAGGTTTAATTAATAGTAGGTGTACCTGTTACTTTTGCTGTTGTTTTTCAACATTAAAATAATACAAATACAATATTAATATCAAAAATAAAGTGCAACCAACATTTCTTCAGTTTGAATAAACTGGCTGAACCTGCTACTACTCTCAGTTTAATAAACAAACAATATTTAACAAAAGATAAAATGTAACCAACTACTCTTCAATGACTCTACATATTTCTTTTTCAAAAATATCAACATGATCTGACCGCAGAACACTTCTCTGTGCGTTCACTATGTTGCCAGCAGTACTAAAAACTCGCTCTGCTGGCACACTGGTGTCAGGAATGCACAGGTAACATTTAGCAAGGGTTGAAAGTACAGGTAACACGTTACTAACTTAGCTCTTTCTCCTGGTGACTTGATAATTTCTCGCTGGTTGGCTTCTCCTCTGGCATCCGCCATGCTATGTTTTGTTTTCTTAGCGCTGCTGCTGGTGCGTGCATTGCGATGATGTCACAGATAGGCAGACTGAATCGAGTAACGTTTAACGCCTTTATCATTAAAAGTGCTAAGAAAAAACATCCATTTAAAGTCTGACGTGCTTAAATCCAATGCGTTATTTCCTATGATCGATACAATCGATTGATTACCTTTTAAAACGATGTTAGATCGATATATGTCGTCCGGAAGGCCAACTTGCCGAGCACAGATCGATGTAGTTAGATCGTAGGAAAATAAATCGATACATCGATGTAGTAGATGAATCGTTACACCCCTACTTTATATGATGAACATATTTAATTTAGGCTTTTATTCGCATATAAATATTCATCAATGCACACATTAGTTGTGGTAAACGGAAGCTCAAGCACGTTCACATGATGTGCAAGAACCAATGAGCTTCATTCTCGTGTTACGCAGCACATTTGAGCTTCCTCAAGAACCAATGAGGTTCATTCTTGTGTTACGCAGCATGTTTGAGCTTCAGCAAGAACCAATGAGGTTCATTCTTGTGTTATGCAGCACATTTGAGCTTCAGCAAGAACCAATGAGGTTCATTCTTGTGTTATGCAGCACGTTTGTGCTTCAGCAAGAACCAATGAGGTTCATTCTGGTGTTATGCAGCACGTTTGAGCTTCCTCAAGAACCAATGAGGTTCATTCTGGTGTTATGCAGCACGTTTGAGCTTCAGCAAGAACCAATGAGGTTAATTCTTGTGTTATGCAGCACGTTTCAGCTTCAGCAAGAACCAATGAGGTTCATTCTGGTGTTATGCAGCACGTTTGAGCTTTCTCAAGAACCAATGAGGTTCATTCTTGTGTTATGCAGCACATTTGAGCTTCAGCAAGAACCAATGAGGTTCATTCTTGTGTTATGCAGCACATTTGAGCCTCAGCAAGAACCAATGAGGTTCATTCTTGTGTTACGCAGCACATTTGAGCTTCCTCAAGAACCAATGAGGTTCATTCTTGTGTTACGCAGCACGTTTGAGCTTCAGCAAGAACCAATGAGGTTCATTCTTGTGTTACGCAGCACATTTGAGCTTCAGCAAGAACCAATGAGGTTCATTCTGGTGTCATGCAGCACGTTTAAGCTTCCTCAAGAACCAATGAGTTTCATTCTTGTGTTATGCAGCACGTTTGAGCTTCAGCAAGAACCAATGAGGTTCATTCTGGTGTTATGCAGCACATTTGAGCTTCCTCAAGAACCAATGAGGTTCATTCTCGTGTGTTACGCAGGTTCGGTTGAGCTTCTGTTTATGCTCGCTGGTCAATGTTTAAATGTGAATAAAAGCCTAAATTCAATCTGCTAGCATGTAGTGTAAAGCGTGTCTCTTCAGAAAATTTGGACTAAACCACTCAATTCATATTGATTAGTTTTACAATCTCTTTGTGGACTTTTTGAAGCATCAAAGTGGAAGTTGCAAAGCTGTCAATGGCCCTCAGATCAAAAAGATCTTCATTTGTGTTCTGAAGAAGAACGAAAGTCTTACGGGTTTGGAACAACATGAGGGTGAGTAATTAATGACAGAATTTTCAAGTATGAGCTTGACCTGTCTTGAAAAGTGCGTCAGAAAGTGCATGGTGCATTGCTCATTACTAGAGCAGACGTTATGGCATATTGAAACTGAAAACGAGGCTGAAAATAGGAGCAGACCGACTACAGACAGCAGCTCCTCTGAAAGGTGAACACATGTGAGACCGGCTCTCGGACTGTGCCAAGGCCAGATGTGCCTTGAATCATGTGTGTTTTGTGGTTTTCTGCTTTGGAAACATTTGTCTCCGTCTCTGAAGCCTGGGCAAAGGATGGAAAAGACTCCAGTCATGTTTTTGAGATACATTTTCAGACGCCACATAGTTACGTTTTCTCACTTCATAGGTCTTTCGTTTGCCAAAACTATTTATTTTCTTGGTTTTATGATGGAAACACTGGCAAATATGTTTTTTGCTCTTAGTATTAACCAGAGACCTGGAACAGCAATACGAATTACTTTTTTTTAATCCTAAACTGACTTTCAGGACATCTGTGGACATCAGAGTTGTGACACATTGGGTGTAGCTGATGTTGGAACCATGTGTGACACCAAAAGGAGCTGTTCTGTTATTGAAGACAACGGCCTACAGGCCGCTTACACAACTGCCCATGAGCTAGGTGGGGATGTCCTCTGGTAAACACTGAGTAATTGTTAAATAATTGATTTGACCTTCCATAATGAGATTTTGTTCTTCTTTCAGGCCATGTTTTGAGTATGCCCCACGATGACACTAAGAACTGTGAGCAGCTTTTTGGACATCTAGATGAGCACCATATCATGGCCCCTGTATTCACTCAGCTCAGTAAGACCTCGCCTTGGTCTCCCTGCAGTGCTTTGTACGTCACAGAGTTTTTCGACAATGGACATGGTATGTGCACAAAATATTATCTGGGTCAATGACGTAACGCTCTTTTTTTTTGTGTCCAGATTAATTTATTCAAACATACGTTAAAAAATGCATTTGGACATGCTGTCCTGAATAATATCATTTACATAAAACATGTTTTCATATAGTCCACAAGTAATAAAATAGCTGAACTTATAAAAATGACCCCGTTAAAAAGTTTACATACCCTTGATTCATAATACTGTGTTTTGTATTATGAACAGTGTTGGGCACGTTACTTTAAAAAAGTAATTAGTTATAGTTACTAGTTACTTCTTACAAATAGTAACTGAGTTAGTAACTGAGTTACATCATTATAAAAGTAACTAATTACCAGGGAAAGTAATTACTGCGTTACTTTTTTTTCTTTTCTTCAAATGTTCAAATATGTCAAATAACTTGGATGCCCCCAACATTAGATATGTTAAATGAATGAATTGGACACTAAATAGAATAAATTATTATTATAAAACATTGTACATTAATGTACACTATTGTAATGATGCTGTGGGACAATGTGAGACACCTATCAAATTAAATGCATTATTGTAAATATTATCAGTAGGCCTACTATAGTGTAAATATTGTGTAAATATTATCAGTACTATACAGTACTTTCCTTTGGTAGTGGAGCTCACGTTATCACCTGGGTTTTTAGCCACTAATGTTGTGGCATATGATGATGTGAGGCGCTTCAGAGTCACTTGCCACCGGCGTGGAGAGACTCTTTCCTCCTGGGCATAAGTTGAACGTTACATAAATATTCAACGCGGGAAAAGTAGCGCTTATACTTCCAGTTTGCGAAAGCTACCTTTGAAGTCGTTGGACCATCGCTGAATGTGCATATGAGTGTGAGTCGTGTGTGTGTGTGTGTGTGTGTGTGTGTGAACCATAGACCGTGAAAAAAATATGTGTGAACTCAACCTATCAACTTCAACCTTGTCTCCCACCCACCAATCATCATCAGTTATGTGTAACACCGCACCCACCCACAACACGCATGGCTGGTGCGCGCGCACGCACACACACACACACACACACACACACGTTGCAGGTCCGACTGACAGAGAGCCTGTTCGGATGAAAAGCGCTTCAGTGAGCTCAATTATAGTAACGCGACTAACGCCGCATTTTTTTCCCTCAGTAACGCTAACGGCGTTGTAACGGGAGAAACAGTAATTCGTTTGATTACTCGTTACTGAAAAAAATAATTCCGTTAGTAACGCCGTTTATCTGTAACGCCGTTATTCCCATCACTGATTATGAATCAAGAACCCCCCCCCCCCCCATCTCTTAATCCATCGTGTTTCCTTTTGGAACATCAGTTGCAAACAAAAACTTGTATTATTATGTATTACAAAGCTAATATTTAACTAAACCTAAAACAGAAAATTATATTATAGAGATGGAGCCATATATTATATTAATACAGACCCTCATGATTGTGTGTCAGGGTCAATAATTTTTTTTTATATTATTATTTGATTATTATAAAATAATGTTGTTTTATTATTTTTATTAGTAGTAGTAGTATGATGTCATGTGGTGCGACAATTTGTGGAATTAATAATACTAAAAAATACTATTTGTCTTGAAAAGTACATTTAAAAACCTAGTAAAATAATGATTAAGATGTCTACACTTACATGTATTAAAGGTAAAATATTTTATTATCTTTTACTTTATGGTTACACCTTATTATATTTTTAGAAAAGTACATTTGTAAGAATGTGTCCTTTTCTTCATCATGGATAATAAATGGTAGAGTTTGCAACAGCACAGGAAGCAGATTCTTGTGAATGCCATTAAAAAGTCAGCTTAACTTATGCATTGCACGGCGGTGGTTCCCCTCGTTTATAGTAAAACACTTTTACATCACCTTTTGCTTGTAATTATGATTTTCAGTTCCTTTCCATTGAGTCAGAAAGAATGCATTCCTGTCACTTCACACTAACTCATAAAAAGGGAATGTAACAAATGTTTTCTTTCCACCGGGCCACGTCTCTTTAGTATTGGTCTCGCACATTTGCCTTTTAACTGCTGTATCATTTGAAGTGGGCAGTGGCCCATGTTCTCCACGTGCATTTCTGCTCACTCGTGTTCCTCCTCACGGCTCACTCCCCCAGATGTGCATTCCTGCAAGTCTCCCTAAATGTCAGCTCCAGGAGCCCAATGTTCCTACTGTTACACAATCCTTTGATATCATGATTTACTGCCCTCTAACTCTTCCTCTGGATAATAACAGGAGACTGTTTACTGGACACCCCTGAGACGATAGTGGCCTTACCCACTGAGCTGCCAGGCATGACTTACAGCCTGGACCGCCAGTGCCAGCAGATATTTGGAGAGGAGTTTTCACATTGTCCCAACACGTCAGCCAGTGAGGTGTGCGGACAGCTCTGGTGCCAGCAAGAAGGGCAGTCTGTGTGCACAACCAGGAACGGGAGTCTTCCCTGGGCGGACGGCACAAGCTGTGGCCCCAACAGGACCTGCCTGAACAGTGAATGCATGTCCTCTGAGGAAGTCATGAGGCCTAAGGTATTTGAAGCTACTCTTGCGAAACAGAAATAGGATTTTTAGCATTTAATTTAATCATTTTATCAGTACTAGGAACACTAAAAAACACCACCGTTCAAACGTTTGGGTTTTTAAAAGAAGTCTCTTCTGCTCACCAAGGCATACTTACAATACAGTAGGCTAATATTGTGAAATTGTTTTCCAATTTAAATAGTATTACAATTGACCAATTGAGTCGATGTCCCGATTACATCATTTGCAGCTGCGCGCGCATTGAAGTGGCAGAAAAACAGTGGTAACAAGTGGCGAGAAATAGGCAAAATCATCCACAGAATAAGAGACAAAAAAATTGGGTGTCAGAATCTGAATGCAAAAAAAGATGGTCTTCATATTTATAGAGTACCGTCAAAACACTCAAAAAAAAAGGTTCTATATAGTCGCGTTTCCACCGAAATTACCCGGAACAATTTGTACCAGGAACTTTTTTTACAGGAACTTTTTTTCCCCCAGACCTGTTGCTGTCTGCGTTTCCACTGCGGTCTAAAGTATTGTGAAGATTAGGCAAATTAGTCAGGTGACGTAGGACTGCGCGCGGCGCGACTGCTCCTCCCAGTCAGCGACGGACAGTAATAATTTCTGCGCGACACTGTCTGCAACAATAACAACTATATATGGAGGAGATTCAAGCAGCGCTGCTTTTGCTAGTTATGTATTGGTTTACTAAAGATGTAATTAACAAAACGGCGGAAAAGAGACGAGCACTGATACTAAAGCGTTTTCTGAAAGCTCGTAAAGCTAGATTTAAAATAAGACAACGTATGTTATTATCAGCTTTTACGGACATTGAGCGTGAGATTGCTGAGACAATGCATGCCATCGGACAGAAAGAGCAAGACTGATATTTACTGAACACAGAACGAACCTCGCAAAAGACTTTTAAAAATGCCGGTTGAAATAAAATGCTGCGAGAGCTCAACCAATCAGCATGTTCAGCGCACAAGTCCCACCCCCGAAAGTTCCCGAACTTTGAAAAAGTACCACCTCGGGAGCAGGGCAGTTCGGAGTGGGAAATATTTACCCGTAACTTCATTTAGACCCTGGTTCCTGCGGTCGAAACACACAGAGTACCACCCCAAAGTTCCTAGTTCCTGGGGAAAGTTCCTGCGGTGGAAACGTGGCTTAAGGCACCAAAAATGGTTCTTGGCTCGTAATCATATGAGAACCTTTTTAAGTCTTATATAGCACCAATTTTGGTGCTTCAGTGGTTCTTCAGCGGTTCTTCAGAGGTTCTTCACCGGTTCTTTGACTAAGGTGCTATATATCAGCGCTAACTAAGGTGCTATATAGCACCGCTACCATATACAGAACATGTTAAGATATGGTGATATATAGCACCAAAAGTGTTTCCTCTATGATTACGATGAACCATTTTGGTGCCATATAGAACCTTTTTTTTTATTACAGTGTAGATCTACATAATATTCACATATGCAGTTCATATGGGCTTTAGCTTTACAGTTACAGCATGAAATAATAATCATAATAAATATTTTAAATAGGTAACATTTGAAAAAAATTTAGGCCCATCTCACTATTCTGACTTTTTTCTTGCAATTGCAAGTTGATATCACAATTCTGAGGGGGAAAAGTCAGAATTGGGGGATATAAAAAGACAGAATATCGAGTTTATATCTTGCAATTTCTTCTTTAATCAGTAGAATTTGGAAATTGAAACTCGGAAATGCGAGAAAAAAAGTCAGAATTGTGAGCTATAAACTAAAAATGACATTTTTATTGTTTTATTATGTGGCTTCCATAGAGTGCTACGGCAGAACTGTCATTTTCTGCCACCAGATAGGCTCTGCCCACAAAACACGTCATCGCTGTTTACAAACACCAAATTGGTCTATAAAGCTCTTTCTGATGAAAATAACTGTTTTTTATTTTAATATATTTTAACTTTACTCCTGTGATAGCAAAGCTGAATTTTAGCATCATTACTCAGTCTTCAGTGTTACATGATCCTTCAGAAATCATTCTAATATGCTGATTTGAAGCTCAAGAAACATTTCTTATGATTATCATTGTCGAAAACAGTTGTGCTGCTTAATATTTTTGTGGAAACCAACATTTTTTCAGGATTCTTTGTTGAATAGAATTTTTTTAAAAGAACAGCATTTACTTGAAATAGAAATCTTTTGTAACATTGTAAATATAACATTATAGGAACTTTTGTTTAATTGAATGTCTCTTTGCTGAATTGTAGTTTAACGTATTAATTTGAGTAATTCAAGTATTAAAGCAGTGTACATTAAAAACAATTCATATAACAATGACTTTCCTACACCTCTTTTATTTTGAGCATATTTTTAATTTCTCAATTAAAATTCATTAATTTGGTTGTGTGGTTCGTCTGGCTCAGCCGGCTGTGGATGGAGACTGGGGCGAGTGGGGACCATGGCAACCGTGTTCCAGATCATGTGGAGGCGGAGTGATGTTCTCCTACCGAGAGTGCAGCCGTCCATCCCCTCAAAACGGTGGAAAATACTGTGTGGGCCAGAGAGTGAATTACCAGTCCTGCAGCAAACAGGCCTGTGAGAATAACCGAGGTGGGCTGTTCTCTTCAGTGTCAGTCATTTCCTATTGTGTTATTATACTAGGTAACAATTCTTTACTATTGCAGGAAAAAGTTTCAGAGAGGAACAATGCCAGAAGTATAACAATCCCAATCACTTTGATGTGCATGGAAATTTGAAGCAGTGGATACCAAAATACGCTGGAGTGGCATTACGGGATAGATGTAAACTCTTTTGCAGAGCACGAGGCAGCAGTGAATTCAGAGTATTTGCACCTAAAGTAAGTTCTTGCTTTCCCTGGGAATCAAACTACTTCAAAAAGGAAAATTCGATTAAGTGCAATGTGCAGTACAATTCTGTGTAATTTGCTGTGTATGTTAATGGTAATGCCACGGAGAGAGGGCTAGAGAGAGAGAGTTTGTGAATGAGACGTTAATGCGCACTTATGCTTTGTTTGTTCAGCTCTTACGATGATTTTTGGAGTGAAAAATTATGTAATAAACTTCATAAACCATCAGTAAAGTTTGGCATTCATTCGGACGGGGTATATGCTACATTCTGTGTCCAAAAACATCTTGGGATAAGGTTTTCACACTGACAGCTGTACATTGTAAGATATAGCAACTCCGTTAGTTTGTCCGAGTTAGCAACAGTAACTAAGGGGGACGGGGCTTACCGATAGGTCAATTGTGTGCTTAGAAGAACATGTCTTTTAATGCTGAGAATTGTAATCAGGTGCTCAAAAATGATAAAAATGTACATTTAGATTTATAGGCCAATATATCGGGTATCGGCTTTCAAATATAAAGAATTATCCGTATCGGCCAAAATTTTAATATCGGTGCACCCCTAATAGACATCAATGGGAGACTATAAAAAGTAGCTTTTTGTTACATAATTTGTCAAAAAAAATTCAGTTACATTGCAGAAAACACAAAAAATTAAGGGGCGATTCCACAACACATCCCTGATGAGTAAACAGACACAACAGGAGATCTCAACGTCTTGAGTGTACATTAAAAATGAATAGCTTATAAGGGTGAACAACATAATATGTAACATAAAAACCTAATGTATACAACGGATTATGAAATATGAGCTGTTACACAGAATTCTGGGAATGTCAATTTACGTTTTTTCACTGTAAATTATAAGATGAATTGTTCTTTTTCACTTCCAAAAACTGTACATTTAACAGTATTTAACTAGACTGGGTAAACCCAGCCCGATCTGCCGGCGATTTGATTTCGCCCTGCAGCTCAGGTTGGAAACCTGTACATATTTCTACACTCTAAAAAAAAGGCTCGTAATCATAGGGGAACCTTTTTTAGTGCTATATAGCACCAATTTTGGTGCTTCAGTGGTGCTTCAGTGGTTCTTCAGAGGTGCTATATAGCACCTTAGTCAAAGAACCGGTGAAGAACCTCTGAAGAACCGCTGAAGAACCTCTGAAGAACCACTGAAGAACCACTGAAGCACCGAAATTGGTGCTATATAGCACTAAAAAAGGTTCCCCTATGATTACGAGCCAAGAACCATTTTTGGTGCAATATAGAACCTTTTTTTTTTTAGAGTGTATCCTGCTTCTGTTACAAATTTGCAGGGACCAATTACAAACCGGCTTATCCTCCTGGCGCGCTATTGGCGGGTTTAACACAATGACGGACAGAGAAGCGATGGATCATTGGTCTGATTGGTTGAAGGACTATCCAATTTCGTACAGAGTCCTTTGAACTATGCCCGTTGATCACGCCTCCTGTGGTCTGATTGGTTGAAGCACTATCCAATTTCGTACAGAGTCATTTGAACTATGCCCGTTGATCACGCCTCTTGTGCAGTATAAAATACAGAGCAGACTCCCCAGACTAATGTTCAATTTTAAAAGATTGAGCTTGGTCTGGTGATAGCCAGACAAGTATTTAACTGTAAAATTACATGAAAAGTCCCATTAGATTAATTATAGTTTTTCAGCATGTAGAGTAAAGGGAACTTAACGCTAAACAATTAACAGGTTTTTACCACAGCATTTTAAGTCTTTCACTGTTAAAATTATGATCATCTTTTTACTCCGTCTCAATCTTAGGTAATTGATGGAACCCTATGCGGTCCAGATACCACATCATTCTGTGTGCAAGGCCAATGCATCAAAGCTGGTTGTGACCTGGAGATCGATTCTAATAGGAAGCTCGACAAATGCGGTGTGTGTGGAGGGAACGGTCAGAGCTGCAGGATGATATCTGGCTCGTTCAATAAAGTCGTGTAAGTCTCATTGACATTTTTTTTATTAAAAACTTTGTTCATTTTGGCCACAGTAATTCAAATCTCTCCTTTTTTTTAGCCATGGATATAGAGACATTGTGACGATTCCGAGTGAAGCCACTAACATAAACATCAAACAGCAGAGCCATGGAAGTATACCACACGACGGCCATTACTTGGCTGTACGAAGAGAAAATGGAGATTATATCTTGAACGGCAACTTCTCGGTCTCCACAGTGGAGCAGTATATTCCAGTGCTTGGGGCTGTGCTGAAGTACAGCGGCTCGTCCACCACATTGGAGAGACTTCAGAGCTTCCGCCAGCTACAGGAACCAATCACAATACAGCTGCTCTCCACCGCTGGGGAATCCATCCCACCGAAGGTCAAATACACCTTCTACATTCCTAAAACCATGTCTTTCAGCAAACCGAAAGACAAAAAGATGGCTGGCAAACTGATCCACCCCTTTGGGGTGCCACAGTGGGTCTCGGGCGAGTGGTCTGAATGCTCCAAAACGTGTGGTTCAGGATGGTCCAGGAGAAATGTGGAATGTAAAGACAATGCTGGCTTCTATTCAAACCACTGCAATAAAGATCTCAGACCTTATGATATCATGCCCTGCGCAGACCTGCCATGTCCCATGTGGCAAATAGGACCTTGGTCTTCATGCTCACAAACTTGTGGCCACGGTGAACGCCAGCGTAGGATGCTCTGCATTGATTACACTGGGAAGACTGTGGAAGCAGATAATTGTGACCCTGCCAAGATGCCTCAATCGGTATCTGAAAAGTGTTTCTACCAAGAGTGTTGAGGACATCATGCAGGATTTCCGAGGCGACAAGACTTTCCTGTGAAACAATATACAGATTATCATTTGACCGTGCTTCAGGTTGGAGCAGGAAATATTCAGCTTTAGATGGAAAATGGTGGAGTGAACTTGGTCATGAATGTTGCACGGACTGATCACTTAGGCTTTGGTTTTCCAAATATACATTAATAACCACTATTGAAGTTTTATCCAATAGATATCTACCTCAGCAAGCAATGCTGTCTCCTAATTGCTTTTTCAGATCATTCCATATAAATTATGATTCTGAACAATACAAAACACCCCAATCAGGCTTTCACATTCATCTCAGGCTGAATTTTTAAAATAAGGACAGAAATAATTTAGGCCCCCATTTGCACTAGTGCAGTTTCATTTTAATCATCGTCTATACTAGCGTTTCCACTGTGTTTCAGAAACGAACTCCAGCCGTATACACGTCACATGCAGTATTATAAAATACAGCGTTTAACTGCACAACAGCTGCTAGAATGGACCACAAAGTCACCATAGCATGCAGTTCCGTCTCCATGTTATTGTTTACACGGTCGTCGAGGCTGGTATGTTACAGATCCACTAAGAGAGATGGCTCTGGGCTGCATTTACCAAAAGCATTGCAATACAATAGATCAACTCTATGATCAACGTAGGCGTACAGTGCTTTTGGGAAACGCAGCCCTGGTCTCTTTTTGCCATGTTCCGGTAGCGTAATGTGGGCAGCCATGCCATCGTTTTCAAAAGTCTCCGTTTTGGTCCGTTTACACTGAAACGCTAAAATGGGGTCTGCAGCGTTTTCGAAAGTCTCAGTTTTCGAGGTTCAAAAATGGCAGAGTAGTGTAGACGACAGGCGTAACCGTAGCAAAAGTTAGGCGTTTTAAAACGAAAACACACTAGTGCAGCGTTTTCAAAAGTCTCAGTTTTTCGAGGTTAAAAAATGGCGGAGTAGTGTAGACGACAGGCGTAACCGTAGCAAAAGTTATGCGTTTTAAAACGAAAACACACTAGTGTAAACGGGGCCTTAGTTCCAAACATTTAAAGCTACTAAAAATTCAGTTTTGAAAGGAATTTGGAATTACAAAATTGAATTATTTTAACTCGTAATGGGAAAATTTGACTTGGAATTGTCACTTGCTAAGCCACTATGAAGGTGCTATCATTTTTTATTGATTTACTTTGTGATTTGGTCAATAATTATTGATTTTTACTTTATTTTATTTATGGCTTGCAGAGGTTATTTTCACTTTCAGAGTTGAAGTGTAAGAACAGTTGATTAAAGCATGATCATATAAAGCTATTAGTCCTATTTTCATGTATATTGAAAACTGTATCAGAGGTACACAGCGGTTGAGCCTAATTTATTTTCTGGAACATTAATAATTAGATCTAATTAAGGAACAACTTTTAAAAATTCCTCAACAAACAATGTTTGTGTCCATTCAGAGGATTATACAATGGTTATGCAATTTACCATGTGCTATCGCTGTTCTTTGTATAAACACTGTTTTATTTCAAAAGTGCACATTGCCAATTGTTGTGAATTGCTACGTGAGTGAAAACATGGAGGTGTGGAAACAGACCTTCTAGTGTGTTTATGCTTGATGAGTGGATGTGTCTGCTGAGATTTGGAAAGAGCTGTGTAGTTGAACGTTATTGAGACAAAAACAGTACAGCATGAAACTAATCTGACATATAATGCTCCTTTAAAATTATTGTATGTGAATGTTAATATGGTTTTGGCAATTCCAGTTGTGTACATTAGTCATATTAAAATGCGGCAAAACATATTATCCCTTCAGTGAAGGATTGTACTTTGTTACTTCTTCATTGTAAAGCTATTTATTTTTGTAAATGTTTATTGTATAAAATAGATACAACTTTTGCAATGTTTTCCTGATGCTGCTTTCTGTTTGTTTTGTAACTTATCAATGAAATGTCTGAAAATAAAAATACCTAAACATTACAAAATAATTTTTTTTGGATGAACGTATGTAATTAAAGCTAGACCAGAAGGGTATGTGCTAAACACAAAACAGATATTTCAATTTAAAATGAATGGCTACAGAAGTGTGTGGACCAATATCTGCACAGCATAATGAAACAAGAAGGCTCTGCTTTTCCTGATAATAGGGAGCACGGATCTGCTTGCTAGGATGTTGTTTGTAAAGTTCAGCTGGATGTCAAATATGATAAGATTCCTGGCTGGCTGTAGTGTTGTTGACCTCAGTAAGGTTGAGATAGAGGTGGTGTTCCTTCATCTAGTACAAAATGTCATAAAGATTTCCTGAGATATATGCTGAGATTGTGGTGCTGTTGGACTGGTATCATCTGCATAGCAGTAATAGGAAAAGTCTTTATAACTGGGCGCAAAGATGTTACAGAGCGAGAAAAGGAGAGGGCTAAGCACCGAACCCTGAGGTACGCCAGCAGTTAGCTGGAGTGATTTAGACACCTCTCCGCTCCACAAAGCCGTGAAGGATAGGTCTCACAGACAGATTCTTAAGACAACTGTTTGTGACAATATTGATATCCAAGAAAGGATCGTCTGAGCCAGGAAATGTTTGAAACATTCTGTCACGTCACAGACAAGGAAACTGGTGCGAGGACTCAAGTGCAGAGAAAAGAATATTTATTTACCAAAATAAAACAAACACAAAACCCACAATGGGGCAAAACGCATAATCAGAAAACACAAACTCAAATACCAAATATGGGGGAACCAGGAATCACAGGGAAACAGAAGACGTAGACATACATGGCAACGATACGACCAAGACTGAACACACAAAGGAACTATTTAAAGGGGACAAATCAAGCAGGGAACGAGGGCACACAGGTGGGACAAATGAAACCAATAACGAGATAACAAGGGGGGTGGAATCAAGACAAAGACAGAGCACATGCCCTTAAGGAGCAGCTTCCAGATGCTCCACTAGGGACAGACCAGGGCGGGACGGGAGGGACAGACCAGGGAGGGACAGGGAAAACAAAAAAGTTCAGCCGGCCAGGGCAGAGCCGGACGCCAGGGCGGCGCGGGAAGAGCAGGGCGCCAGGGCGGCGCGGGAAGAGCAGGGCGCCTGGGCGGCGCGGGAAGAGCAGGGCGCCTGGGCGGCGCGGGAAGAGCAGGGCGCCTGGGCGGCGCGGGAAGAGCAGGGCCCACCGGAACAGGGACCACCGGAACAGGGACCACCACCGGAGCACGATCCACCACCGGAATTGGGACCACCGGAACACGATCCACCGGAACACGAACCACCGGAACTGGGATCCCCGGAACACGATCCACCGGAACTGGGACCACCGGAGCACGATCAACCGGAACACCGTCCACCGGAACTGGGACCACCGGCTCTCCTACCCCCGAAGTAGGATCCTCTCCAGTGGAGGTGTCTGACAAGGTAGGCCTGCTCTTCCTCCTCCTTCTCCGTTTCCGGGTCATCGGAGGACTGGGGCCTCCACTGACAGTCGATGGAAGGGAACTGTCAGTGTGGGTTTCAGGCTGGGATTCTGTTAGCCGCAGATGTTCCGACTCACCAAGATGGTAGATGTGGTGGACAAAGTCCCAGAATCCCAGATGCCCCAGCTTTTCCATCTCCCCCGGGCTGAGAGGCATGTCCAAACAAATGTTCAATACCTCCTTAATCTCAGCCTCAGTACAAGTCATGTGGTCTACTTTAATGAGGAGACTGCAGGCGAAGTCCCTCATGTCAGCCCCCTGCTGACGGATGTAGTTAAAACTCACATACTTGGCAATTTGCAGGTAGTTGGAGGGAGATGAAAAAAGGAAGCTACCCATCTTCTGCTGAGTCCTCTAGTGGTCGTATCGTTCTGTCACGTCACAGACAAGGAAACTGGTGCGAGGACTCAAGTGCAGAGAAAAGAATATTTATTTACCAAAATAAAACAAACACAAAATAAAACCCACAATGGGGCAAAACACATAATCAGAAAACACATAAACTCAAAACATACCAAATATGGGGGAACCAGGAATCACGGGGAAACAGAAGACGTAGACATACATGGCAACGATACGACCAAGACTGAACACACAAAGGAACTATTTAAAGGGGACAAATCAAGCAGGGAACGAGGGCACACAGGTGGGACAAACGAAACCAATAACGAGATAACAAGGGGGGTGGAATCAAGACAAAGACAGAGCACATGCCCAAAATAACAAAACACCACAAGTGCACACGAGACAGGACAGGCATGTGACACATTTGACCTGAACTCCTTACAGACCTTCAGCATTCAACAGGCTATTGTCTCAACTGTATCATTTAAATTAAACATTTTAATCGTGACTGTTAAAGGTGCCTCTGAAACCCATCACTGCCAAAGAAACCCGATGGTCTACTAATACTAACATTATGGCCCTGATGTGCAGCTTTGAGCTGCAAGAAACATATTTTGGCATGGCATTCAAATAGTAACAACAACTCCAAACTTCGGTCTCCGCCTTAATCAGATTGGATTTTATTGGGCCAACATAGCCTCAGAGTTTTTTCCCTAATTTTGAAGAGGTACTCTTTCCTAAAAGAGGGCCCCTTTGAGAGAATGTTTGTTTGATGGAAAATCCTATTCCTCAGAGAAAGCACATGTCTGAGAGGCAGCTGCTCTCTATCTCCTAGAAGGGTTGCATGAGTTTGGCTCTGAATGAGATGCATCTGCTACAATTGTTACATAAATTCGCACTATATCTTCTGTCTAGCTCTTCCTTTCCACTGATAAAATGAACATAACTGCATTATTAAAACAAAGTGTAATCTCTAACAGTTTCACATATTGTTAAACTCAACATTGTGAAGCGCCGCAGCTGTCTAATTTGTTATAGTGTATACTAAAAGTATATACTTTTATATGGGCTGAATTTATAACAACATGATAGTTTAAACAAAGTGTTTTGTGAACTGGTAATTGCTACTTCTCCAGACACCATGTTCTTATAAACTGCCGCATAAGAACAGCCTGCATATTAGTATGTTTAGCAAATCTACCTTAAAGCGTTAGTTCGCCCAAAAAAGAAAGTTATATTTAAAAAAAAATATTGGCTCTTTCAAGGTTTATAATGGGAGTAAATAGTAAAATAGATTTTGAAGGCCAAAAAGTGCATTCATCCATCATAAAAGTAATCGATAGGGGGTTAATAAAGGCCTTCTGAAGCAAAGCGATGCGTCTTTGTAAGAAAAATATCCATAATTATAACCGGTAACGTCGGTCCGCGCATATAGAGTGTTCCCGGTGTGTTGACGTAGGCCTCTCGCAGCTCTTAGGGCTGGGCAAAAAACTCAAGCTCCTCCGACATTTCTCTTTAAAAATTATTGTATTAGATTTCCAATACATGACCGTTGTTTTGTTTGCGTCGGGTCCGAGTTCACTCTTCGGCAGGAACTCCGGAAGCCAGTGATTATAATCATGAGTATTTCTCTTACAAAAATGCACCACTTTGCCTCAGAAGGTCTTTATTATCCCCCTGGAGTCGTATGGATTATTATTTTTATGATAGATGGATGCACTTTTTTGGGCTTCAAAATCTCAGTTAATATTCACTGATATTATAAAGCTTGGAAGAGCCAGGATATTTTTTTAATATCTCCGATTGTGTTTGGCTGAAAGAAGAAAGTCATATACACATGGCTTGAGGGTGAGTGAATTCTGGGATCATTTTCATTTTTGGGTGAACTAACCGAAGGATCTAGGGTTTTCAAGAACAACCTGTTTTACTTTAAGAAAACAACCATACATTGGTTTTATTTTCTTTATTATTTGATTCTTTGTTTTTATATTTAACTTCATAATAATTTATAATAATTTGTAATTTATAGTTGATGTATCATTTATTCATATTATTGTTATTATTTGATTGCCATCATTTATTCATTTCATCATTTTATTATTATTATTAATTTATGTCATTTTATGTTTTTTTATTTTATATTACTTATTTTTATTTCCTTGCTCTTGCAATTCTTGGTATTGTTGTTAAATCCTACAATTGTGTGTTTTCAAGGGATGTTTCTCTTCACAGGAAGGAGATAAGAGAATGTCTCTATTTCAAGGTTTTATCGTCACAGGATGAGGTTGTGAAGTAGTCATTTTCCATTGTTTTTCCCTTGGTGTAATAACACTTATTGGAATTGTACTGGTCAGACGAAGTGTAACATCCAGACGAAGTCAGAGCATTGAGTGGTGTAACATCTAGATGAAGTCTGAGTAGCCTATTGAAACACACGCAACTATAAGATTAAAAAAACTCTGCTCTTTTATTATCATCACTCCGTCTCCTGCTTCTTCTCTTCTCTGGCTTTCTCAGTCAAACTCTCCGGCTGATAGAAGACTGTTAATAGAGTCTTGAGACAAGGCTTTTTTGTTGACAGGTTTGCTGGGTTGCACACACCAGACAAATGGATATCTTTTGACAAGATCCGGCGTCCGGGGCTGGATTTGATATTTCTGACGTGGAGATTTCCTCCGATGTAACATAACCCTTTAAGGATGTGGAACAGAACTTTCAGTCACAACTCCACCCAGAAACACAAAGCAAAAATATCTGTGCTAAATTACAGCAACACACACTGTTCTAATTGTGGGTGTTATTTACTGGTTAGTATTTAGCCTGCACTTTTCATCCAAATTAAAGGGATAGTTCACCCAAAAATTAAAATTACTCACCCTCAAGTCATCCTAGGTGTATATGACATTCTTCTTTCAGACGGATAAAATCGGAGTTACATTAAAAAAGTTAATAAAGGCCTTCTGAAGTGAAGGGGTGCGTTTATGTAAGAAAAATATCCATATTTAAAACTTTATAGACTAAAATAACTAGCTTCCGGTGGTCAGCTAAGAGTAACCCTTGATGCATGTGTACTGATGAATGCAGAAGTGCAGACGATAGAGCAAAACAAAACACCTGTCATGAATTAGAGTCTAAAACAAGAATTTCTAAAGAGAAATGGCAGAGGATTTCAGTATAAGAGAAGAGGGGCTTGATTTTGTTGCCCAGCCCTATCCGCGAGAGGCGTCAAAGCTTGCGATGCTCCTATACATCATCAGCGTCAGGGGTAACTCTTCGTACCGCTGACCGCCAGAAGTAAGTTATTTTAGTCTATAAAGTTGTAAATATGGATATTTTTTTTACACAAACGTGCTACTTCACTACGGAAGGCCTTTATTAACCCACAGAGCTGTGTGGAGCAGTTATATGATGGATAGATGCACTTGTATGGACTTCAAAAATGACCCAACAAATCACTGCAATTATAAAGTTTGGAAGAGCCAGCACTTTTTAAAAAAAAATATAACTCAGATTGCATTCGTCTGAAAGAAGAATGTCATATACACCTAGGATGACTTGAGGGTGAGTAAATCATAGGCTAATTTTCATTTTTGGATGAACTATCCCTTTAAATTATCCGGATTACATGCCAGATTTAGTAAAGCTCACATAGTTGAGAAAATGAACAAGTGGAAATTACCATCAATAAAAGGAGATTCATTTATTTTCACCTGTTGTTATATAACCGTGCAGATATCATTCTCTATTGTAGGCTACACGTCTTCATAAAATATTTCTTTTTAATTACAGTTGTTACAAGCTGTTGTAACATGCTTATGTTATGTGATTATTGGTTACTTGTTTACCAAGCACTTTTTTTTTATCAAAACTGAGTTACAATGTTCTGTTTATGTGCCTTGCTCAAGGGCTCAATGGTGACAGATTTGTGTTGTGAGCTCAGAAAAATTCCTATTCTCACATCAACTCACGAGCTAATTGCTATTTTCACGTAGACCCTTGAGCATAAAGACTCCAAACACACCCTTATTTGTTTCTAAACAAGACCACAGAGCTAATTTAGAATGCTTAATATATATATATATATATATATATATATATATATATATATATATATATATATATATATATATATATATATATATATATATATATCTGAAAATGTTTAAGTGCTAGGCAAACAGCATGAGAACAAATATATATTTTTGCAATTCAATGAGGAAAGCTATTTGCACTCCCATTCATCTCAGACTCAGTGGCACATTCTGAAGTAGTAGTTTATTTAGCGTTCAGTTCTGCTGCCAGAAGCCAATCACCTGAACATAAATGCTTGTGATTAATGACTCCAGGGCTTCAGGAAAATTACACCATGACAATGCTGATTGTCTGATGGCAACCCTTCACTAGCGACTAAGCCAGTGTCAAAAAAATGTCCAAGGCAGCAGACAGGGAAAAATATTTCACTTGTTGCTTCAGACCTCCAAAAATCTTTTTTTATATTTATATTTTAATTAAATGCTTTCCCATTTAAATGCTGCTTGAGTTTTGTGAACTTTTCGTATTTTCGGAGTGTTACTAAGCTATTCATGAGTTGTTTACATTTGCCGCACATGCGCTATTTTAAACGACGTGGTTTTTTTTGTAAATATAGTTCTTAACTATAATTAAAAGGGTGGATTACGCTCATAAAATGTCTTGCCGTTGACTTGGCCAAAGTATATCGTCTTAATGTCTAAAATTGTGTATTTGTAGCCACATGTGTACTTATAATGGTTGCTCAGATGCAGTTTCATTGTTAAAGGGATCCAATGGTGTTAAGACTTGTATGGCTTAATATAACATAAATTATGTCTCTTACTGAAATATGTAGTAGAAAACCAATGAAAGATTCACGTTATTTAAAAAATCCATTATATATTTGGACAATGGGCGGCGCCATTTTGTTTGCGTTCTAGGTCGATGACGTAGAATGGTTGCACTCGGCAATCAACTGGCGCTACCCGCAGCTATTTCTACCACAACACAACTCGAAAAATGTTTCAGAGTTAAACAGTTGCATTTAAAACACTCTCAAACACACGTGCACACAAACACTCTCTCACACACACAAATACACACCAACAGATCGGCGCGTGCGTGCACACTCACACACATGCATCTGACAGGGTCTCAATCGAGATCGCGTGCGCACCCACAAACACACACACACACACACACACACACATCTGACAGACTGCTCTGTCTCAATCGAGATGTGTTATGGGCTACCCTCGTCAGTCTCCACGACAGGGGCTGAATCTGAAATCGCCCCCTAAAACCTCAATCACTATTCCCTACGTTATCCACTAATACAGTTCACTTGATGAGTGAATGAAAACGAGTGAGTGAATTCGGACAGCTGTTGTGTGTACATCAGCTGTACAGTCATCATTGCGGTGCAATGTGGGATTGAATGAGTGCACTCAAAAACGTCCACTATATGGTCTGGACCCCACTACAAATGGCTGTTCCCTCAAACAATGCCCCATTTGAGGGTATATTTCGGATTAAGCCAGGGAGAGTGCTAGCCTGCCGAATCGGAACCAGGTGACAAACTAGGCAAGTCAACCTCATGTATAACCAAGGGGGTAATCCAGCCCCCGGAAAGTGTACCTTCCATTGGGGCGGCCATTGCTAACCAAGCCATCACCTGCTGTTAGCATCCCATTGACTCCCATTCATTTTGGCCTCACTTTGACAGCGAATATCTTTACATCTGAGGCGTTTAAAAACTCCATTTGTTCATTGTTTATTTCTAAACAAACACAACAATGTATAAAATGCTCCATTACCTTGTATCTTACACTATCGCCCCGTAGAAGTCGTTTTTGTAAAAAGTAGGCTAACGATTGCGTCATAACCACGCGGCTCCGTCGCTCTGTACCGTATAGACCCGAGGAGAAGCTCGCAGGCAATATTTTACTGTCTATGAGGCAATCGGGGGGACGTGGAGGCATAAACGCGATAGAGATGTTGCAGATCCTGCTTCATTCATCAAAAGTTGCTCCTGCTCACTCTCTCTGTCTCTGCAAGATTCGGTGATTCAGATTTTACGTTGCACAACTACTAGAAGACTTGCCACTGTCGGACAGGCTGATCACGTCACATCTACGTCGTCAAGCTCAGTCTGAGGCTGCACAGTACGCTCAGCCATCAGGAAGTGAGTGCTTCTACCTGACTTCAAATTTCCCCATTGAAGTCTATGGAGTCGCTGTGTCCATTTCTTTTACTGTCTATGTGTATAACATTACAGCTGATTGAGCGTGTGTGGATGTGTGTGTGTGAGCGCACGCGCCGGTATATTAGTGTGTCTGTGTGTGTGTGTGTGTGAGAGAGAGAGTTTGTGTGCACGTGTGTTTTAAATGCAATTACAAAGCAATTGATGGGTTTTGTTTAACTCTGAAAATTTTTTCGAGTTGTGTTGTGGTAGAAATAGCTGCGGGTAGCGCCAGTTGATTGCTGAGTGCAACCATTCTACGTCATCAACCTAGAACGCAAACAAAATGGCGCCGCCCATTGTCCAAATTTATAGTGGATTTTTTAAATAACGTGGATCTTTCATGGGTTTTCTACTGCATATTTCAGTAAGAGACATAATTTATGTTATATTAAGCCATACAAGTCTTAACACCATGGGATCCCTTTAATGGGGGTAGCTAGGGGTTCAATTTTCTCTCCTCTCACATTCATTACAGAGACCACAGAACTGAGTGTGTTGATTCACACACTATATATTAAACTATATATTAGAAATTAAATTAAATAACAACAATGCAAAAGATGATTAGTTAGCTCACATTGATGAGAAAATAAACAAGTGTATTTTTTTTTTAGAAATAAGGTCAGCACAATTTTGTCTCTTCTGAGCCAGAGGAAATTCAATTCTAATGTATTTGTATAGCGCTTTTCACAATACACATTGTTTCAAAGCAGCTTTACAGAAAGTAATGACCATATCATCTATATACAGGGGTTGGACAATGAAACTGAAACACCTGGTGTTGGACCACAATACTTGATTAGTATAGGGCCTTCTTTTGCGGCCAATACAGCTTCAATTCATGTTGGGAATGACAGATAGGCCTACAAGTATTCTCCCAAAACAGTGGTCAGGTCACTATGATGCTGGTGGAGGAAAACATTTTCGGACTTGCTTGTCCAAAACACCCCAAAGTGGCTCAAATATAATTTCGACCTGGTGACTGTGCAGGCAATGGGAGAATTTAAATTTCACCTTCATGTTCATCAAACCATTCAGTCACAAGTTTTGTTGTGTCGATTGGTGCATTATCATGCTGAGACACGGCACCCCCTTAAGGGTACAATGTTAAAACCATTAGGTGGTTTGGTAGTCAATATTGTAATGCGCGCAGAGGATCTCTTATCTCAGTATGGAGCTGGATTTGGTCAGCCGGAGAGCGCGCCTCACTCCAGAGCGCGTCCGGTCAGTGTTGAACTGCTTGAATACGTTCAAAGGCAGGACAGCGGTCCCACTGAAATTCTTTCAGAGGCTCCTGGGGCATATGGCATCTGCAGCCGCGGTAACGCCGCTCGGATTGCTTCATATGAGACTGCTTCGGGGCAAGCACGTACTGGTCCGCTCGGACAGCACTTTGGCCGTTGCGTACATCAACCGTCAGGGTGGTCTACGCTCCCGTTGCATGCTCCGGCTCACCCGCCATCTCGCCCGCCACTTTGTGCCATTCACATCCCAGGTGCGCTGAACCAGACAGCCAACGAGCTCTCTCACCAGTCGACACCTCCGGGCGAATGGCGACTCCACCCCCGGAGCGTCCAGCTGATATGGGACCACTTCGGAGTTGCACAGGTAGACCTGTTCGCTTCTCCGGACTCGACCCATTGCCAGTGGTACTACTCCCTGACCGGAGGTAGGCATAGATGCACTGGCGCACAGCTGGCCCCGGGACCTACGCAAGTATGCGTTTCCCCCAGTGAGCCTTCTCGCACAGACTCTGTGCAAGGTCAGGGAGGACGAGGAGAAGGGCTTGTTAGTTGCGCCATACTGGCCCAACCGGACCTGGTTCCTAGAACTCACACTCCTCGCGACAGCCCCTCCCTGGCCGATCCCCCTGAGGAAGGACCTGCTTTCTCAGGGGCAGGGCACTCTATGGCACCCGCGTCCAGACCTCTGGAATCTCCATGTCTGGTCCCTGGACGGGGCGCGGAGGTTCTAGGTGGCCTACCACAAGCAGTGGTAGACACCATCGCTTCCCCTCTACGAGGCGCCTCTACTCTCTGAAGTGGAATCTGTTCGTCGAGTGGTGCTCTTCCCGCCGGGAAGACCCCCAAAAGTGTTCGACTAACGTTGTGCTTTCCTTCCTGCAGGATGGGCTGGAGCGAAGGCTGTGTCCCTCCACCCTCAAAGTATACGTCGCAGCAATAGCGGCGTATCACGATGCAGTAGACGGTAAATCCTTAGGTTAGCACGACTTAATCGTCAGGTTCCTCAGAGGTGCGAGGAGACTAAATCCTCCTCGTTCTACCTCGTTAACCTCTTGGGACTTAGCCCTGGTGCTCAGAGCACTTCAGGGTCCCCCATTTGAACCTTTGCAGTCTGTTGAGCTAAAAATCCTGTCCATGAAGACAGTTCTCCTGATTGCATTGGCTTCAATCAAGAGGGTAGGGGACCTGCATGCACTCTCGGTCGACGAATCGTGCCTAGAATTCGGGCCGGCCAACTCTCACGTTGTCCTGAGACCCCGGCCTGGATACGTGCCCAAGGTTCCTACCACTCCCTTTCGGGACCAGGTGGTGAACCTGCAAGCGCTGCCTTCGGAGGAGGTAGACCCAGCCCTAGCTTTGTTATGTCCCATCCGTGCTCTTCGCGCTTACGTTGACCGGACTCAGAGCTTCAGATCCTCACAGCAGCTCTTCATCTGTTACGGAGGCCAGCAGAAGGGAAAGGCTATCTCCAAGCAGAGGTTGGCCCACTGGATAGTGGATGACATTGTCTTGGCTTACCAGTCCCAAGATGTACCTTGCCCGTTCGGGTTGCGAGCACACTCAACAAGGAGTGTTGCTTCTTCCTGGGCGTTGGCTCAAGGCGCCTCGCTGACAGATATATGTAGAGCTTCGGGCTGGGCGACACCTAACACGTTCGCTAGATTTTATAGCCTCCGTGTAGAGCCGGTATCTTCCCGCATTCTCGCCCCCAGTGGCCAGCAGCACTAAGTGCCCGTTCTAGTGTCGGCTTGCATACGCCACTCCCGCCCTCTGGGCCGGATACGTGCGTCTATTCTGCTCCAGTCGTGTTCCCCGGAAATCGGCTAACCCTGTGAGTTCCTCCGTCACCCCTTTGGTGTCAGACGTGGCGGCCATCTGATGCCAGGCCTGCACCCGTATGCTTGTGGAACGTGTGTGTAGGCTGGGTTCCATATGTTGCGGTCCCCTCACGGCTACCCCATATGTGTATTCTCCACGGTACCAGCTACCCTAATGTTCAATGAGGCAAAAGTCATAGTTAGTTGTAAATATGTATCCCCCATACTAAAGTATTACCATGTTTTTTTTGTGTGTTTTTTTTACAAAGCATTTTATTTTACCCTTGGAAAAGTAAAGTATGATGTTAATTATGGAAATATTTCATCATAGCTTCAGTTCAGGAGGGAGGCAGAAGATGGCTTACCATCAGCCAATACTGGCAGGCAGGCAGAGCGATGCTGATGAAAGGTAAGCTATAGGGCGTTGAGTTTCCCATTAAAACTCTGGTTAATCCAAGGAAAGGGGAGTATGGAAAATCAATTGAATCAGAGCACCTCTCCACATGCCCCAGCAAGTTTGTGTCAGAAGTTCAATATCAAAGGAGCATTTTAATATGCAGTATTTTCAAATTTCTAGCTAATAGAGGGTAAAATAAAATGTACAATACTATTTCTTATACCCAATCTGTGTCCCAAATGTGGGCAAGTTACAGAATAAAATTGCTTTCATAGAACAAATGAAGCATCTAAAACTGCAGTGTTTTGAAGAAAACAGTGGACTGCATCATGCATGTAATATATCTTTAACAGATTATAAATCAGCCATTGCTTATATCCTGTTTATACTTGTGCAAATGATATGACTCTTTAAAGATGTGTTAGCTTCAGTAAAGTTAACCGCTGTCTCTGCAGATTAGTCTTTTGGTGGAAAAATAGTTTGGAATTACTTCTGCAAACTTTGTGGCAATAACTTTAACAGCTCAATCAATTTAATTAATTTTCAAGCTGTTGTTATCTGTAAGTGTGGCTTTCTCATTGACCAACAGCCTTTATGATTTACAACACTGCATGTGGCTTAAAGAGACAGTGTTAAAAATTCTGCACAGTTTAAATCATCATAAACCGATGCACGCTTTATATATATATATATATATATATATATATATATATATATATATATATATATATATATTTATATATATATATATATATATATATATATATATATATATATATATATATATATATATATATATATATATATATATATATATATGTATATATTTATATATATTTATATATATAATATTATTGTCTGTAATTTTTAACAGCTCTGAACCTGCATGTAAAACCTTACAGACATTATGCCATTTTAAATCTGCCAGAAGGAAAGATTTACTTGCAAACGCCTCAAGAATAAGGCTCAGATTTGCAAAAATCCTATTAAATAATGCTTTTTGCACAGACTTCTGGAAAATTCTGATGATGATTTTGGCTTTACTTTCACTTTTAAGATCGCATAATAAAAATGGTTTATAAGCTCAGCTCTTGCCTGTGTTGACAATGTCATTACTTTATTAAATTCCATTAATGAGAATTATTCCTTTAAAACCCATACCCATGTACTCTTTCACACGCATTTCACATGTATTTTTTTAAGGTAGCCTAACATGCAACATATGTGCATGTGACCACGTAAGATACTTTTAAAATGTACAGTTTAGGTTTAAGTGTTTATGTACATATATACAGTAAATTGCAGTGCACAGTGATTTCTATTTGCTAGAATGCACTGTTTTTCTTGTTTTAGTCAGAATTTGAACCCGAAACAGGAGTGAAAGGTCAGGCTTTGATCAGGGGTTTAACTATTTACTCTTGTCCTGGTGTTTATTTTTCCTTGAGTACTTACAGATTTTGTGTGTTGATGCACAAAGTTTTTTTCTTTTTACTGTATTACATTTTGACAACTGTGTCCTATTTAAACAACTAATACCACAATTTTACCTCAGGCTTAGTTCCGCTCTTTGACTATGCACAAAACATTCAAATAATCTTGGTCAGTGTTCATCATTATGAAACATAAGCGATTTATAACAAATACATTGCATTTAGGAAATTTTTACCTATTGGTGAATAGCAAGAATATGCTCTACAGTTGTTTCACTCTCTCAAATAAAAGATTGGTGCCTTGTGAACAACACACAAATGAAATATAAAGGCATAAAACAGCAGGTTCCCTCTTATTTAGCAGCTCTAATTGAAGTAACTTGATATTGATATTTTTTCTAATAAAGACATTCTCTCACACTTTATGCAGTTTAAAACACTCCTGGTACTTTTATGAGTTTTCTTCTGCTAAAATTCCATTTGTAATTGATTTCACAACTTTTTATTTATTTTGAGAACATGGAAATATTGCACATTCATGTTTTACGCAGTAAACTTTGTAGTGAAGGATTCCTGCATATATTCTAAAACCTGTACACAAATATATTGAATACGGATATATGATACAGTGCATATATTTAGAACGTTGTAGCAATCCAAATGGTCACAGGCAACAGTTAAATAATATGTCAATAAAAAAAAATAAAAATGTTTATCAAGCATCACAATGTTGAATCTCATTGCGTATTTTTGAGGGACCGGCTTCATAGAACCCGGAAACCATCAGACCGTTTTTTACAAGGAGGGACAGAGCAGTGTAGAATAAAGGTCAAATATATGAAAAATAAGGCAATTTTTACAAAACGAAGCATGAACACATGTTACAGCCCACAAACACAATCAAGCCTTCGAAAGAATGTGTTTTACCACCCCTTTAAAACGTGTCTAGATAGCGTAAATAAAATTATTCTGGCTGATTAAATTGAGAATCACACTCCAACATGTCATAATGGCAAAATCATAACCCAATATATGATCATCATGATGATAACGTTCCCATGCCCACCGCGTCTCTGTATGACGCCAAAGGTTTCTCATTGGGGTTTCTCACTTGACCATGCTTCAGATTTTGACGCCTTGGGAGTGAGAACGGGTTGCAAATGCACACTGAATTCACCAAAACAAATGCAATGATGAAGTGAAACAATGTCTGAAAAGCCGATTTATTCCACTGGACTGATGAGGAGCAATGGAAAACCCAACCTGACACGATAACAGTAAAAACCCCTGTGACACCCGTGATATTTTCCAGTAGCCATTATTTAATCCAACACTTGCAGCACATATGCACATCATCTCCTGAAGACTGAACATTTGCGTATAATTCACTGGAATAAAGAGCAAACATCACACTCGTCACATCCATCATGCTTCAGGTACAGCGTATCCCTTAAAAACAGACTTCTGTTGATGCGATCAAAACAAAAAGAGAAAATTAAAAATAGACATATTTGACGGGTGATGGGTTTAGAACAGACCTGGACAGATTTTTGGACTGCCATTCAAGTGTTGTGCAAGTTGATAGTTCCGGAAAGATATTAGATTTAAGAAAATTCATACATGTGTGTTTGATCACATGTTTCCACACAACATACAGCAGATGTTAGATGCTTTATTCTGCATTCAAAAACTTTTGTTTATGGCTCGCACATCAAATCGCATATAAAATCCAATAACTTATTGTTTTTCTTTATATATTTTTCATATCGACTGCAATGTCACAGGCCTGCACTTTATGGGCGGAATTTCAAACAACTGAAGGCCATACTGAAATACACTTTAATTTGGCATAACTAATTTATTATGATGGCAGCCTGGATCATTTTATAAGCTACTGAGAAGAAAGTTATTTATGTGATCATTACTGCTGAAACCAGCTACTGTAACTGAGGATTTTATATAAGTAGTTTCATTTAGGTGTTTGTTTTAATCAAGGACTGGAAAAACTATTTACAAGCAAAAGTTAAAGTTTTTTAATGCATGCTATAAAACTTTGTTCCCTTAAAGCAGGATAAACTGTGCCACAGGAAATTTTATAGATTCCTTTCCTTGGAAAAGAACATATTTTCCCCCTGGATTAATGTGGAGATATCACAAACTAAGCCTGATAAATGGTCATGGATAAGAGTCTACCATCGGTCAGGTCATGCACCTCGCAGGACTAAAGTATTGGTCTTAATCAAAACGAAAGACATTATTCTGCTTCGAGTTACTTTAGGCTTCTGTAAGTCAGGGCTGGAAATAAGATACATATGGAAACCTAGTATTAGAGGAAAAGTGGAAAATCTGTTATATAATGTAAAACAGAACTGGTGAAATTTGATTGATACGTGTAAAATTTTTTACATTTAAAATGTTTTTAAATCAAAATCTTCATAGAGCAAACACAGTGGCCACACACCTCATTTGTTTTATGGGGATATAATTATTTTTATTCTGTACAAACTGTATATTATATACTCTAAACCTAGCCATCAAGCAAAACTTTCAGCATTTTCAAAAAACATAATTTCGTATGATTTATTAGCCGTTTTCCTCATGGAGATCAAACCATTTCCCCACAAGGTAAAACATGACCCCTCCCCCCCGTGTTTACGTGTTTCAGGCAGATTTTTTCCGTGACTTTTTCTGCACGTTACATCGTTATGCCAAATTAACAGTCAGTCATGCATTCACTCATTCATCCGATTTGTTCAAAATACTGATTCATTCAGGAATGACACATCAGTCTCGGAGACGCTAAGGTTGTTGTTGCACAATACTCTGTCTAAAATGTAAGTTACTCAATATTTTTTTTATTGAACTGTGGTATACAAGCCCACACACAATCATGCTGTTTTTGTTGTTTACCTGCGGCCTTGTGCCTAGAGCACACAGCGGTTCTTGTTATTCTGAACAACAGCACTGTTGTTATTGTCATATTGCTTAATTTATAAGCTAACAGCCTCTAGACATGTCTAGGCTACAAAATGTACATATAGCTACATTATAAAACACGCAGTAAAGTTCCTCTCTCGATACAATGCACATGGGATACAAATCAAAACACATTCTTTTATTACATTTCGATCATTATTGAGTCATTGTAGAGAGCTATATAACCACTTGATATTAATAATCACTGCCAATATAACTCTAGATATACAGTAGGCTAAGTAAGATCCAAACGCACCCGGAAAGCTGTATTACTGCAAGGCTCTTTAGGCAGAGGGCTGGAAAATTCCTTTGAGTGAGCCAAGAGAATGTTCCTGTGATAAGACCAGCCACTGCTCAGGGTGACAAATGATTTCAATCTACAGAGATCAAACAAACTGTTTAATGAGATGCATAACCACGAACTTCAGCACACATTTATCATTGCACATCCATAATGAGATGAGACTGTTATAGATGTAGGAGTGTGTCTCCTTTTATAGATATATCTATCTATCTATTTCTAGTTTGGCTCCTGCAATGGGTAGGGGGGTGTCCTATCCCTGTGCGTTGAGCCGACCAGATGAACCAGTTGTTTCCAGTGCTGACGGTCTTGTGCCAGCTGCTCTGCATCCTCCACAGCAACTCCATGTTGTTGGAGGTCGCCCGCAAGGACGTCAAGCCATCGGGTGCGGGGTTTACCTCATGGTCGTCTCCAGTTGTAAATCTGAAGCTTCGTCTTGCGTGAGATGGTCTGGTGCCGCAAGAGTGTTTTCCAGAGAGACTGCAGGGCTGACGCAGCCAGGGCTCTTCTGCGGGTAATCTCTGGTTTTAGGTCCCCGTTGTCTGTCACTATGGATCCCAGATACACAAAGTTCTTGACAGGCTTCTACAATGTCATTGCCAAGCCGCAGGGAAGGTGGATGCGGTCTGTCACCGACGTACATGAACTTGGTTTTCATCCAGCTCACCTGGTTGCCAAGCTTCTCAGCCTCTTCACTGTATGCCCAGAGCGTCTCTCAGCTGGCTGTAGGACGTGCTGAGCAGGATGGTGTCATCAGCGTACTCCAGGTCAGTCAGGGTGTAACTGCCGAAGGACACTCCGGGGACCCGCTCACAAACCCTGGACATCAGATGGTCAATGATGCAGTTGAAGTGGTCAGGAGCAGCCAAGCAGCCCTGGCGAACGCCACTGGAGATGGGAAGCCCGTCTGAGTCTCTGCCGTTGATGCGGACACAGCTCTGAGCGTTGCTATAAAGCAACTTGAACAGGGCAACGATCTTAGGTGGTGCTCCAAGGGCGTGTAGGATACTCCACAGTGAAGTGTGGCAAACGGTGTCAAAGGCAGCCTTCAGATCTATGAACCCGATGTAAAGATGGCAGTCTTTACGGAATTCAGAGGTCTTCTCTATCAGCAAGCGAACGGCAAAGATTTGGTTTGTTGTGGAGTGGTTTGGCATGAAGCCAGCCTGCTGGGGACGGCAGCTGCTTCTGATGGCTGGGAGAGCACGAGTGAGCAAGATCCTGGTAAAGAGCTTGCAGGGGATGGAGAGAAGGGTAATGCCTCTTTGGTTGCCGCAGACTAGCCTGTCACCCTTACGTTTCCAGAAGGGCAAGATGACTCCTCTGGTCCAGTCGTTGGGAAGCCTCTCTGTCTCCCACACCTCATTGAATATGTGGGTAAGCCACTCGACAATGCTTTCACCGCCTGATTTTAGCATCTCAGCTGTTATTGCACAGATGCCGGGGGCTTTCCTGTTGTTTAGTTTTTCCAGAGGGGCTCTGACTTCCTAAGGTGTGACAGGGTCTGTACTGCAGACAGCACTGGGGGCTGCAGCGTTAGCGGCCGATGAGATGACCGGATCAGCCGGGGAGGTACCGTGCTGCAGAAGGAGGCTGAAGTGCTCTTTCCAGCGTTCGAGGCCGTTTGCTTTCTTGGTTATAAGGTTGACATCAGAATCTTTCACCAGGGCTGTCTTGATGCGTGGGCCATTACGAGCTTTGCACAGCAGACTAAAGACACGGCTCATATTGTTGTTATTGGCCGTGGACTCTAGATGTTTAGCTTCTGCTTGCCAGAACTTCTCCCTATCCTCAGCTATAGCCACCTCGGAGCCGGGCCTCACACCGCCGGTCGATGATGTTAAGTGTCCTCTCCGATATCCAAGGCTTTTTCGGGGAAGGTCGAAAGCATCCGAAGACATTGTGAGCTGACTGGATGACACTTTCCTTGAAGGTCTGCCAGTCGTTCACCTTGTCGGTAGCCAGGTTATCAAAGGTGCTGTGGATGGCGCGACTGAAGTCTGTGGCGATGTTTGGGTCACTGAGTAGTGAGGAGTCCAGGCGAGGCTGTGTCTTGGTGTGCTGGTTAGCTCGCAGCTTTAACCTGAGCTGGGCCACCAGCAGGCGATGGTCTGTGTTGCCAAGCTCTGCTCCTCTGTACACACGGCAGTTGGTGACAAACAGCTTCCAGCGTCGAGAGAGGATATGGTCTCACACTTTCCTGGTTCTGCCATCTGGGATGTACCATGTCCAGTGATGGATAAGCTTCCGGGGAAACCAGGTTTCAGCAATGCAGAGGTTGTTATGGTGGCAGAGAAGGAGTACACGGTTACCGTTGTCGTTTGTAGACCTGTCAGCAAAGGTTGTGCCGACAGGTGAGCCTGTGGACCGATCACTGCTAGACAGAGTGGCGTTGGCATCGGTGAGGATGATGGTGATGTCGTGTGGTGAGGCTTGGCCAACAGCCTGATGGAGTTGGTCAAAGAAGGCATCCTTCGCATCCTCATCAGCGACATCGGTGGGGGCATAAGCAACGATTACTGTCATCTTACCGTGTTGGTGGAAAAGGCGGGCCGACAGTAATCTGTCGCTCAGGGGAGTCCAGCTGATGAGAGTATTGCAGAGTGCCTTTGGGATGGCAAGTGCCACGCCAAAAAGGCCTGTCCGTCTCTCGGGCCACTCAAGAAGTAGCAATGGTCGCCTGCTGTTGTTTCGCCATTGCCGTGCCATCAAACTTCACAGAGCCCTGCCAAGGAGATGTTATAGCGACAGAGCTCTCGGGACAGCAGGGTGGCTGCTCCGGGGCGAAGGACTGTCTGGACATTCCATGTGGCGACTCGGGTCCTGCGACAAAGGTTGATCCGTACTCGTTGGTTGGGGGCAGGCTGGGGTCCATTACCATGTTGGGCAGTCCGGCTACTTCTTTCTGATCGGTTTCGTAACAAAAGGTTTTCTCCTGGGTGGGTTGTTAGCCCTCCGCAGGATAGTCGGTTGGTGGGGCTGCCACCTCACAGCATACCGACATGCTGGGGTCTTTGTTTGTCTGGAACCTACCCTGTAGACCGGCCCGCCTAGGGTGACCCTACCAGGAGCAAGCTCCCGACGGTATCGCTCTCCAGGGTCACTGGAACATGCAAGCCCCTCTCGCCACGTCAAGGCCAGAACCCAAAAGAGGGGGTTAATAGATATATGCCTGTGAGAATTAGTGTGTGTGTTTCTGAAAGATGCCCTTAAATGGGCCCACACTACCATCACTACCATCAAAAACTTGGAATAATTAAGATTTTTTTGTATTTCTTATCAGCTTTGTCATTACAGGAATACATTACATTTTAAAATATATTCAAATAAAAAACAGTTATTTTAGATTGTAATAATATTTCACAATATTGCTGTTTTTACTCAGGTTTTATTAATCAAATATATGAAGCCTTGGTGACCAGAGTTCCTTGGCTAAGTTTTGTTTTTTTTTCCGGTGAAAGAAATACAAACCCAAATCCCAAAAAGTTGGGACATTTTGTAAAATGCAATAAAACCAAGAATCTGTGATTTGTTCATTCTCTTGAACCTTTATTTAACTGACAAAGGTACAAAGAAAAGATTTTAAAAGTTTTCACTGACCAACTTAAGTGTATTGTGAAAATAGAAACAAATTTAAATTTTGATGGCTGCACACTCCAAAAAAGTTGGGACAGAGGCAAAATAAAAGTGAAAAGCTTATATTCTATCCAAGTTAATTTCTTTTGAAACAGTGCACAATAGGTGAATTGGTAATAGGTGAAGGTATCGTGATTGAGTGTAAAAGTTGCATCTCAGTCTTTGCAAGCAAAGATGAGTCATGACTCATGGCTCATCACTTTGTGCCAAATATCATGAGAGAATTGTCAAACAATTCAAAAATCACATTTCTAAATGCAAGATTGCAAAGAATTTAGGTCTTTCACCTTCTACCATACATAATATTGTGAAAGATTCAGGGAATCCAAAGAAATTTCAGTACATGTAGGGCAAGGCAGGAGACCTCCGTTGAATGTGCATGACCTCTGAGCTCTCAGACGGCATTGCATGAGAAACCGTCATACTACTCTGTTAAATACAGCCACATGGGCTCAGGAGTTCTTTGGAAAACCCTTGTCACTTAACACAGTCTGCCGCAGTATCAAGAAATGCAACATGAATCTCTATTGTGCAAAGAGAAATCTATACATCAGTTCTATGGGCAGATGCCGGCGAGTTCTCTGGTCCTGAGCTCATTTCAGATGGTCTAAAAGACAGTGGAAATGTGTGCTGTGGTCTGATGAGTCCACATTTCAACATTGAGTTCTCAGTCCCAAAGACGAAAGGGACCATCCAGACTTGCATCAGTGACAGGTGCCAAAGCAAACACCTGTTATGGGGGTACATCAGTGCAAACGGCATAGGTGACTTGCATATGTGCTAAGGCACCACTGACGTGGATGTGTATATTGGGATTGTACAGAGACATATACTGCCATCAAGATGATATCTTTCTTTGGAAGCAAGACAATGCCAGGCCTCATTCTGCACATGCTAAAACGGAATGGTTTCTAGACACTCTACACCATAGAAGGGATGTGCTTCACTCACTGCCTGCCGTCCAAATCTGTCTCTTATTGAAAATGTATCTGCCCATCATGAAAAGGACAATCAGACAACAATGACCACTGACTGTTGAGCATTTAAAAAGTGTAATCAAAAGGAAAGGTGATGCGACACAGTGGTAAAATGCCTCTGTCCCAATTTTTTTGGACTGTGTAGCAGTCAAAGTCTAGCAGACAAAAATGCGTTTATATTTACACTTAAGCTGGTCAGTGAAAAGAAAACTTTGAAAATCTTTTCTTTGTCAGATAAATAAAGGTTCAAGAGAATTAACAAATCACAGATTCTTGATTTTATTGCATTTTACAAAATGTCCCAAATTTTCTGGATTTGGGGTTGTACATAAATGAAGAACACTTAAAAATAAAGGTGCCAGGAAGAACCAAAAAGGGGTTTTCACTGCAATGCCATAGAAGAACCATCTTTGGTTCCCTGAAGAACCGTTTTGGGAAAGGTTCTTTAAAGAACCATTTTTTCTAACCATTTTATAGTCTAAAGAACCTTTCTTCGCTATAAAGAACCTTGTTAGCAATGGAAGGGTTCTTTGTATATTTACGGTTCTTCATGGAACCACACACCTCGCCAAAGATCCTTTATTTTTAAGAGTGAAGAAAGCCAAAATATTAAATGGATGTATATTTACTTTACTGGGTAATCAACTATTTTGTAAAGGGGGGTTAAAATGACAATTTTCACCCAGATTACGGGGTGTTAAAGAGACAATATGTAAGATTTTTTTTTAAAAAAATATCCAAAAGCAACTATAACAGTGTTATATATTTTGTTGACTTGTGTACTGACATTTTCCCAAACGTTTCTAACAATGTTTAAATCCAGAGAAATCAGCTATTTTAACCAGTGTTATGGACCGTGGCTTTGTGTTGCATGTCAATGACGTCATATCCGCGCTACCCTTGATTTCCATAGAAACTATGGAAACACCAAAGACACTTTAATATAGTATGCATTTTATTAGACAGGCGAGCAACTGTTTGGATGCATTTATCAACAGAAAACGAATCATTGTTATACAGCGTAACACAGTTAGTCTCATTGTTTGAATCGCTTGTTTTCTTGATTCACCACGAGTAACGTTTTGACCATGCCTCAGAGACAACACTATTTTGTCAAGTGGCTTACATAATCAGAGAGAGATTTCTCCATCATATATTAAAAAAATGAATTGCATGTAATTTATCAACAGTCATTTAGTTATCCTGTTTTATTAATATGTTATTCTAATATCATAGATTACTGCAAAGTGCAACAAGTCTTTCATACCAGCCACCGAGTGAACGCACAGAGTAATGCTATAGCATAACTTTTAACACACTCAAATGTATTTAGTATGATTGTTTTAACCATGTAAAGTAAAGTAAAATATCACACAGTGTAGCTTTAATAAAACTTTAACACATTCACTCATTCATGAACATGATTTCTGCCCGAGTCCGTCGGATTTCTTTCCATCGGCTGTGGAGGTGAAGAGTCAAGACTACAACTCCCATGATTCCACGCACATTCATCGCGTCATCAAGCTACGCCTTTGTTTTGAATAAGCGACCTCTAGCGGTCTTTAAAATGACTTTAGAAAGGTTGCAGCATCATCATTTTATTTTTACACAGAGATTGTTCTATTAGTAAAATCTTATTAGAATCATTAATAAAACTGTCTGGTCTCAGAGGAAGAAGACCATTTAATTTCCTAGGTTGTCAAACCTTCTCCATCTTTACACTTGTTTGTGAAGAAAATAAAAACTGTTATAATTTCATTCTGTTGGCCATTTTCATGGATCTAGAATGTCTTAGTAATCAAATTGTCTGCCATAAGCACTGCTTTTGAAGAAGGTGTTCAAAGGAATAACATCAAAAATCATGAAATTGAAATGGTAAGCTTGTACAGTAGCTTTTAGCAAAAATCTAATCAAATAGCCTAATAAAAAAAGGATTAAAAGGAAGATGATAAATGAAAGTAGTTTTTAGATTTTGAAGCAAAAACGATAAGGGTTAGGTAGCCTATCCTAAGACAGCAGCGAGACTTTTGTGCTTTTAAATGTTCTCAATAAGAAAATTGTCAAATTTAAAAATTAACCCATTATATGTTCAACTTTATTTAATCAGTGGAAAGTTATTTAATGTAATAAATATATATTTTTAATGAAGGATTTATTTAAATCCCTACTGCACAGTGGAAGAACCCCCGTCTTTCAAGAGTTAAAAGTGAGAGACGTTTTGAAACGTAGTGTCTATCATTGTCCACTAGAGGACAGCATTGATCACGAATTGAATCACAGAAGTTGGTTGTGGGTAAGTGAGGTTCATGTGTCTTACATTATTTACATATTGTAGCACACATTGACAGATTTTTAAAGGTATAAAAGCATCATTTTTAAATCTCTTGGAATCCAATAATTGTATTCAGTTGCCTGTTGTAATGTTCTATTAATCATTTCTCACATTTCATTTAGCATTCCAAAACGAGCATTTGCTTATGGATTTTTGATAGTTTGTCAATATTTAAGTTAATATGTTGTTATGTTGTAGAAATTATGGTTACAAATTTGTCATTCAGATAACCTAACATCTTATTAGAATCACATAATTTAGAGAGAGAGAGAGAGAAGGATTTTTTTTTAAAAACACCACATTCCCCTATTCAGCATTGTTTCCTTTAAGTGTTTTGTTCTTGGAACATAATTTGGTTGACTGATTTGTATACAGCACACACAGATACACTGATTCATGTCTGTCAAAGAAAGTAAATAGCGAAAAGGCAGGATCCCTTAGCTGTTGAGCTAATTTCTGTCCCTGCGCGTCACAATCTTAAAATAAAAGATCAAATCTATCCCAGTTTCCAAAAGTAATTGACCTGTGATCTTTCATTGGAAGTCTCTCACAGACTGGCACAGTCAGATTTGCATTTTTTTCTCTATATTTAACAGCTAGTCATAAAAAGTCCTGTATTGTTAGTCAAAAACATTGTGACTTTTCACGTTATAAGCTGTGCATGACTTGATGTAATTTTATGCACCTTCTACCATTAAAGTTTTTGTAAGTAATTTGTTAAACTGTCCAAAAAAAAGTGATTTTTAAGCATGTTTTAGCATATTTACATGTACCCTCAGTAATTACTTTATGGTCTTTTTAATTTTAAGAGTTTATTCAGTTCAGTGGTTGGCACTTACCAAACTGAGTACAATTGATGTCACAAACACTGACATACTTGTCTATGTCTCCCTAACAAGTAACCAGATACATGGAGTGACATTTAAGTGGCTGTGTATCATCATATCGATCTTTTTTCTTGTTCTTTTTTTGTCTGCTCAACCTTTTTGACTTGTTCATTCACATGTTGTTCCACAATTTTTAAGTGCATAAAAAAATCAAATATGTAGCCTTGGGTCACTTTAAACTGTATGTGTGTGCCATAAGTATCATATTTGAATTGAGAGCTGTAGTAGAGGGAAATGTATATATATCTTCACTTTTTCCACATTTTGTTATGTAACAGCCTTATTCCAAAATTGATTCAATTCATTATTTTCCTCAGAATTCAACAAACCATACCCCATAATGACAATGTGAAAGAAGTTTGTTTGAAATCTTTGAAAGAAATCACATGTCACCTGTGGTAAATTCAGTTGATTGGACATGATTTGGAAAGGCGCACACCTGTCTATATAAGGTCCCACAGTTAACAGTGCATGTCAGAGCACAAACCAAGCTATGAAGTCCAAGGAATTGTCTGTAGACCTCCGAGACAGAATTGTATCGAGGTACGGACTCTTCCTATAGCTGGCCGCCCAGCCAAACTGGGCCTTAATCAGGGAGGTGACCAAGAACCTGTGACTCTGACAGAGCTCCAGCATTTCTCTGTGGAGAGAGGAGAACCTTCCAGAAGAACAACCCTCTCTGCATCACTCCACCAATCAGGCCTGTATGGTAGAG
Source organism: Gobio gobio (assembly GCF_949357685.1). Classification (NCBI taxonomy): domain Eukaryota; kingdom Metazoa; phylum Chordata; class Actinopteri; order Cypriniformes; family Gobionidae; genus Gobio; species Gobio gobio. The sequence continues at coordinate 40,745,030 of NC_137114.1, forward strand.
TGGTCAGACGGCACATGACAGCCCGCCTGGAGTTTGCCAAAAGGCACCTGAAGCACTCTCAGACCAGAGACTAGTCAGGATCGAGGGAAAGATGAATGCAGTAATGTTCAGAGACATCCTTGATGAAAACCTGCTCCAGAGCGCTCTGGACCTCAGACTGGGGCGAAGGTTCATCTTCCAACAGGACAACGGCCCTAAGCACACAGCCAAGATAACAAAGGAGTGGCTCTGTGAATGTCCTTGAGTGGCCCAGCCAGAGCCTGGACATGAACCAGATTGAACATCTCTGGAGAGATCTGAAAATGGCTGTGCACCGACGCTCCCCATCCAACCTGATGGAGCTTGAGAGGTCCTGCAAAGAAGAATGGGAGAAACTGCCCAAAAAATAGGTGTGCCAAGCTTGTAGTATCATACTCAAAAAGACTTGGTGCTAAATATACTTATGTTTTTTGTTTTTTTTATACATTTGCATTATGGGGTATTGTTTGTAGGATTTTGAGGAAAATAATGAATTTAATCTATTTTAGAATAAGGCTGTAACATAACAAAATGTGGAAAAAGTGAAGCACTGCAAATACTTTCCGATGCACTGTTTATATATATATACTTATACTTTTTGCCGTTAAGATAACTTGGAAAAAGTGTCCCAATCAACCTGAATTCACCCTATACACAGATCAGGCATAACATTATAACCTAATATTGTGTTGTCCCCCTTTTGCTGCCAAAACAGCCCTGACATGTCGAGGCATGGACTCCACGAGACACCTTAAGGTGTGCTGTGGTATCTGGCACCAAGATGTTAGCAGCAGATCCTTTAAGTCCTGTAAGTTGCGAGGTGGGGCCTCCATAGATCGGACTTGTTTGTTCAGCGCATCCCAGAGATGCTCGATTGGATTATGATCTGGGGAATTTGGAGGCCAAGTCAATACCTCAAACTCGTTGTTGTGCTCCTCAAACAATTCCTGAACCATTTTTGCTTTGTGGCAGGGTGCATTTTCCTGTCTAGCCATCACAAATTGGCCCTTGTCAAACTCACTCAAATCCTTACGCTTGCCCGTTTTTCCTGCTTCTAACACATCAACTATGAGGACAAAATGGTCACTTGCTGTCTAATATATCCAACCCACTAACAGGTGCCGTGATGAAGAGATAATCAGTTTTATTCACTTCACCTCTCATAATGTTATGCCTGATCGATGTGTGTATATGAAGACTTTAGATGCAAAAGCCTCTAAGTCCGTCTGACGTTTTTCTTTAAAATAAGCTTTTTTGTCAGGCTTCTATGTATAGGTTTCTACCTAAGTACCGCTACTTTGAATGGGCTGAGGCTGGGATTTAGTGGGTTTGAAGTGAAAGTATTTTATGAACGAATACTATATGCGCAGAGCATTCACTCAGTATCGTTATCTCATTTTTGACAAAAGTGGCTTTTAGAGGCTTTTGCATCTGAATATTATATATATATTAGGGCTGTCAAAAGATTAATCGCGATTTATCGCATCCAAAATAAAAGTTTGTGTTTACATAATATATGTGTGTGTACTCTGTTAATTATTATTTATATTTAAATACACACACAAGCATGTATATATTTAAGAAAAAAATATTATTTTTATATATAAAACATTTATATATATTATAGATTATATAAATGTACATACAGTATATACATGCAAATATTTCTTAAATATATACATGAATGTGTGTGTATTTATATATAAATAATAATTAACAGAGTACACACACATATATTATGTAAACACAAACTTTTATTTTGGATGCGACTAATCGCGATTAATCTTTTGACAGCCCTAATATATATATATATATATATATGTATCTATATCAACTTGCTGTTTGGATTTAAATAGGCAAATACTTAAGAGTCTGAAAATATCTGAAATCAAAATATTGATTTTGATTTCATGAGGACTTTAGCGTTTTCCACTTCTGATCTAATTTCTAGCGAGAAATTATTACTGTAGTAATTAAATATTTGTTTAGTTCTAGATCATTAACCTTTACACTGCCTCAGAATTCTGTCAAAAATCAATATTGTGACGTACCTTTGTACGCTTATGCTACCTTACAAGTTATTGCCTGATAAGGCAGCGAGACAACAAGTCAGCTGCCTAGGTTTTCGGATGCAGCCTAAGACTGGATCATTATTGCTGTGATTATTATGCTACAATACCAAAAATGATTGATGCATCTCTTGATGGAAATAAATGTTGTGAAGTTTTTCCACCAAAAGGGCATCAGTTTTTGGTCAAGATCTTGTCTTGACAATGCAAGAGTTGAGCGCACTGTAATGTCTCCTCCAGCACATCCCAAAGACTTTCAATTAATTTAAGGTCTGGACTCAGAGGTACCAATTCATGTGAAAATGATTCTTCATTCACAATTTGAGCCTGATGAATCTTAACATTGTCATCCTGAAATATAGCCATGATGTGTTTTCCTACATGGTTTTTAAAAAAATTAAAAGCTATTCGTCAATTATTTAGAAGAACTATTGCCAAACATATGCCATAGAAACATCACTGCAATAATGATCCAATCATAGACTCTTTCCCCCGGTTTCACAGACAATGCTTAAGCTAATCCTAGACTAAAATGCATGTTTGAGCTGTTTTAACTGAAAGAATCTTGCACTGACAAATCTTAAAATATGTCAGTGGCATTGTTTTGTCTCAAGATGCACACCAGTAATGTTTTTTTCTTGGGCACGTTTATAAAAGTTACTTAAATGTCCTAATTGAACTAAGGCCTAATCCTGGCTTAGTCTAAGCCCTGTCTGTGAAACCGGGCCTTTAAGTATTTGCCTACTTAAATCCAAACAACTTTTTTTTTTGCCGAGCAGTGTACACACACACACACACACACACACACACACACACACACACACACACACACAGTCTGGTGCGCTATCCTTCTGGGGACTCACCATAGGCGTAATGGTTTTTATACTGTACAAACCGTATTTTCTATCCCCTTACACTGCCCCTGCCCCTAAACCTAACCCTCACAGGAGACATTCTGCATTTTTACATTTTCATAAAAACTCATTCTGAATGATTTATAAGCTTTTGTGCCCGTGGGGACCTAAATTGAGACACGAGTCCCCATGAGTCTGTCTACAGTCAGGTTGAAGTCCCCACCAGGCTAGAAAAACATGTACACACACACACACACACACACACACACACACACACACACACACACACACACACACACACACACACACACACACACACACACACACACACACACACACACACTATTTTTACTGTATATTTGATCAAATAAATGCAGCTTTGGGGAACTTTTTGAAGAGACTTAAACATTGTCTTAAAGGGATAGTTCACCCAAAAATGAAAATTATCCCATGATTTACTCACCCTCAAGCCCTCCTAGGTGTATATATCTTCTTACAGACAACACAATTGGAGTTATATAAAAATAATTCCTGGCTAAGCTTTATAATGGCATGGCATTATTATGCATGGCAGCCCAAAATTTGAAGGTCAAAAATGTGCATCCATCCATCATAAAAGATATCCACACGGCTCCGGGGGGTTAATAAAGGCCTTCTGAAGCGAAACAATGTGTTTGTGTAATAAAGATATCCATATTTAACTCATTATAAAGTAAAATATCTAGCTTCCACCAGACCACCTTCCGTATTCAAAAAACATAACTGACGTGACATATGACGTTTGACGTAGCGTAAGTGTTTTGAACTGCGAAAGGCATTACACTTTCTTCGCAAGTTGACAGTCCGCCGGAAGCTTGATATTTGACTTTATAAAGTTTTAAATATGGATATTTTTCGTACAAAAATGCATCACTTCGCTTTGCTTCAGAAGGCCTTTATTAACCCCTCGGAGCCATATGGATTACTTTTATAATGGATGGATGCACTTTTTTGCGTTCCAAATTTTGGGCTCCTATTCACTGCCATTATAAAGCTTGGAAGAGCCAGGATTTTTTTTTTATATAACTCCAATTGTGTTGTCTGTAAGAAGATATATACACCTAGGATGGCTTCAGGGTGAGTAAATCATGGGGTAATTTTCAGTCAACTATCCCTTTCATGAGCTTTTGAATGGTAGTGTATATACTTCCATTTAATTTTCTTACAGCCACTTTCTATTTTGTGAAGCTCAACTATCTTTTGCTGCACATCAGAATATTATTTGGTTTTACTCATTGAGATGGATGATTAAAGGGGCTATATGCGTTTTTCTGAAATTTAAACTCGCGACTGACACCTGTGGCCAAAAAACAGAACTGCTCTTATTTTCTGCTCGCTCTCGCAGCGGTGGTGACGTCACATCCGCAGACAGCGCGGGAAAAGACGACCCGCCAGAAAATAGGAAAAATAGGATACAGGCTTATAGGTGCACCCACTGTGAGCGGACAAGGTGTCAGTATGCTCATCAGGAGATGTTTGAGTCATAAATGGTAAAATAAAAAGGCTATTGTTACGTTTATTTTGGGGGAAAAGTTGCATATAGCCCCTTTAAGGTAATTTGACCTTTGTGTTTCCTCATATTTATACTTCTGTGAAACAGGAAGTCATGGCTGGACCCTGTCACCCTGGTGTGCTAAAAAAAATGTAAATATGGATAGACTTCAGATATATTTTACTCATAAGAATTTCTAGGGGTGCCAATAATTGTGGCCAACGTGAACTAGAGAATAATATACCCCCCCCCCCCCATCCGCAACACACACACACACACACACACACACACACACACACACACACACACACACACACACACACACACACACACACACACACACACACACACACACACACACACACACACACACAATTGTTTTACTTCAATGAAAGGTTAGATTTTTAATTTTTTTTTTTTAATGAAAGATCAAAAGGATGAACTATACAGATTTACTTTCACACCATTGCTTATATTTACCAAGGGTGCCGATATTAGTGGATGGCACTGTACATAATATTTTATTGCTGTGTTCTTCTTTATTAAACAAATATTTTAAAGAGCACATTTACAACTACATTTCCTATTTAGATTTCTAAGAGATACAGTCAGCATTATTAATGGGATAATTTCCTGGAACCCACGTAGAAACAGGAAGAAGTGTGCTTTTTGAAAGTCATGAGTCACTTGAAAGGACCAACACACAAATCATTGTTTTGGCAGTTACACAGTCCCAACAACCCAACATGAAAAGTCACTAAAATACACTGAACAAAATTATAAACGTAACACTTGTTTTTGCCCCATTTTTCATGAGCTGAACTCAAAGATCTAATACTTTTTAAGACTATGTACACAAAATGCCTATTTCTCTCAAATATTGTTCACAAATCTGTCTAAATCTGTGTTAGTGAGCACTTCTCCTTTGCCGAGATAATCCATTCATCTCACAGGTGTGGCATATCAAGATGCTGATTAGACAGCATGATTATTGCACAGGTGTGCCTTAAGATTGGTACATACTCTGCAAGAACAAAGAAACGTGTTAGTTTTCTCGAGGTGGCAAGAACAAGAACAAAGGTCATTCTGGCCTGTACATTCCATACTTCACGACAAAAGCAGGTGCCGAACATCTCTGTTTCTCCACATTAACCCCGCTCTCTTTAAAATTATGACCAATCACAAAATAGTTCTCGGACACCCACAAGAAAAAAAGTTCTGCTCAGGCGATGTGTCGAGAACGAGCTGCGAGAACTTCCAAACCAGAGAACAAAATGACGTCATGAAAACCAGTCAGTATCTGGTGTTGCCACCATTTGCCTCACGCAGTGCGACACATCTCCTTCGCATAGAGTTGATCAAGCCTGTGGAATGTTGGTCCACTCCTCTTCAATGGCTTTGCGAAGTTGCTGGATTTGGCAGGAACTGGAACACGCTGTCGTATACGCCGATCCAGAGCATCCCAAACATGCTCAATGGGTGACATGTCCGGTGAATATGCTTCAGCTTCCAGGAATTGTGTACAGATCCTTGCAACATGGGGCCTTGCATTATCATGCTGCCGCATGAGGTGATGGTGGTGGATGAATGGCACAACAATGGGCCTCAGGATCCCGTCACGGTCTCTCTGTGCATTCAAAATACCATCAATAAAATGCACCTGTGTTCGTTGTCCATTACACACACCTGCCCATACCATAACCCCACTGCCACCATGGGCCACTCGATCCACAACGTTGACATCCGCAAACCGCTCACCAACACGCCATACACGCTGTCTGCCATCTGCCCTGTACAGTGGAAACCGGGATTCATCCGTGAAGAGAACACCTCTCCAAAGTGCAAGACGCCATCGAATGTAAGAATTTGCCCACTCAAGTCGGTTACAACGACGAACTGCAGTCAGGTCGAGACCCCGATGAGGACGACGAGCATGCAGATGAGCTTCTCTGAGACGGTTTATGACAGTTTATGCAGAAATTCTTTGGTTATGCAAACCGATTGTTGCAGCAGCTGTCCGGGTGGCTGGTCTCAGATGGTCTTGGAGGTGAAGATGCTGGATGTGGAGGTCCTGGGCTGGTGTAGTTACACATGGACTGCGGTTGGATGTACTGCCAAATTCTCTGAAACGCCTTTGGAGACGGCTTATGGTAGAGAAATGAACATTCAATTCACAGGCAACAGCTCTGGTGGACATCCCTGCACATTTTAGAGTGGCCTTTTATTGTGCCCAGCCTAAGGCACACCTGTGCAATAATCATGTGTCTAATCAGCATCTTGATATGCCACACCTGCGAGGTGGATGGATTATCTCGGCAAAGGAGAAGTGCTCACTAACACAGATTTAGACAGATTTGTGTCTGTCTGAACAATATTTGAGAGCAGTAATCCTTTTGTGTACATAGTCTTAAAAAGTCTTAGAGCTTTGAGTTCAGCTCATGAAAAATGGGGGCAAAAACAAAAGTGTTGCGTTTATAATTTTGTTCAGTGTAACTTGCATGAAACAGTACTTACTCCAAGGCCTTTGAATTCACTGTGTGTAGACATAAGGCTTCACCAGAGAAGGCTGGTCCACAAGCTGCCCTCATTCTGAAACATCTATAACTATCAAGCCATCTATCTAGGATAAATCTGAATTCATCCTTAGTGTGTTTAGTTCATTTTATAATGTAAGTACTGTAAGTTAAACACTGCCGGTAAAACTTGACTGATGATATAACGCTAAACAAAGGTGTACGAGATTCACACAATGCGGACTTGACTTCATGGCTATAAAAGACACCAAATGACCAGCAAAGGTTGGTCTTGACATTACCAATGATGATGGCGTGTCATTCGTGCTCGTTTCTCGCTAATCTAGAAAGGTGATGCAAATGCTGGAAAACGTCCTGCCAGTTATTTGCATACAAACAAATGTGTGAGGGTCATTTCAAAAGCTGACTTCTGATCAGCATCTATAGTATAGTTCACTACAGCGGAGTTGGATTTCGTGCCTTTGGTATAATGGTCAAATTCAGCTGGAGTTTGGGAGTAGACACAGTTGTTTCACTGGAATAGGTAGCCGAGTATATTTTCTGCCACTTACAGCTGAGGAATCTGCATCATGGAAACTGGTAAGGTATCATTTTACCTGTTATTGGTATTTAAAAACTCAATTTTTGTTGTGCTGTTTAATTTTTAAGTCAAGATTAATCTTGGAATGGTTGAACTGCATCATTTAATATTTAACTCTAATGTTAACTGGTCTGATTACTTAATTACAAGACATCTTCATGATAGACGTGGCTCGGTGTACTTTGAGCCTGTTTAAAAGCACTTTTGATGCTGCAAAAATGGGATAAATGTGATATTTCGGACACAACCGCTTTCAGTGCTTAAAAACCAGCAGAGCTTCGAAGCTCCTCAACTTCATTCATGAAGCTGGGATCTTTTACATAACACTACGATGATTTTTGCATGCAATTTCCTATCACAGACATTTTAAATTGCAAATACACTGTTGTGTTGACTAGGATCTGTGCTTCCCAGGAATCCTATTTTGGGGAAATTAACTTTAAACACAAGTTCATATGTAATTATAACTTGGCACTTGCACAGACACTCTAGGTGCAAATGGTTAAGGGGACATATCAGGGTGACATTTTGAGTCAGATTTGACACAAACATGAAATGATAATCGGACCCTTGTGATGTGTCAACTGGACAGAGTTAGTGTTTGTAAACTGACCAATTTGCATTGACCAAAACCAAAGATAATTTCCATGCCAGTTATAGATGCACGCAATAAAACTGGCTAGAGATACTGTACCTGAAGCTGCAAATGAGAAATAATGATGTAAGTGATGTAATAAATGTGCAATTATTAAACAAATCTGCAGCTTCTGAATATCAACCGTTTAATATTCAATGCATGCTGCATTTGTGATTTGTGTGACAGGCATTCATTTATTGTTTTATATTGATATTGTACACACACTGAACAACATCAGTACGTATTTTATAGTAATTCACGCTTCAGTCTCTGTGTATTTATTCTTTGTTTGTTTTTTTGCAGAATGCTCAAAAAGAGTGTATCAGGGAGTCCGGGTCAAGCACACTGTGAAAGATCTGCTGGCAGAAAAGAGGTCACGGCAGACGAGCGGGCCGCGCTACACGGTAAGTCCACGGCTTAATCTTACCTGGTCAATACCCTCAACTGAAATATACCCCGCCCTGTCATTCACAATGCTTCCTTTCACTCTATTCACCCTGCCACTCTGCTCTTCTTTCATATATGCAAACAGTCAGTTTAAAACAGTTGGTATTTTCTGTGCCCCACCACTTTATTTGCTCATTGGCTTATCTTTTTTATTCTAATGATGAACCTATGGCCTCTGATACAAGCTCTCAGAGTCTTGTCCTTTTCTCACACGGGTGGGATGAAGCAAAGCCCGTTAGTGAATACCTGCACATAAGCGGCATACAATAGCAGCAGTGCTGCTGGTCATGAGCTCCTGAGGTTTGGGAGTAAATTATCCTTTTGCTGCTGTAGTATGGCTATGCAAAGTCAAACACTCGCACACCTGCTCCACTGTATTGTTCCTCCTGCAGACCACAGACAAGTCGCCTGTTGTCACTCTAGACAAGCACAAATCAGACTTGCAGACATCTGGCTGCACAAGAGGGAAAGCTTTTCTCCGTGTCTATGGCACGCTGAACTCGCTTTTGTTTGAATAAGTAGCGTAATGACTCCTGTCTCGTCAATGCACAGACTGATAGTATTAACGGTTTTAAAAAGAATGACTTACATTTTACACAAAAATGTATATTAAATTATAATATATAGCCTAATACTTAAAGAACATTAAGCATTGTGGAAATACAATTACCTTTCTAAACATTTATATGTATTAATATGCAATTTTATATATAAGAAATGAATAGTAAAATTGAATGTTCTTAACATTAACATAAATACAAATTATATATGTGTGTGTCAGTGTCATTTAATCGAAATATTCTTATGTTAAGAATATTTTAGTATTTATTTGTTAAATTTTTTGTATGTGTGTGTATATATATATACACACACAGGCAATTTCAATTTACTATTACAAAAATGTTAATATATTCTAATGTTTAATATTTAATTTGTAATACTTTTTACATTTGATTTTATATATGTAATACTTAATAACTTATATTAATATTAATCACATCCAAAACAAAAGTTTGTGTTCACATAATATATTTGTGTACTGTGTATAATTATTATTTATATATAAATAAATATACATGCATGTATATATTTAAGAAGGAAAAAAATATATATTTATAAATAAAATATTTATATTTAAATACAATATAAATTATATAAATGTACATACAGGATTTGTATATATATATATATAACATTTTCCTAAATAAGTAATCCCATAACATAAGCTTGGAAGAATTAGAGAAAATCAGTGCAATTTTCTCATCTATGAGTTTCGTGACAGTTGTGACTTCAGATTTCCATGTGTGATGTTTTATTGGTTCTTTGAGCCTTGACTGGTAATTAATCTTGTGTGCGTTGTGTAACAGCTGAACAGTAACTATGTTTTCAAAGCATAAAAAGTGTATGTAGGTGTCAATCATTGTGATCCCACTGGGACACGACTGAGACCAAACACATACAACAATGGCTGAGCAGGGGGAGGGTTGCACAGGAGAATCGGAGCATGTCGAGGCCACGCAGAACAAAAATTGCTTTATAATAAGCTTACTTCTGTATCTATGGCCTTTTATTTAGGGTAGAAGAGCCATCTGCAGACTTCAGCAAACACTGTCCACAGAAATCATGTCCAAACACAGGACCAAAACAATACAGACACTTGCCAGAGGTTCCAGACAAACAATAGTAAAATACTCCTCTTGTATAATCTTTGCTTTAAAAAAAGTTGAAATAATAAAGTGGCATTAAGAGAATAACAAACATTTTACAGTGAGACTTGATATTTCAGAATGGTATTAGTTTTAAGTTTACACATTGTGTTATTAGGATGGGCTTTCGTGGCAAAACATTTTAAAACTAGACTGAAGTTAGGCATTCATTTATAAAGTTGTATTAACAGATCAGTGGCCAGTTTCACACACAAAAATACAAATACACAGATAGAATAACAGACAGACAGGTTTTATATGTGAACTGATGTTCAGCTGTTCTTTTTAATTGTCAACTTATTTTTGGATCATAATGATCGGTACACACTGGTCACAGACACGAAGATAGATTAAGATGGATGGATGGATGGATGAATGGATGGATAGATAGAACTATAGAACGATATAGATAGATAGATAGATAGATAGATAGATAGATAGATAGATAGATAGATAGATAGATAGATAGATAGATAGATAGATAGATAGATAGATAGATAGATGGATGGATGGATGGATGGATGGATGGATGGATGGATGGATGGATGGATGGATGGATGGATGGATGGATGGATGGATGGATGGATGGATGGATGGATGGATGGATGGATGGATGGATGGATGGATGGATGGATGGATGGATGGATGGATGGATGGAACGATAGATAGATAGATAGATAGATAGATAGATAGATAGATAGATAGATAGATAGATAGATAGATAGATAGATAGATAGATAGACAGACAGACAGACAGACAGACAGACAGACAGACAGACAGACAGACAGACAGACAGACAGACAGACAGACAGACAGACAGACAGACATATAGATAGATAGATAGATGGATGGATGGATGGATGGATGGATGGATGGAACGATAGATAGATAGATAGATAGATAGATAGATAGATAGATAGATAGATAGATAGATAGATAGATAGATAGATAGATAGATAGATAGATAGATAGATAGATAGATAGATGGATAGATGGATGGATGGATGGATGGATGGATGGATGGATGGATGGATGGATGGATGGATGGATGGATGGATGGATGGATGGATGGATGGAACGATAGATAGATAGATAGATAGACAGACAGACAGACAGACGGACAGACGGACAGACGGACAGACGGACGGACGGACGGACGGACGGACGGACGGAAGGATGGATGGATGGATGGATGGATGGATGGATGGATGGATGGATGGATGGATGGATGGATGGATGGATGGATGGAACGATAGATAGATAGATAGATAGATAGATAGATAGATAGATAGATAGATAGATAGATAGACAGACAGACAGACAGACAGACAGACAGACAGACAGATAGATAGATAGATAGATAGATAGATAGATAGATAGATAGATAGACAGACAGACAGACAGACAGACAGACAGACAGACAGACAGACAGACAGACAGACAGACAGACAGACAGACAGACAGACAGACAGACAGACAATAGATGGATGGATGGATTAAAAGGTAATTTCTTGCAACAATAAGCAATACAGTCATCATGGCAGCAATTGAAAGGCAAAGTCATAATACATTGTAGACATAGAAAATTTAGTTTTACGAGGGGAGAAAAGGTGTTTGCATGGTATTGTACTTCATTTTACTGTATCCCACTCTTTTAAAGTAGAGCTCTTTCATTGCTTATTTGGCTTAAGCGGCCACAAAACCATCCCCCCTCCCCCTCACTTCCACCTACTCCTGCGTGGTTTATCTGGAGGCTGAATCAGGTGCAGCGCTGCAGCCTTGGAACTCTTCAACAGCCTGATTTCCATACCATGCCTTCAAAGAGGCACTGAGGCGTAGGTTGTTCACATAGGAAAGTCTTGGAACGAGCAAATGACATTCAAATGCTAGCCTCAAAATTTGCTTGCCCTCCAGCCAGTGCTGCCTTGATATCAGCTCATTTATGCTCGCAGTATGCAAACGAAAAAGAGCATGCGTTTGTCAGTATTGCCTCATCAATAGCATTCAATAACTAAATTGTATGCTACAAATTTCTAGCTCCCACTGTCGTCTTGCTAGTAGAATAATTGAGCCTTAACTAGCCTCATCCTCTAGCCTTGCAAAACTGGGTTGCGAGAGGAAGTGAGATATACACATTTAAGTCATATTTTAAAAGCTGTGCTGATGAAAATAATTGCATTTTTGATTTTGGTCACTCATTGGATCAGATTGTTTATTTTGGACACTTGCATTATAGTGAGAATCTCTCTAAGATGTGTGGGCAGTTCAATAGGTGCATGCAAATATTTCGTGCTTTAGCTTGTCACGTGCCATTAAGGCTAGATTGCGTTAGCCAAACGAAGTGATTGCTGAAAACTGATGATTAATGGAAATCATTCTGATTTTTTTCTAGGGTGTATCCTCTCCTCCGAATCCATTTGTTCAAATGAATGGTGAGTCTCTTTGCAAGTGTATTCAATTCAGTTGATTTTCAAGTTATGTTCACGTATTAATCAAAATTGTTGTGGTCTGTTCAGGTTCTCACATGCTTCCAAGTTACTACGGCATGAGAAGGCCTTTCATTTCAGACACTGAGTTCTGTTCCTCGACGAAACCCTTTTCCACTGATGTCTACCCCTCGTCGCTAACGGGAAAGTCTCTCTCGTGCGACACCGGATGCGTGTCTGGTTATTCCTCTCTCATAGACAGCTACTACCCAGAGTCGTTTGGAGACTACCGCAGCACACCTTTCTCCAGTGGAGGAAGTGCCATATTCTCGCCCTCTGCATTGTCTTCTTTGCTCCCTCCTTACTCCAGTGACCCTTCACATTATTTGCTGGTAAGATCTGGCAAATAGAGCAGGAAGGCACAGTCAGAAAGGATGTTTGTGAAGTTTAAAGGGTTAGTTCACCCAAAAATGAAAATTCTGTCATTAATGACTTCCCCTCATGTCGTTCGACACCCGTCAGACCTCCGTTCATCTTCGGAACACAAATGAAGAAATTTTAGTTGAAATCTGATGGCTCAGAAAGGCCTCCATTGGCACAATGAACGTTACACTCTCAAGACCCTTAAAAGGTACTAAAGACGTCGTTACAAAGTCCATCTCACTACACTCTAAAAAAAAAAAAAGGTTCTATACACTCTAAAAAAAAAGGCTCGTAATCATAGGGGAACCTTTTTTAGTGCTATATAGCACCAATTTTGGTGCTTCAGTGGTTCTTCAGTGGTTCTTCAGAGGTGCTATATAGCACCTTAGTCAAAGAACCGGTGAAGAGCCTCTGAAGAACCGCTGAAGAACCTCTCAAGAACCGCTGAAGAACCACTGAAGCACCAAAATTGGTGCTATATAGCACTAAAAAAGGTTCCCCTATGATTACGAGCCAAGAACCATTTTTGGTGCAATATAGAACCTTTTTTTTTTTAGAGTGTATTGCACCAAAAATGGTTCTTGGCTCGTAATCATAGGGGAACCTTTTTTAGTGCTATATAGCACCAATTTTGGTGCTTCAGTGGTTCTTCAGCGGTTCTTCAGAGGTTCTTCAGCGGTTCTTCAGAGGTTCTTCACCGGTTCTTTGACTAAGGTGCTATATAGCACCTCTGAAGAACCGCTGAAGAACCTCTGAAGCACCAAAATTGGTGCTATATAGCACTAAAAAAGGTTCCCCTATGATAACGAGCCTTTTTTTTTAGAGTGTACAGTGGTTCTACAATAACTTTATGAAGTGACGAGAATAGTTTTTGTGCACAAAAAAACCCTAAATATCGACTTGATGACCGATTTCAAAACACTGCATCATGAAGCTTTGAAGCGTTATGAATCAGCGAATCGAATCATGATTCGGATCGCGTGTCAAACCGCCAAACTGCTTAAATCCCGTGACTTTGGCGATCCAAACTGCTGAATCGACTGATTCATAACGCTTCGAAGCTTCATGATGCTGTGTTTTGAAATCGGTCATCACTATATAAGTCGATATTTAGGGTTTTTTTGCGCACAAAAACTATTCTCGTCGCTTTATAAAGTTATTGTAGAACCACTGTAGTGAGATGGACTTTGTAATGACGTCTTTAGTACCTTTTATGGGTCTTGAGAGTGTAAAGTGCATTGTGCCAATGGAGGCCTTTCTGAGCCATCGGATTTCAACTAAAATATCTTCATTTGTGTTTCGAAGATGAACGGAGGTCTTACAGGTGTCGAACGACATGAGGAGAAGTCATTAATGACAGAATTTTCATTTTTGGGTGAACTAACCCTTTAAGTGTAGTCAAAATCACTCAAATGTCTATCCACCCAAGTAAAAATGATCATGATTTTAACGGTAAAAGACTGTAAAAATGCTACGGTAAAGAAAAACAGTTAACTGGTTAACAGAAAGTTTCCGTACTATATACAGTGAATAACTGTAATAAATCTAACCTTTCATTTAATGTAATTTTAAAAGTAAAATACCGTAAAATTTACAGTTTTTGGAAGTGAAAAAGAAGTCATTGTGTAATTTACAGTGAAAAAAAAGTAAATTGACATTCCCAGAATTCCCTGCATGACACTTCACATTTGATGTATTTTCATTGAAACTGTTTCTTCTTAGTGTTTTCTTATCAGTTATGCACATTAGGGTTTTATGTTACATCTAATGTTGTTAAATTAATGTTTATTGCATTTTTAAAATGTCATGTGTGTTACCATGATGGTGTTAAGTGTTTAGTCTGTGCACCTTCTATATATTAGTATTGTCCTCCTAAAAGCTGCTTGTGATGAGCTTTGATTCATCATGTGACTCTCATCACCACTGTGATTGCATAACAGATATTAGTAATTCAATAGGTTGGTAATTTATTATTATTTCAGTTAATAAAATACGAATTAAATGGTAACACTTTACAATAAGATTCATTAGTTAACTACATATAGTTAACATGAACTAATAATGAACTGCACTTATAAAGCATTTATTTATCTTTGTTAATGTTCATTTCAACATTTGCTAATGCATTATTAAAATCTTGTTAACATTAGTTATTGCACTGTGAACTAACCATGAACAGCTGGATTTTTATGAACTAACGTTAACAAAGATGAACTAATGCTGAACGGAGATGTTTTTCATGGTTAGTTCATGTTAACTAATGCATTAACTAACGTTAACTATTACAACCTTATTGTAAAGTGTTACCAATGAAATTAACTTAAATCTGTAAAACCTAAAATGTTGCTAAACGTATTTTATACAGTAAAGTTCTGGCAAGCACAGCTGCCGTTTTTTACTGTATATTTTACAGGGATTTTTTTAGTGTATGGGGACAAAGTCTGTTCTGCTTTGTGTTGGAAATATTCAGTAGTTCAGCTATTGGTATGCTATAAAGGGTAAAAGGAAAATGTTATGGGTATAGGGGCCAAAGTTCAAATTAATCAATCCATTAAATAGCATGTTTGCAGGCAGTTTTATCCAACTAGTACATGTTTTTAGGAATAAACGATATTAAATTATTTATATAACATTTTAAACAACTTTAAAATATTGTAATGATATATCATATTATATTTTCTATATTTGTTTATATTCAAATGACATTAAAAAATAACAAAACATGTGCTGAAAAACAAGATTTTAGGGGGGAAATATATATTATAAAAAAAATTTTGGGACAAAGTTAAAATGACTCTAAATTAAATAACATGTTTGCATTTTCATCCAAGTATGAGTAATGAAAAATTAAATAATTATGTCATTTTATATAGTTATATTTTCTATGTTTTTATATTTATTTATATTTAAATATATTATATATATATATATATATTTGAAAAATTTCCCCCTGAAAACCGAAAATAAAAATGGCAAAATTTGAAGAAAAACCATTTCATAGCCCAGGTTTTTAGGAAGAAAAGAAGAAATGTTTCTGTGATTTGATTTGATTTAATTGGCATATTGCCGCAGTAAATTAATACTTTTTTAAATATATATTTATATTTAATTAAAAAAAATATTTATATTTTATATAAAACCTAAATATATAAACTTCATACTTGGATGAAACTGTTTGCAAACTGTATATACGTTTATATATTTTTATTAAATTATTTTTATTAAAAAAACATATTTTCTCCTGACTATAGATGGCACAAAATCTCATCTCAGCACTTTTGATGAATGGCTACGCTATTTTGTCATTTCATCTGAATATCAACATACACCCATCCCCACCAGTAGAGGCCATCTTACATCCTTTTTAATATTTCACATATTCTGCTATAACAAAATTAGCAAATATTGTTTCCTATAATAACATATTGGCTGATGCATCCTCATCCTGCACATGCTTATATTTAAAAATGATTTAAAATTAAATTCACATTGTTCTTAAGGGGGGCATCTTCTCCGATCTTCCCCAACTTTTTGAGGTTTATTCTGGCCTTGACAACAAAACTCTCTGTGCCATTATTTTGCATATACATTATTCAAACTATTGTGTGTTGTTTCTACCACTTTCTGTATTTATCAGGTTTTAAAGGATATTGGTTAGAGCACAAGGAGGTTCAGTACATTTTTGCATTTAGTGTCTTGTTAGCCCTAAAATTCTGTCATCGTTTACTCACCCTAAAGTTGTTCCAAACCTAAATGAGTTTCTTTCTTCTGCTGAACACAAAAGAAGATATTTTGAAGAATGTCGGTAACCAAACAGTTGATGGGCCCCATAGTATTTTTTCCCCATATTCTTCAAAATATGTATTCAGTAAGAGAAAGAAATGCATACAGGTTTGGAACAACTTGATGGTGAGTAAATGATAACAGAATTTTCATTTTGGGGCGAACTAACGCTTTAAGGGTAATGAATTTTTGTTTCTGTCGACTGCAGAGGGACTCTTGGGAGCCCACGGGGACCGAGGTGGTGGAGGGTTTGTGTGGAGACGGTCTGGCTCCCATGCCCCTGTCTACACCCAATTCTCTGGTCAACCCTGAGACCGCCAGCCCGACCCAGTTCCGCTCATCTTCCCGGGGCTCAAGCATGACGTCTTCACAGTCATACTCTCTCCACTCACTGGATGAAGTCAATTATCACTCCTCGTTTCAACCCTCGTCTGGCACTTTTGCTTCCCCTTCATTCATGACTGAGCCTGTGACCAAACTAGTGCCGGTTCTACCGTCAGAAGATACAGAAAGTGCCCCTTCAGCCTTGAGTGACAGTCTGGTATGGGGGAAGGAGGACACTGGTAGCACTTGGTCACAGTATGAGGTCAGGAGGGCGTTCTGAGATTGAACTGTATAAGGAAGTAAAGGCTTACAAGCCTAGCAGATCAACGCCTCTTCAAAACACAAGTAAGACAATTAGCACTAAAATCGTTTGTCAGTTTTACTTAGCAGAGCTAAGGCTTAACATTAGGGAACAAAAATTACTACATTATATATTAATGTTTTATTTGTATGGTTTATTATAATGGTATATTCAGTTTTCTAGTCATCACAAGTTATATTGACTAAGCAGGATAATTGGGATGATAATCAGTGTAAGGAGTCTGTATAACAGACTTTTTATTTCTATAACAAATGAAGTGATTGTGAGTCTATTTAAATGTATATTATCTGCAAAACATTAAGTGTTAACATATTTATAGTTGATGTGTAATACCTAGCTAGTCCTATTTCTCTTCTTTTGACTGTTTCATTCAAACGCTTGTTGTGAAAATTTTCTCAAAGGTTAATAAACTAGAATTACAAAGAAAAGCATTCTTGTAACTCAACAGCACAATGAAATTCACTGGCCAGATGTGCAAAACACAACAGAAACAAACCTTTTATTACAAATGAAATGTACATTTTCAAAACAAGCAATTAAACAAAATCATTAAAACAAGTTTTCATTTCATATGAATAAGATATACACCGATCAGGCATAACATTATGACCTAATATTGTGTTGGTCCCCCTTTTGCTGGCAAAACCCGTCGAGGCATGGACTCCATTAGACCCCTGAAGATGTGCTATGGTATCTGGCACCACTATGTTAGTAGCAGATCCTTTAAGTCCTGTAAGTTGTGAGGTGGGGCCTCCATGGATTGGACTTGTTTGTTCGGACCACAGGGGCAAGCCCTCGCTCGCCATGTACATCAATGAACCTTGGTCGCCCATGACCCTGTCGCCGGTTCAACACTGTTCCTTACTTGGACCACTTTTGAAAGACACTGACCACTGCAGACCGGGAACACCCCACAAGAGCTGCAGTTTAGGAGATGCTCTGACACAGTCGTCTAGCCATCACAATTTGGCCCTTGTCAAACTCACTCAAATCCTTACGCTTGCCCATTTTTCCTGCTTCTAACATCAACTATGAGGACAAAATGTTCACTTGCTGCCTAATATATCCCACCCACTAACAGATGCCGTGATGAAGAGAGATCAGTGTTATTCATTTCACCGGTCAGTGGTCACAATGTTGATGATCATAATGATCATGTTTATTCACAGTATATCCTCTATATATTCAAATATATAACATTACATGATTAGGAGAAAAAAATCATAAAATAAGGGGGAAATCAAGAGATATAAGTCTATTATAATTATAAGAGTCTGCCATTGAGGAACTTTTAATGTGTATAAAAATGTACAATATGAAATGAAGAAATTGAATACATGATATATCATATGCTTTACTATAACACATATTTTTTTTTAGATTAAAGGACAGTGATTTTTGAAGGCTTAATGAGATGAGCAAAAATCAGACCAGAATACCTGCCTTTTTCCCACAATTAAATACTGAATTCACATTGAAAAAAATCCTGCTATCAAATTGAAACCGCACAGGATATATTTAATGTAATATTTAAAAAAATGTATACTTCTTTCTCTTTCCAAATAACAGTATAGCTGCTGATGAGCCAATAGCCATATCTTAGTCTATATCTTCAATCCAGTAGAATTTACCTCTGCATGGGAAAAATTGCCTGAATTTGTTTATTATTATTACATTTATTGCCAAACCGAGTGTATTGAATGACTCTTACTGTTCTTCTTAATCGCTTTGGCTCAATTCTCAAATGAGACTTGTTCTTCTCAAAACAATATGTTCAAATATCTGAACAATTCGTTTCTTGTTCAGTTTTGAATTTCTTATTGATTTAAGCAGATTGCATGTGTTTTGGCACGTGTGCAAAAGAGTAAGTGCAATTGTCTACAATTTGTACACTAACTAAATGCACATTGCTTTGATTCTCAGTGAAATTGTCAAACTCTTCTCAACTTCTAAACATTCTTTCATCGTGTGAGCCATCACATGCAAAATTATCCATTCAGTGATCAAAAAAGGGTTATATTCCATAAATATTTACGACATTGACCCCCAGTTTCACAGACAAGGCTTAAGCTAGTCCTAGACTAAAATGCATTTTTGAGTTGTGTTAACTGAAAGAAACTTGCACTGATGTATCTTAAAATATGTCAGTGCCATTGTTTTGTCTTAAGATACACACCGGAAATGTTTTTTTTTAGGGCACATTTATAAAAGTTACTTAAATGTACTAATTGAACTAATGCCTAATCCTAGTTTACCCTAAGTCCTGTTTGTGAAACCGGGCCTGAATATTTGTAATGTCTGCAAAATCGACAAATGGCCTGAATTGACTAATGAAATAGGAATCCCAATCCATGTATATAAACCCAAGATGTAACCAAGTATGTGAACCTCTTGCAGAATCTGTGAAAATGTGAATAATTAAAATAAATAAATAAGGGAGATCATACAAATGCATTTTTAAAAAAGATTGAAACGTTCACTGATGCTCCAAGGAAACACGATTCAGTAAGAGCCGGGGGGTGAAAACTTATTGAATTTGAAGTTAAATTGAACTTAATTTGTCTTCAGGGAAACATGCAAGTATCTTCTGTTGCTTCCGAAGGGCAGTACTAAATTAAGAAATTTGATATTTAAACAAAATAAGAAAAAATTGGACATAATCCTGTTCAAAAGTTTTCACCCCCAGCTCTTAATGCATCGTGTTTCCTTCTGGAGCATCAGTGAATGTTTCAACCTTTTTTAATAGTTGTGTTTGAGTCCCTCAATCGTCCTCAGTGTGAAAAGATGGATCTCAAAATCATACAGTCACTGCTGGAGAGGGTTTAAATTTGTAGAAGATGCTGGAACACTGAAGAATTTGCAGGACCTGAAGGATTTTTCTGAAGAACATTGGGCAGTTTAACTGCTCAAGACAAATAAGAGACTCAAGAACAACCATCACAAAACAAAAGAACAGGCGTGGATCATCCAGGGAACGACACAGTATTGAGAATCAAGGGTGTGTAAACTTTTGAACGTGGTCATTTTTATAAATTCAACTGTTTTTTTTTTTGTCTTGTGGACTATAACCATCTTTTATGTAAAATATCTTATTCAGGACAGCACTAAATAATGCGTTTTGTATGATCCCTCTTATTTTGTTAAAATGATTCACAATTTCACAGATTCTGCAAGGGGTTCACATACTTCTTCTTGCCATTGTATGTATATATGTGTTTGCTGACAGCACAATCATCACCATTTTGAACAAGGAGGGACATCACAACTCTGAACAGCAGAAGCTACATCAGTAAAATACATTTGTTTATTGATTTTTATTTTATTTTTTAGAAATGTGTTACATGTAAACTGAAAGTTATTGTCATGGAAGAGCAATAGGAAGATGTGTACAAAGATTTGTATGTGTTAAAGAAAGACATAACAGTGTGAAAAAATTAACAAGCAACTGAGAATTTTGTGTAAAAATTAACAAGCAACTGAGAATTTTCAGTTTACATGCATGTAACACATCTCTCAATTTTGACCAATTGTCTGAATCTGTATTTAAAATGCTCAGTGTGACACACAGACAAATAATATAGAAAACAGTTAGTGTCACCAAAAAAACCCCCAAATATTTCCATGGTGAAAATACAGCTAAACATTTTGACTAGTGTGGCTCACACAATGACAAAAACACTTTTTTATTTTGGTGCCATTGGCCAATTTACTGACACAATAACTGGGTTTTGAAACATGAATTAGATGTTTTGGGTGAGTAGCTACATTTTGCAGACATGTAATTGAGTTCTGTGGCCAGAAAACTGCTTGTTGCATAAACTGCTTAGTCTTACAAGTTAGTTTCTTTAAGATTGGTCATCATTTTTTAAAGTAAATTATTAAAACGGTCTAATTTGAAACCAAAAAGTAAGACTGATTTGCCCTTGGCTAACCGCTAGTTGGTCAGACTAGTTCTTAAAGGGGTCACCTAAAAATGAAAATTGCCATCATTTACTCACCCTCAAGTTGTTCTAAACCTAAATAAATGTTATAATAAAGATATTTTAAAGAATGTTAAAACCAAACAGGTGATAGACCCCATTGACTTCCATAGTATTTTTTCACTACTATGGAAGTCGATGGGGTCCATCACCTGTTTGGTTTTAACATTCTTTAAAATATCTTCTTTTGTGTTGAGCAGAACAAAGACATTTATTTAGGTTTAGAACAACTTGAGGGTGAGTATAAAGATGACAGAATTTGCATTTTTTTGGGGGGTGAACTATCCCTTTATATAAGTCTTAACATAGGCTAATGACTGAGTTTATGCACCTGGCCCCTGATGTTCATGCGAACAGTTCCACTTACAGTTTGGAGAATATTAAGACTGACTGAGAAAAACTGTAACAGACCATGTCAGACCGGCGTGGCTCGGTCTTAAGGTCTTGTGACAGAACCTGGTCGTTCCCCAGTTTGATCACCAGGGGGCGACATTCAACTGGAAAGATCTCGTAACGACCGACATCTCCAACAAGTGTTTCTTACTTAGGATTCTGAAAGATCTGCTCATCAAGGTAACAGATAATAAGAGACTGGTAAGAATATAGCTAGTATCTTGCAACTGGAGGTCTGTTTGCAGCGGATTGATTTTACAAATCAATTTCACAAAGGAGTTAAACGTCTGGATTTTTGACACAATTGAATTCGCACTGTACAAGATGCTTAAAGACGTATTTATAAAATACCCCATGTTTTATCAACACTTTAATCTCCAATTATTCTGCACTCGAGAACGAAATGTTCAGTTTGGCCCGTTTTCCGACTTCTTTTCTAAGAGAAAGAACACCTGCGTGTCTTCTTAAATACGCGCCCATTAAATATGACTCACGTAAATAAACAACAGCATTATGCTGTCGACTAAATCTAAATATACCACTTGGAGCTTTTTCGTTTAAATTATTGACAAAATAAAATAAAAGTGGCATGTGTGTGTGAGATTCTGTTTGTGAGCATCACTCTGCATCAGACAGCAGTCTATTTATTTTGGGGGATCAATATGATGATGATGATGATGCTGATAAATATGTAATATCCACCGATTAACGAAAATACTGCATTAAAACAGAAAATACACCTGGAAAGGAAACGAATGGCCTAAATATGAGTGTGAACATTGCTTTCAGTTAACTTGCCTTTGACCTCCAGCTGCAGCTGCAACTGATCATTTGAATTGGATATATTCATATAAATGAATAAATTTCATATTTAGCATTTGTCTACCTGCCTCCACTATCCCAGTAACTTAACTTTAGCAGACGTCCCAATTGTTTTAATGACAAACATGGCTGCTATCATATGCCACGCCCACAACTCCAATAATTCTTAAAATACTGCATAAATATGATCTACACGGCGCAATAATTAATTTTTTTTTTCAAGTCTACCTATTACAGGAGACAGTTACAATGTGCCATGGCATGTAAAGCTTCATTTGTGGCTTCAGTCTCACTGCAAAGTTGAAATAGTGCTTCTAAGGGAGACTCCAATCATCAACACCAAAAGGATGATAAAATGTTAAAAATATATAATTGGTGGATGTCAAAATGTGAAATAACACAACATTCTATTAAAAGAGATGTTATTATATGCATTGTAATAGCGAATATCACTCAGAAATAAGTCTTTTTACGAAGCCTTTGAATATTCAAATTGAAAGTATCGCGCAATCAAATCATTGTCAAATCATTGAGTTCTTGGGGTTTTAAATAGTAGGGATGAGAGGAGAAAAACTCAAACTAAAATATCCCTAGCTATATTACTGTATAATTGTATGTCCTGAGAGTGTTTTGAGGTTACTTTGTTGAGACTTTTTGAGACTTTTGTGAATAATTCGTTCTTGCCCATATAATAGAGCAAAGAACTGACGTTGGGGTATTTCACTGTAGATCTTCCAGAGTTTTCCTCCTTTTCAGGCCAAAATGTCTGGTAAGTCAATATTCTTTTTTTCTTTCGTATGAGATGTTTTGTCTTCAGCAACCTGAAAAACATTGAGAAAAAAAAAAGTTAATTAAAATCAATAAATACATTGGGAAACTTTGCTTGGGAAATGTGCAGTTCAATGGATGCAGCCTTGCTAATGTTTTAAACACACATGCAGGATTACATTCAAACTATTTGGTGATTTTTACATGGATTTGTATTTTTAGATTAATTGGGCAAAGTGGAATTTCTTGCAGTTTGAGGGAACGGTGTGTCTCTGGTGATTTAACAAGGGCTCGAGTTGTACTGAAAGCTTGGATTTTCTGCATGCCTTGTGCTTTTACTCAGCTTTTCTTCAAGCAAAACTCAATCTCAAGATGTATTTACTGTGTCATTTGAAACTTTTTAAACGTCGACCAGCGTGCCCAATTGAATGCAATTGTTTTCGCAATAATCAACGATGACTGAATATCATTTGCACATTTTAACCAGAATTCGAACCTTGCTTCAGAGCTTATATGAATATTGATTAGAATAGATTTAGCTGTCAACGAGCGCATCAAAACACTGCCGAAGGACGTTTTTACTATCTTATTAACATCAGCGCACTTTTTGCCCTGTGTAAACTCAAACTGCCTCCATGAACTCAGCCATGGCGTGGCGTTGTTTGGAATCGCTTATGTTCCGACATTTTATATAGCTATATTAACGGATCAGGAAGACGTCCCACTGTGTAGGCTATGTCTTCACAAGACTGAACAACCAATTAAAAAATTAGAAAAGAAGGACAACTGTTTTTTCATCTATTTTTTACACATTTCATATTGGGAGGAAGGTAGTATATTAGGCGCGGCTTTACTCATGTAGGAAGAGATAAGAGGACTGCCCATTAACTATATCAAGAAATAACTTTACACCGGGCGAATGGATCGCAAAAACTAACTTGGACTCACTCCGGACGTTTTTAGGATATTCAAAACAGCAAATTGTCGCTAAATCGACAGCGCGCTCGTAAAGAAATCGGGATTGTTTTGCGACAAATCTAATCGGATTTTCTGTCGGCCACATACTTTAACGTCTATGTGTTTTCTCTGTCCGCTTGTAACTACGCGGCTTTTGCTATTATAAGAGTAGCTTACTTACGTTTGTAATTTGTTGTGGCGTCGACCGAGGAAGCTTCTCTTTCTCCTTGTCTCGCATGCAGCGTTTTACAGATAGCCTACAGTGCTTCACTTCCCGCAAACCCAACTTTGAGCGCATTCTCCTCTCGAGCGAAACGCTCAAGAATTATAAATTAGGCGACTCTCCGGTTTAGTCAGGTTTTAATTTACAGCTACAAGAAACTAAAACTGCTTAAACACCTATTTAAAGCTGTCGCCCCGTGACAAAGATGGCTGGAGAGCATGTTTCTCTAAATTCACTACTGTCCATTGTAATGCGAAAACTAACCCATTCACTGCCGGATCACAGTGCACTCAGACCCCTGGAGTGTTGACTGGCAAGACGAGTCGTTTTTTTAATCTTGAGTGATATATTATCTTGTATTTATTTACTGATATATATTTACTCTTATATTCTCCCAGAGGAGCAATGACAAATGAGGATGTCCAAGAAATATTTTAAAGATCTGTGCAAGTCTTAGAAATTAATAATCTTTGTATTCCTGTTCATTAATTTTTGGAAAAACATGCATAACCTTTCATACAAATATTTTGATTTAACGACTCTAAAAATGGCAAGTGGTGTCACCGTCGAGGTAAAAGTGGTCGAATACTTTCCATGCTACTTATTTTGACAACCAAATCAAAACACATTTTTTCATAAATTGCTTACGCCACTTTTTTTTTTCTCTTCAATAAAAGTTTGAGATACTACATATTTGAATGTGAAGCCCCTCAAAAATATGTGTGTATTTTGACCAACGTGGTAGAACCATACTGATTCATAAGGATTCATGTAAAAACTCTGATTTCAAAACGTTAGAATTTTTATTTTGGCATATAAAAATGTTATGTTCAAATGTAAAATTATTCACTGCACAGGATCATTTACATAACATAACAAAAAGATTGGAAATCAATGCATACGTCATTGGTGCATGAAAATAAACTGAAATAAAAAAGGATGTCTCCCCCCCCCCCAGCAGATAAACCCAAGGTATACCAGGGTGTGCGTGTGAAGACCACTGTGAAGGAGTTACTGCAGAAGCACAGAGCCCTGCAGGCACAGAAGACCGCAACGGTAAACAATACTGTTGCATACACAATAAAAAAATCATAATCAGACACTGACTTTTGGTAGCCAAAGTAAAGTGAAGCGTGGTCAGTCCAAGACCAAATTTAAAGCACCACGCCCCCCTCAGGCCTGCTTGAGGTTTCAGTTGATACAATACAACATAATATTTCTGCTGTTTTCCACTGAACGAACGGAAAGATTACTGTTTTCCCCTTGCTAACCCTCTCTCTTACATTTCATCCTATAGAAATCGCAAGGCATGGCTGGTCGCGACGTCTGCTCTACGACCTTGAATAGTAAGTTTAAAAATAACAAATGAACTGATAACTGATAAGGCAGACTTGCAAAAAAGATAGTCGAATAAACCTTCTGCCTACTAGCATGTAAGAGCTTGAATTTTAATCAGGAAACCTGAGAACAAGACAAAACAAAGTATACTAGACTGCATGCAACTTACTCCAAAAGAAACCATTTTCATCCACCGTCAGGCATCAGCTCTACATCTAAATTTGTAAGGGGGGGAAATCAGAAATAAATAAAAGAACAATTCCCCTACATCTATAGGTGTTCCTTACAGAGCCTGGAATGATCTCCTATTTATAAACTACTATTCAAATGTGATTTAGCTGTTGGCTGATGGTCTCGTGACATCATCCCAAGTCTTACTGGCCTAATTTAAATGTTCTCCTGTGCTCAAGCCAGCATTTTCTTCTGTCTTCCCAACAGCCCACCTTGATGTCTTCTCTGGAATGCAAGCTCCAGAGCACTATTTTCAGACACGTCCCTTTACCGAAAATGCCAACATCCCGATGGAGAATGCTTATGATCATCAACAGATGATGCACACGATGCCACCTGAGACTTTCAGCGGCAGTAATTTCGTGTGTCCCACTTCTTCGCAGTGGTCTAATGGATATATGCCTTCTAATACGGACCTCTATGGTACTAGCCTGGTACGTGTTTGGTGCTTCTTCATTTTGAATGAAACTTTTTTCTTTCTTTTTTTTGGTATTTGGATCACGCGTCCAGTATTTTTAATAAGTGCTTCGTGCTTTCGCAATCTGTTTCCTCAGGTATCCAGGTCAC
This sequence comes from Gobio gobio, assembly GCF_949357685.1. NCBI lineage: Eukaryota > Metazoa > Chordata > Actinopteri > Cypriniformes > Gobionidae > Gobio > Gobio gobio. The sequence continues at coordinate 40,771,964 of NC_137114.1, forward strand.
CCTCAGACTCCTTCAATCTCCCCAGTCCAGTCGACTACAACAGTTACTCCCCCCCTCAGTCCCACTCTTCATCTTCCTCGTGCTACAGCTCACCGACACGAATGGATTTGAGCTCCAGTTTCTCTCCAGAAAATTACCACTATCAGCATTGCAACCTACAGCATTGTTTTTGTCTGTCGCACTGGTCCAATGCGCAGGAAGGCATGGCAACCTCGGAGTATGCGCCCTACGGCTCATCAGACTGTTTGTTTTCATATAGCGACGACAGTTATTTCAGAAGGGATACCTCAAACTCAGAGATGTGTTACTTATAAAATGCATTTTTTTAAGCACTTTGCGCGAAAATCCAGTGTCATAATTGATGCATTCGAATGCATTTGTTGTATTTTAGTTTCGATCAAAGAAAAAAAAAAGAGAGCAATGATAGAATGCATGATTAGGCTTAGGTTAGGAGAGTTGTTTGTTAAGCAAAAAGATTGATTGCTGAGAGCTAAACATGTGTGAGTATAATTTACAAAATATTCATTTATCTTTTCTACAATAAAAATATTTTTTCGTAATTTTCTTGGAATCTTTTATTCAAATTGCTTTGATGTATTAATAACGTGGACACTATTTCGACGTTCTGTGTCTGTTTCTCACCCTTGAAATGTAGCTACATCGGAGCTTTGACAGTTTTTTTTTTAAAACGTGCAAAAACAGTATATAGCTATAAGGGCACAATTATTGTTTTGCATATCGACATTCAACACGAGGAAAGTAGGAGGGGGAAAAGTTTACACAGCATATTTGATATTCAACAATGCATTTATCATAGTTCATAACTGTCAACATTTTGCTTTGCTCCAACACTGTAAAAATGAACTCACTAAGTAAAATCACAGAATCAAATTCATCGTCATCATCGTGGAACAAGAACATTCATAATCACAGCTCATGTGAAATACGAGTCCGACACTATTGCATTTACACTGTCAAAGAAGTCTCTAGAAAAGAAAGATAGAAAAGAAGTTCATTCATGCTTGGATATCTGTTTTTACACATGCTCAGACAATATTTTTCATTCATTTGAAATAAATGTCCCGTGTCTCTTTTAACTTCGGATCATGGCAAGACTCAATCATTTAACAGTCACGCAATGGTGCTATTCATTAACTACAGAAACAGGGAATGTTTTGCAGTCAAACAGTAGGGTGTGTACAGTTGGCAGACGCGGATGATTTGTGCCTGCTGCGCACCAGCTTGGAAATCCCCTCGGGAGAGCAAAGGACAAGGAAGTTTTCCTCTATCCACAGGTTGGCTTCTCGCTTCCTTGAGCGGCGTTCCTCCCACTTTTGCACAGCGGGATATCGAATTGCGATACTTATCCCAGCACACACTTCTCTGACCTCTGCTCACGTTATCTTTGAGTCTGAAAGAAAGGGAAAAAAAAAACAATTTAATTATTCTTCTTCTAATTAAGGTCCAGTCTTTAACTGGATTTTCAAACAAGCTGACACTTGCACACTTCTCTGACCTCTGCTCACGTTATCTTTGAGTCTGAAAAAACAAACAAACAAAAAAACAATTTAATCGTTATTCTTCTTCTAATTAAGGTCCAGTCTTAAACTGGATTTTCCAACAAGCTGACACTTGCACTTTCAATGAGAAGAAACCCCCAATTGCATTAGGTGAGAAGGGCTGGGGGACGCGGTGGAACCGGGGAGTGGTTTTATTTCTTGGGGCAATGAAAAGTCTTCTATCCGCCCAAAAGCATACGACACTGCAAATGTAACGGGATTGTGTGAGTCTGTGATTGCGCAATGCTGACTTTTGTGAATGGCAATACAATACATGAAGCCAATGAGAAGGCATTTATATCAGTGCGCGTCTATAAGTAACGTCAGCTTAAAGGCACAATGTGTAAGATTTTTGGATTAAAATATCCAAAAACCACTAGAACAATGTTATATAGATTTTTGACTTGTGTACATTATCCCAAATGTTTCCAAGAATGTTTACATCCAGAGAAATAAGCAATTTTAACCAGGACATGGACCATGTCACCTATCAATGACATCATACCTGTTACCGTCGATTTCCGGTTTTATTTTGTAGAAACCATGGAAACACCAACACTTTAATATATTATGTGTTTCATTCGACAGGCGAGCAACTGTTTGGATACATTCATCGACAGAAAACAAATCATTGTTAAACACTCTAAAAAAAAAAAAAAGGTTCTATATGGCACCAAAAATGTTTCTTTGTCGTAATCATAGAGGAACCACTTTTGGTGCTATATAGCACCATATCTTAACATGTTCTGTATATGGTAGCGGTGCTATATAGCACCTTAGTTAGCGGTGATATATAGCACCTTAGTCAAAGAACCGCTGAAGAACCTCTGAAGAACCACGGAAGCACCAAAATTGGTGCTATAGCACTTAAAAAGGTTCCCCTATGACGACGAGCCAAAAACCATTTTAGGTGCCATATAAAACCTTTTTTTAGGGTGTATAGCTCAACACATTTAGTATTTTAAATTGTGTTTTCTTTTTTACCATGAGTAGGCTATGTTTTACCATGCCTAGCGTACTGCAGTGTGCAACTCTGGCCAGGATGCCGGGGTTAAACCCCTAAGGACATCCTGGGGTTTTTAATGACCACAGAGAGTCAAGACCACTTTTTAACGTCTCATCCGAAGGACGGTGCTTTTTGACAGTATAGAGTCCCCATCACTATATTGGGGCATTAGACCACCCACACAGACCACAGGGTGAGCACCCCCTGCTGGCCTCACTATCGCCTCTTCCAGGAGCAACCTAGTGTTCCCAGGAGGTCCAGGTACTGACCAGGCTCAACCCTGCTTAGCTTCAGTGGGCAACCAGTCTTGGGCTATAGGGTGATACGGCTGCTAAAGCAAGCAAGCATTCAATCATCTAGCCTAGGCTATACCTAGGCTATATATCATAATAATAATAAAAAAGCAGTAATCATCAGGGTCCAAGCACCAATGGCCCATGTGAATGATTAGCGATCCAGTTGAAATGTATCTTATGATGTGGTTTGATTCAAGTGGGAAAAGTCCATCTTGAATCTTCACTGAAAGTATTATGAAACAGGAAACAGCAACACAGGTGTCAAGAGGTACAAATTAATTTCAAAATAAATCACTTCTTTTTACTGTTAGATTAAAGAGCAGTAAGAGCAGCTCAAAACCTTTATCTTAAGTCCCTTTTCATTTTTATCATATTTCTATGTGTAGCCTAACCTTATGCTTGCAGTTTAAGTGTTTGTTTTATTACCACAACAGTATTGTAGAAATGACATGCATTATCTTGAAAAAGACATAAAATGGTTTCTTCGTTTAGTATGGACATTATATTTAATCATGACTGGCAGCTGGAAAAATATTTAAAGCAATCCCATTGGTTACTCATTCATGTTTTGATTTCACAAATCAGGCTAACGCAGGTGATTAAAATTCAAGCATCTAAGGGTACAGGAATGCATTTTTGCCAAGTATGCCGCCAAGTCCTGAAAAGTGAAGCCAAAACGGTTGTGGCTGGACCCAGTCATGGACGTGAGACAAACTAAACAATCATATTACACTTCAAATATATATTTTTTTCAAAGATGCTTTCAGTCATTTTAGGTAGGCTAGTTTTTAATCACACTGATGTAAGTTCAATTGCATTTTCTTGTGGTGCCCCCCTGAGCACTTGGTGGTGGGAGCAGCGGCACTGCAGCGGAGATTGACTGCTTCTCTAACAGAAGTAGGCACTGAGGCACCCGTTTCACATTTCCAGGTTTCTCACTTTCTCAGAGCGGAAGTCGTCATAGTTGGGTTACTTTTATAGCGATGAATGAGAAAATACATATATACATATATACATATATACATATATACATATATATATATATATATATATATATATATATATATATATATATATATATATATATATATATATATATATATATATATATATATATATATACACACATATACATATACATATATATACATATATATATACATATATATATATACATATATATATATACATATATATATACATATATATATATACATATATATATATATATATATATATATATATATATATATATATATATATATATATATATATTAGTGCTGTCAAACGATTAAAATATTTAATCGCGATTAATCGCATTAATGTCATAGTTAACTCACAATTAATCACAATTAATCGCACATTTTTATTTATTCTAAATGTCCCTTGATTTCTTTTTGTCCCATTATTTTTTCTTATTTTAATGCTCTTATCAACATAGAAAAGTGGATCGGCTTGCTTTGTTCAAATGTTTGTTTTATTGAAAACAACATTGGCATACTTTAGTGTTCGATTTCACACCAACATTCTCACTTGGAGCAAATAATCTCACACAATGTAACACTGCCCATCAATAAAAGGGTGAAACAAATACTTTGTTGCACAAACAGCCCCTTCAACAGCCCTTTCTAAGGGATCAAAACAGGGTGATACAAAATAAAATTACAAAGTGCACATGCAAGGTAAACTAGGACTCCGCCTATAGTGCAGTTAAACCAGGGGTCGCCAACTAGTGAACTCCGGTCCGAATCCGGACCGCGAAGCCTTTTGACATAATGAAACAGTTAACGTTGCAATGCTCACTGTTACTACGTTCAGACCCAGATGCGCGGTCAAGCATGCAGTGAAGAAGAGACTGATGGTGCGCTCACACCGGACGCGAATGACGCGACATGCACGACGCGACATGCACGCCGCTTAATCCGCGCCGCAGAATGTCTATTTGCGTCTTTGCATTGACTTAAATCACTCGCGCAAAACGCTTCATTCGCGTCTGGTGTGTAGGCTACGCACCATCAGAGCAGAAAGCAGCGCTCAAGACAAGCACTTTTAGTTGAAGACCCCTGAGTTAAACCATGGCTTAATACGTTTCTCATTTCGGCGTCTCACGCTTGCCATCCACGTCTACTCTTTTAATGGCCCAAACGAGTGCGGGCAGCCGCAGCGTGCCTGATGTTTTGTTTCCGGTCTAGCTACATCCGGAGTGGTGTTGTAGTTTTTCTAACGTTACTAGTTGTTGCAACAGCATGTGAAAAAACTACAAAGTTTGTTAGACCAAAAAGAACGTTAATCTCGCGATAAAAAAATTGACGCCGTTAAAATAGGTTTGCGTTAACGCCGTTAATAACGCGTTTAACTGACAGCACTAATATATATATATATATATATACATACATATATACACACATATATATATATAGCCTATATATATATATATATATATATATATATATATAATTTTTTTTAATTTAAAAAAAAAAATAATAATTTGTGCCCATTTGCTCAAATAGCAAAAGGAAAATGCCACAATAGGGATTTCACAACTTTCAAAAAGAGGGAAAATTAGAGTGAGATTGATAACGGCAGTGAAAAGAGAGAAATATGTTAATTTTTACCATCACTCCCACGCATTAGAAACACCCTCACAACAGACGTAACTTGTTTTCTGTAATTTGATGCAAAAGTAACGAAACACAAAGTATTATAGTGTTAAAGTATAAATGTAGCCTACATCCATTAAAAAAAATTTAAAATACAAAAAACTTTGCAGGATTTACGAAATTGATGACTGTTAAAATGCGTCATCACCGGCTGTGAAAAGGGTGCCCATATAAGGACTTTTTGCGGGATTCTCGGGATGAGATTTAATTTCTACATTTCCATTACTGTTTATTTCAACAGTATGAGTTGACCTGCAGTAAACCGTAGGCTACTAACCGATTTCGCAGGAGTGTCAGAGCCGGCTCCACTTCATGCTGAATAGGCTGGGCTACTGTGCAGACTCAGGTATTGAATCAGCGCAAGATGTCCGCGCCATATTGGGACTTGACAGACACACTTTTCTACGTGGAAGAGAAGGTGCGTGGTACTTTTTTTTTTTTAAATACAGTTTATGGTTTTTGCTGTTAAAAACACCAGGCAGTGGAATGAAAAAAGCGCAAGGGATACGCGTTTTTTAAATGTTGAACTCCTTTTAACTTGAGCACCACATTTTAAGAATGCCGTGTCATGTGTGAGACGCTGCAAAAGATCCAGACGTCAGCGCGACGGTTGAAGACCACTGTCTAGCGTGTGTTTACATCGAAAAACAATGGAAAAGTATGCAGTGGAATATAAACATGTGTTCTATGTGAATGGCCTCTAAGCCTGTTAGAAAATAGCGTGACATGATGCACTGACTGAGCTGCTGACAATGTGCGATTTTGCCATAGCCTACGCGAGGGTTGGCAAAAAGAGTAAAGTTAGTCATCTTTGACTATTGTAAATCATTGTTAAATATATTTTTACAAAACACATTTTATATTTAAGTAACTTTTAAAGATTTCTAAATCTCATTAGTCTTTTTTTCACAGAAACACTGAATGAGCAATAATGTCTCAGGTCTCAAGTTACACCACCAGTCCATTCTGTTTAAGTAGTAACGTTAGGCCTAATGTATTTTTTTGCTGCTAGAGGTGCTTATTCAAAAAGGTGTAGCTTAATGAGGCCTTTTATTACACTGCAGCTGAAAGCTTCCACTTCTTCTGCTCATGCGTATGTGGGGTAACAACCCAGATAGCAATGAGTCGGCGGACCACCGGCGGTGATCCGGCGGCTGTAGAAGCGTCAGAATTGCGTAATCGCAAACACGTTTGACGGCGCACCGCCGGCGGCAGCCGCTTTTTAAAAGCGGCAGCCGGCTTCCTACCGCCTTCGTACCGCCGCCGGCCCGCAGGCAAACCGCCGTTCCGCCGCCTTTATACCAAAAGGCGGCCCGTCGGAGGCAAACGCTATTTTCGAGCGATCTGCCTCCGCTTATTGTGTAATAAATAATATATATATTTATTTATTATTCATATATTTGTAACATGCAGTTTATGATGGATAATAATTGAACAAACCAGATAAATTCCCATTTGGCATTTTTATTCCACATTTCAAAGTACATTAACTGTCAATGATACAAGATAATATAAATGAAATATAACAGACAATAAATAAGCTTAAATAGGCCTATAAATAACAAAAAACATTTTTACTAAAGAACCTGCATGTTTCCAATTAAATTTTGGTTTAAAAAAAAAAAAAACAGCCTTACAAGCAAATTATAACACTTACAATATTTGTTAATAACAAATAGGTCAGCTCTGGGATGAAAAGAATTACCATTAAATATTATATCAAATAATGAGGATATTTGGTACCAAAGAATGTGCAGGATACCAAATAAATCGAGGTATAACATCACATTTAACAAGCCATTTCTAACAATAGGATAAATGGTAATAATTTAGAGTAAAGCTCTGGAGAAGAATAGAACAGTAGTAGAACAGAACATTATAACAAGCCTGACTATGGGTTCTCCGGTTTTCCCCGACCTCCAGAATGAGGCAGCGCAAATTGGCTTATCTTCAGTGATTTCTTGTGCGCCTATATAAAGGACAAACAACCTCGCCATCCCATATCTATCCAAGGAGCTGCCTTCAAGGCAGGGTCACAGGGAATAAAAAAAAGTAATTTCCACAGTGAACAGTGTGGATTGGGTGAGTGTAGCCTGAAACTTCTGGCTTCTTTAGGGGTCTTGATGTTACTGACTGCAGGATAAAGAAAGGGTTCCAGGTGTCAGTAGTCAGCCTAGGTGTAAGAGGTCGGCTGTGGGTCCCTCTCAGCTGTGCGGCGTCTTTTTCCGCCTTCACGATCAGATGTTCCTTTCAGGTAACGCATACCGCTAACCTGGACCGCCTCATCAGTGGCATCCTGGGTTGCCGGGTTCTTCCGGATGGCTCCTGTAGAAAATACAGATCTGTCATTCCATGTGAATGTCATAAGGCCACACACATCTACTTAAATATATAACAAATTTATATATTTATATATATTACTTTGAACAATGGTCTTCAGGAACATGTCTCTAAAACATGCTTTATCCCCTACACCCGTCCAGGTTGTATTAATGGAAAGGTGATTAGAGAAGATACTCTGAAGTATTCGCCACACGGTTGTCTTTAGGTCCCTCCCACATTTGATTGCCAAAAACCGAAGCTGAAAATACAAAAAAGTGTTACAAATTACATATCTCTGAAGCTTCTCATACATAAATATAAAAATGTGACAGGCTGTGGATTCAGACTGTAGAATATGCAGTGTACAATCTTAAATTTTACTTTTTAGATTACCCTACAGCATTATAAACAAAATCAGCACACTTACTGGAGCTCTTTATCCTGCCTCAAACTGTTGTCAAGCAACGCCAAATGGGTTGTCTAGGGGGAGTAACAGACCCCCTGGCAGGGATAACTCTCCAAAAGACACATTGGCACTGAAATGTTGCAGCATAGTGTCCATTTTCAGCATAGTGTTGTGCTACGCACAACATCGCCAAACTCTCCAAGACGTCGCAGCATTAGGGTCTGATCTGCACCTACAGGGGTTCACAGAATAAAAGAATAAAGCAGTCAGTCCTGGTCCCTCAACTACTAAACTATGACATTTACAACTAGGTCTACTACATGTACAGGTGGCCCCAGTGGGAATTAAACCAACAACCACAGGTGTTGTTTGCAAGTTGTACCTGATTGCCCAGTACGAGCAAACGTCGTCAACATTGTCCCAACTTGCTTCACCTGCTCATGAAGTGAGCCGCTGTCATCCGAAGCTACAAAATGAAAGGCATTTGGTAATTTTGGACCTACATCACAGTCAAAAAAGTAAAATTTAAGAAAGAGTGCATGTTCTCACCTGCTTGTGCATTGCTTTCCCTCAGGGCTTGGTTCTCATTCTGGAAATCTACATAAAAAATATTTTATTTTAATTATATATATATATATATATATATATATATATATAAAAGTACAGCAGTTCAGAGAAATAACTCATAAATCACCTTAAATGCTAGAAGAACAGTAGCAACACAGCACATGTTAGCTAACACTTGCTAAAACTGACCTAGCAGCATGCTTGTTCGGACTAACAAAATAATTTAAATAACCTATATACATCATTCTGTTTTGTTAGAAAACACCAAAAGTTAAACTTAAGTCTTTCTAGATGTAAAGCTTTGGCTAACTTACCTACAGTAGCTAGATACATTTTAACATGTAGAACATGCTTGAACTCAGTGTGTAAAAAAGGCGAAACAGCACGTGTTAGCTAACACTGTGCATTGTGCACTATATCAGCGTGCGTGTCTGAACAAACTAATTAAAACAACCTACCGGTATATACATCAAAAATGAACATAATATTGTGTGACACAAAAAGGAAACATGTACTTACTTAAACGCTCGTAGTCGAGGATATTTTCTGATCTTCTCTCTTCAAATACTAAAACCGTGTGATGAGCGGCCGCTGTTGGTAAATCTGTATGTTTTACCGGTTTGTCTTCCGCCTTTTTTAGGTATACTGCCCCTCTCGGCCGGTGGAGGTACTTCTCTGTTTTTTTTTTATTTTATTTTTATTTAAATTAGTACATGTATAGACAAGTACAATACAAAAAGTACAATGAGAGAAAAATAAAAATAATAAAGCATTGTGGTACAGTTCCGAATATGTAGAACAAAGAATAACAACAAATGTAACACTGTATATAAAATAAATAATAAAAATAAGAATTCTGAGATAGAAAATACTTTATAATATTAAGGCAGTCACATGAAATTGAAAAGCTTTCAGGTTTCTGTTTTGTAAGCTTTTTGTTTTGCGACCTCATGTTTGAGAGGGTTTCAAAGTTGTAAAAATCAGCTTTATAAGAGGTAATATTAGAGGGCTTCTTTTGAGTTATTCTTGTCTTATGAATGTAGAATTTTTCCTAAATAATTAATAATATATTTTTGTTTTTCAGAAAAATATGGGTTTTGAAAACAAAGTAAAAGGTCATGAAGTTAGTTCTAATTTTTTGTCATGTCTATTTTAAAGTCAGTCCAAAAAGAAATAGAAAAAAGGGCAATACAAAAATAAGTGTTATCCTAAAATGAACTTTCAAACTTTCTTAACCCTCCTATTATGCTAAAAAAAAAAAAAAAGTATTACATCCATTATGGGTCAAATTGACCAACACTGTTTAAACACACTCGACATGCAAATAATCAAGTGAAAATTTAAATGTAATTTCCTAAACCTAACCTTATCATGGAATCAAGAGTCAAGAATCTGTTATAAACCCTAATGGCTTTGGAGCAAAAAAAACTAATATTTGATATAATTCACAGGCTATTATGATTTTATAATCGCTTCAAATGTGAGAACTAGTTAAAATGCTGTCAGTTCCACTCTATTTCCCAACAAGCCAAACATAGCCAACGTGGCTGGTCGAATTTGAGAGTAGAAATCCTTGTATTTCACAGCGGCTTGCCGCCAGCCGGCCGCGGTCCATTAGGCGGAGGCAACCGCCAGAGAAAATGAAGCCGGCGGCCCGCCGGCTAGTCGGCCGCGGCATCTCGCAAGAAATGGGAGTGACGTATTCGGCGGCAAACGTTTCATCACCGCCAGCGGGACGCACCTATAGCCGACAGCTTAGGGCCGGCGGCAAAAAGAAGCCGTGCCGATATTTTTTGCTATCTGGGAAAGCACTGTTTTATCATATTAAATACATTTGAGCGTGTTGAAAAAGTTTTGTTACAATGCTACTCTGTGCGTTCACTCGGTGGCTACTATGAGACACTTGTTGCGCATGGTAAAACATGGTACTCGTGATCAATCAAGAAAGTGAGATTTAAACAACAATACTAAAGGCAAAAGTAATTGACTTTTTACGCGGACGCGAGGGTCAGCGTACAGTGCGCACGCAATGCGAATTTCGTCACCAGAAGAGTATGGATTTTTTTTAACCGCACATACTTTGTACGCGCATGTTGCTCATGCGCATTTCATTTTTTTGCAGTATTTATATAGGTTGTATCTCGTGGCAAGAGATTCCTTAAGACTGCGCATGCGTTGAACGTCTGTGTACACGTATGAGTCAAAAGAAGTATATTTTGCAAGGCTGTGTCATTGATAGGCAACGCACGGTCACGTTCTCTGGGTTTAAACATTCTTGGAAACATTTGGGATAATGTCAACAAAATATATAACATTGTTTTAGTGGCTTTTGGATATTGTAATCCAAAAATCTTACATATTGTCCCTTTAATTCTTTCTCTCGTTGTCATGTGACCTATTTGCGTCGCTTCACTTGCATTCCCGAACCCTCTCCCATGGCCTCATACGATCCATCAAAGCACTTCTGAATCTCAGCGAAACTGTGAATTTGGACCTACTCCCCTCCTCTCCCCACACACCCTGCTTTTGTAGGATGTAGGCCTACTGCGTGACCTGCAAAGTAGCCATACAGAAAATAGGCTGTTTTTTTAAAAGTAGCTTATTCATCCTTTCTGAAGACACTACCATCACTGATACCATGATTCATTAGTTTGAACAAGAACATTGTGGACTGCTGTGGAACATTATAAGGATTAATTGCACCAGCCAGTCATCGTCTTGGAGGTTTATCTGTGTAGAGGCAGGTATTGTACTCTGTTGTGATGATAGATAACACCGCTATCAGACACACAGGTGTCTCAGTTGGTGGGAGGGATGCCAAAATTATTTCAGTAATGCCATTAGGAACTTGAATTCAACAGTTTCACACATCCAACAGGCTGTGATTCAGCATTGAAGCAGCTTTGTGTTTTATATAAATCTATTCTAATTTAGAGCTGTTTTACACTTGAGATTTGTGCATAATTTTACCTAACTTTGTCAGATTACTTTTCACCAAAGGTTTTTTTGTTGTTGTTGTAATATTGTTGAATGCAAAGGTCTGGGAAATTAGATTTATGCTTACCCTTAATAATTCAGTGGTCTCTTGGTTAATTAGTACAGAAAAAAAGGAAACGTGTGAATAAATCGTCTTATGGTTATGTTAGATTTATTAAAGAAGGTTAATGAACAGTGAAGTATTACTGAACCCTTTTTTCATGTGCCAGGAGTGTCTAACCCCAGTTTAATGAGATACAGAGAACAAGAAAGATTACAAAAATAAAAGAGTAAGGCATTGAGCAATCGATAATCTCATGGTTCACACTATAATTTATGGAGAGTAATTTAAAGGGTTAGTTCACCCAAAAATGAAAATTCTGTCATTAATTACTCACCCTCATGTCGTTGGACACCCGTAAGACCTCCGTTCATATTCGGAACACAAATGAAGATATTTTAGTGTAAAGCTGATGGCTGAGAAAGGCTTCAGACAGGCCTCCATTGGCATTCAGTACATTGACACTTCCAAGATCCATGAAAGGCACTTAAAACGTCGTTACAAAGTCCATCTCACCACAGTGGCTCTACAATAATTTTACGATGCGACGACAATAGTTTTTGTGCGCAAAAAAAATAAAAATAACACCTTTATCCAACTTGTTATTGTCTTCCGTGTGTGCCTCCACGACGCATGCGCGAGAATATGATGCAGATCTGGCGTTCGGACACATGACCCAGAAGCGATTTGTTTACGAGCAGAGGAAGACGCGCGTGTCTAAGCTGTTGGATTCTACATTGATCGTGCTTTAGGTCTCGGCGTAGTGCTCAAAATGGGGCTTAAGTGTGTATTTCATGGATTCCCGAACGCCGGCGCTACGTCATATTCTCGCGCATGCGTCGTGGAGGCATACACGGAAGTCGAGAACAAGTTGGATAAAGGTGTTATTTTGATTTTTTTTTGCGCACAAAAACTATTGTCGTCGCATCGTAAAATTATTGTAGAGCCACTGTGGTGAGATGGACTTTGTAACGACGTTTTAAGTCGTTGTACTGAATGCAAATGGAGGCCTGTCTGAAGCCTTTCTCAGCCATCAGCTTTCAACTAAAATATCTTCATTTGTGTTCCGAATATGAACGGAGGTCTTACGGGTGTCCAACGACATGAGGGTGAGTAATTAATGACAGAATTTTCATTTTTGGGTGAACTAACCCTTTAACTGCGTATTTGGCGTGCTGTCCGGGGGGAGGGCTTCGAGCTCGGAATTTGGCCTGAACCCAGAGTACCCCCCGTATATGTAAGTGGCTGATAAAATAAAAGTGTGGAGAAGGGGTGGTGGAGGGATGCTAGAAAACTGTCAATGAATGGAGGTAAGACTGCTGCGTGTATATATATACCTCTTACTGTTGATTAGCTGAGTGCTCTCCACCTGTGTCAATTATCTGAACGTGCTCCTCCCGAACTATGTTTATAAAACATCATTTATTGTGCCTTTTCCATCTAAATCCAATTAGTTTAGATTAAAAGCAAATAAATTATCTTAAGCCTTTCAAGTTTTTGAAAAGTACCAGTGAACACCCTGTGAGCTATCAAATATCAGTCATTGTGCAACAAAAAATTCTCTGAAAACTGTACTGAGCTAGAGGCCAGACCTTTCACCAACATTAACTCCTGGAGAAATTGAAATCTGGTGTAAAGATTCTTGACAGAAACAGTGAGTGTAGGTCAAAAGGGCAAACATGAAAGTGTTATATTTTTATGGCAACCCTGAATTATGATCAGACATTAACCCTGATCCCAACTATGCCCCATAGGCAGCTAGCTTGATCTCTATACTCTATATACTTTGTTTGTCTTCATCCTCTTAAAAAACAGCACACTTACAATAATATGTAATAATAGCCTGCATGGATCATTAAAAATACTGAAAAAATGAAACTGAGATAACTAAGAGTTTGACCTATATGAGACATGACAAATGTGTGACGAGGAGAGAGAAAGATCATAAAGAGCCAAAGGGAAAAGATAAGACTGCCGTTTATGTTTCTCGGAAACACGAGTGCCTCCAAATAATGGACAACACATCAAAATGAAATGGAAATAATAAAATACTTAAAAACCTCTACATTTTTTGACTCCTCATTTGAGTTGACTGCATGCTACTAATAGACTGCCTCTTTTTTCTATCCTTCTTTTACATAGAAAAACACAAGCATTCAAATCAGTTAAGACATAACATCGATTCTAACATAACATTAATGGTCATTCCTGAATGACACTATCATAAATCAGAGCAGAGCAGTGACTTTTTTTTAACCATGAATCTTCTAGCATGTGCATTCGGAGGATTATAATGCATAAAATCGGTTGAAACTGCCCTTATGTCTGTGGTCTCTCACAGTTTTAAAACCCATTCATATTTCAAAATAGTCTAGTGTGTTCCAGGCCTAAATCAGATGACACCATGAAACACCATGGCAGGTGTCAATTTAAAGGCCCCCTGAAATCAAAATTGAAGTTTTTTAGCTTTTAGTATGACTGTTATCCTTTAAAAATTATGAATAAGCTGGTGTGCTCCAAAACAATGACACAATTCGCATTTAGGAGATATAAGCATTCAAAACTTACAGTCTCTCACTTCCGTTAAAATGGATCACAGATTTTGATGACATCATCGCAGACTGCAGACATCTTCTGACCAATCAAATGGTCTCTAGAATCTGAAGCACCCGCCCCCTACACTATAAATAGAGGCTGAAGCAGTTCACACGTTTACTATTTTCTACATTGTGAATGGCACATAGTGCACTATACATGCGATAGGAAACGATTCAGACATGGTAATGCTTTTTAGTTGAGGCGAATTAAATCTGGCTTCACGTTACTTTCACGTGCACTGCCGCAGCGCACACACATAGGCTGCATTCGAAATCACGTACTATGTGAGTAGGTACTACATTTAAATAAAGTATGTTCTATATAGTATGAATGAATGTAGTATAAATGTAATCCGGACGTACTACAGCCGCCATGTTGTCATGATAATGTGACCTACCAGCGTCAGTTGTGTCCCATCTAGGCATGTGCCGGTATCAAATTTTCATGTTGCGATTAATTGCTGAAGCTTTTATCACAGTGTACGGTATTATCACGATATTGAAATTTGTTGCAAAAAAAGTGTTGTCATACTATAACCGGTTTAATAACTTTCTTATAACAAAAAGAACCTTTTTGCAATATTTAAAACAGATTAAAGTGCTAAAGAATTATAAAGAACAATAGGTAACACCTTACAATAAGGTAAATAGTTCCTTCTAACTAATTAATGCATTAACATTAACAAAGAGCAAATAGCAAAATCTTTACAGTTATTATTCTTTGATAACGTTAGTTAAAAAAAAGCAACTGTTAGTTAGTATTAGCTCAGGTCCATTAAATAATAGTTACAACTTTTGATCTTAATAATGTGTTATTATTTTGCTGGAATTTACATTTAAATCAGATTAATACATGCGCTAGAAGTATTTTTCCATTGTCAGTTTGTTAATGAATGAACTAATGTTAAATAATAGAGCCTTATTGTAAAGTGTGTGGCTGAACAACAATCAGAACGTATTCAAACAATATCTAGGGCATGTCATTTAGTCCAGATTAAAATATAAAATGTTTAGGTTTGAAAATGAATAGCCTTAAGTCTTTAAGTATTAAGTATTTGGTTATGTGATGAGGGAGGGTTACCGGGGAAAACCGCTGCATTTCTGCTGTTCTGTCAGCGCCCTCTGCTGTCAGAGAGTGAATGTGCGTCTCCCTCACTCGTTCCGCCATGTGCTCAGTTTTCTGTTACATCAGTGAGCGTTCCTCTTTGATGTATTGTTCATTTTAAACGGTTGATGGGTAAAGTATTCTTAAAATGCATTCTAAAAATCTGAATAAATCGTAAGAAATAATTATTCACAGTATTTTGAAGTGCCCACGATAACAATATTGTGCATGTTCATTATTGCGGTATGTATTACCGTATATTAGAGTATTTCAAAGCGATATGGAGGAGATTATGATGATAAATGGTTAGAGATAGGGCTGCACGATTTGGGTAAAATTATCTAATTGCGATTATTCTTTACAAATGAAGTGTGTCTTTTTTACAGAAAACTTATTTTACAAAAAAAAGTATGGGTTACCTGTTAGAATGCAGACAGCCTATGACTAAAAATCATTAGAAAGGTCTAAGGATTTATTGTAAAAAAATATATATTTTTTTAAATCTGTGATATCAATTTCTTAAAATCTATGTCTTTTAATATGAAATATGAGCCTCTTATGCATCCACTGTGGGGATTAAAACTGCTGTACATTGAAAAAAAAACATATGGATTGTCATATACATTTATTTGGAAGTATTATTTTTCTTATTTTCTACCCAAAAGTTTCATTCATACAGGAAGCCAGAGGGCGCCCTCGAGCAGAAACTCATTTTCCTCAAATGATTAATCTTTCCTTTTCAGGAAATCCCTATGGGAAATCCCTAATGTGAAGCTGGCATGCTGAATAAAACGAAGATAGAAACGCTTTGACTTATTAAACATGAAGATAATACTTCTGCGACAAAATATGGTGTATTTGAGTTCTTCAAGCCTTTTGGGGTATTTTCATAATAATAAGGTATTCAGTGCTGATTGACATTCTGTGATAAGAAGCCACATCAGCTCGACTGACGATATGAAGTGAGTTAAAACACGTTATTAAACGTATTTTGTTGGACAACAGGTTTATGAAGATTACTAGTTTGTGAAGATGTTTGACACGTGTTGCTTTTTCAAACGCACGTTATAAGCAACTCAAATTCGCAGTGCTTTCAGACGGAGCAGCGTTTGCTACTCATCACAGACACACTCTTCACTGACACGCTGGGCATTTTTCATTAAAATCGCAGCCTTTGCGCTTTCATTATCGCACATAAACCCAAATCGCGATTGCGGTTCGATTTCGATTAATCGTGCAGCCCTAGTTAGAGATTAGGAGGAAACTCTGGGTTTACCAAACAGAAAGGCTCTAGTCAAACTGTGGTATTAACGAAACGCTATTGGCTGTTTCAAAAAAGGGGAGGAGCTGCTAACAGCTGGGGAAATTACGTCAACACATTGAATAATGCTGTGTATTTCAAGGTGCTTCAGTGGGCCTTTAAATGTATGATGAAGATTTAAAAATAAGTATAATATAATAAATATAATTAAATATTAGTAACATATTATAAATACAATATAAGTAAAATATCCTTAGAATAAATGTAAGTAGACTGTAATAGAATATACACTCATCATACCCTTTTGCCTTCAGAACTGTCTTAATTCTGGCATTGATTCAACAAGGTGCTGAAAGCATTCTTTAGAAATGTTGGCCCATATTGATAGGATAGCATCTTGCAGTTGATGGAGATTTGTGGGATGCACATCCAGGGCACGAAGCTCCCGTTCCACCACATCCCAAAGATGCTCTTTTGGGTTGAGATCTGGTGACTGTGGGGGCCATTTTAGTACAGTGAACTCATTGTCATGTTCAAGAAACCAATTTGAAATGATTGGAGCTTTGTGACATGGTGCATTATCCTGCTGGAAGTAGCCATCAGAGGATGGGTGGTCATAAAGGGATGGACATGGTCAGAAACAATGCTCAGGTAGGCCGTGGCATTTAAACGATGCCCAATTGGCACTAAGGGGCCTAAAGTGTGCCAAGAAAACATCCCCCACACCATTACACCACCACCACCAGCCTGCACAGTGGTAACAAGGCATGATGGATCCATGTTCTTATTCTTTTTACGACAAATTCTGACTCTACCATCTGAATGTCTCAACAGAAATCGAGACTCATCAGACCAGGCAACATTTTTCCAGTCTTCAACTGTCCAATTTTGGTGACCTTGTGCAAATTGTAGCCTCTTTTTCCTATTTGTAGTGGAGATCAGTGGTACCCGGTGGGGTCTTCTGCTGTTGTAGCCCATCCGCCTCAAGGTTGTGTGTGTTGTGGCTTCACAAATGCTTTGCTGCATACCTCGGTTGTAACGAGTGGTTATTTTAGTCAAAGTTGCTCTTCTATCAGCTTGAATCAGTCGGCCCATTCTCCTCTGACCTCTAGCATCAACAAGGCATTTTTGCCCACAGACCGGCCTGTCTGGCACCAACAACCATGCCGCGCTCAAAATTGCTTAAAGGGGTGGTAAACCACGATTTCACTATTCTAACTTTAGCTAGCGTGTAATGTTGCTGCTTGAGCATAAACAACATCTGCAAAGTTACAACGTTCAAAGTTTAAAGCAAAGGGAGATATTTGCTTTTAAAGAAATCAGTTTCTAAGAACTACAGCAAACGGCCAGTAGGCGACTACACACATTCCTCCAGGGTTGGTGACATCAACAGGCTCAATATTTACATAAACCCCTCCTCCGAGAATATTAAATAAGGGGGGGGTGAGGCCATTTTGTATCGCGGCGCTGTTGTGGTATAAGTTAGTTAGGCTGGAGTGTTGTTGCCGCGATGCCAAGGAAACGCTGTTATTTTCATCCGGATTGCAGGTCTGGGGTACTTGCTCTGTTCAGCCTTCCTTGGGACGGGGGTGCGTTGCAGAGCGTTTAACATACAGCATGTTATATGCACGTGTGTTTGAGTCAGCGGGGAACAGGCGCGCTCGGGGCTTCCTGCAGCACATCTAACAGAGGAAAACATCCACCGTCTTCGCGATTTCAATGCCAGATTTGCACAACGTCAGCTGCGTGAAAAAAACACTGCCGGTGCGTGGATGCACGACGCGCGCGCTGCACATTTCACGGAGGACAACACAAACTTCCACAAACTTCGCGAGTTCAATACAGGATATGCACAACGGCTTGTCCTGAAAGCTGGATTTACAAACAGAAGCTGTTCACGGGCCACAACCTGTAAGTCTGATTTATTTTTCATCGATGTGTTTTCCTGTAATAGGTTGTAGCAAGGAAGTAAACAGATGACAGCGCTGTTCTGCAAACCAGTCTGTTAAATGCTCATTCATACTTAACGTTATCCGACGAACACCTAACGTTACAAACACTAACGTTAAAATCTCAACAGCGAACCTGACATTAGTGTAAATGATTCTTTGATTAGAGCTTTTATGTATTATTTATCTACAGGCATGCTAAACATGGTTCTGTGTGTGATTTGGCAAACTTACTAGTTAAAGCCAGTGCTTAGTGTTTGTTTTGGGTTAGTTCTTGCGACAGATATTTGGCTGTAATCATTCTAAAAATACAAAAGTTAAAGTGCCATTCAGTAGCGATCATTATAGATCCGCAGTCTTTACTCTTGAGGACTGAACAGGTTCTGCTCGATCATCTTCACTCAAATGTTCTGGATCTGATTCGGGCTCATATGGTTTTATTGACGCCGTTGTTTCTAACACTGACCAAAGCAAGCACAGCCTCCGGTAAGGGGCGTGACGTTTCCGACATGCGTGCACTAGGCGTTTAGCGAATCACAACACACTGGGCCAGCTAACCAATCGGAGCCCACTGCGTATTTTTGAGGGACTGGCTTCATACAACCCGGAAAGCATCAGACTGTTTTACAAGGAGGGACAGAGCAGTGTAGAATAAAGGTCAAATATATGAAAAATAAGGCAATTTTTTTAAAAACGAAGCATGAACACATGTTACAGTGCACCCCACAAACACAGTCAAGCCTTCAAAAGAATGTGTTTTACCACCCCTTTAAATCACCTTTCTTTCCCATTCTGACATTCAGTTTGGAGTTCAGGAGATTGTCTTGACCAGGACCACACCCCTAAATGCATTGAAGCAACTGCCATGTGATTGGTTGATTAGATAATTGCATTAATGAGAAATTGAACAGGTGTTCCTAATTATCCTTTAGATGAGTGTATATTCTTTAAAAAGTTAAAGGGGTCATGAACTGTGTTTTTAAAAAAAATTGTTTTATGATGTTTCCTGGGGTGCACTTATAATGTTAGAAGGCTTTATACATCAAACATTTTCAAAATTTATAAATAATAGGCATTTTTCCAACCCTGATTTTAGCCTTGGCTCTGAACACTCACACTTTAAGGGACATGTCCGCTGGGAGACTTCATTGTAAAGACCCACTGCTGTGATTGGCTAACGTCTTTCCATTTGAAATAGTGTTACTTCCTCTTTTAGCTCGTTTCTACTATTACAGCTCTCATGGTTAACTAATCGTGAAAAGTGTTGCATTACATTTATATCTATGGCATTATATTAAGATTGTGGCATGAAAGGTTGCAGTGATGATCATTGTAGCCGATCACACACATGCTGAGCGCATGAAAGCAGCGATCTCGTCATTGCAACTTAGTTTCTGTACACTAACGAATGCTTTCATCTTCACTAACAATGCAAACGTGATATAATTAAGAGATTCGTTGAATAAAACAGAAGTCACTGATAAACTCTCCTGTTTGATTGACAGGTTCAGTGCGTGCTGCTCAAACGATTGCAAAGGGAGCTTTCTTTGATCGCTTACTTTATAGAATTTAATCACTGTTAAATAACAGATTATTTTGATTCTACTAAGAGAAACAACGCAAGTTGATGTTTAGTCACTGGTCTGATTTACTGACACACAGACAAAGAACATCTGACTACATTAATCATTACATTTCAGATCAGGCATTAGAATGAACACAGATACTTACATGTTGCATTACTGTTGAACCCAGTCACTGCACAATATTTTGTAATCCTCAACGTCATGTTTATTGCTTTGTAGCCCGAAGGTTTAAAACTAGGCCAATGTTACATGCGCAAATTGGTGGGCGGGGCTAAACAGGCAGTGATGAAGTAGGTGTTGATCTTCCTCTGCTGAGGTGGTGCTTGCCTCCCTTTGACGTCATAGATTCCCACTTTGAAAAACCTGCCGTTTGCTGGGCCTGGTGTCTATAAAAAGCTCTTCTTTGACTAACAAGGAAGTTTTCAGCTCTGAAACTTACATTATATTAGTATATTACCATAACCTATATCAAGGGAAAGTTGATTTCTCAATTCATCACCCCTTTAAAATAATGCAAATTGATGGCTTTAAAAAACGCATAGACTAACGATTAACAGCCTCGGATAGTTTAGTTACAGTAGGTCTGCTCATAGGTCTGTCTTTAACAGTTTATACGTTTTCATTAAAAATGAATTTCCTTATGAAGAAAAGGAAATACTATGAAAATAGTTTAACTTATTACTAGGGCTGGGCAAATTAACGCGGGCGATTTAATTTTTTCAGCTTAACGCAATTAAAATATTTAACGCAAATAACGCAGCGTCTGTTTTTATATCCATTTTTGCTTAGCATTACATGATCATCACGCTCTTATTCATGTAAATGCTTCCAAGCGTGACAAGACACAAGCAAACGCGCTGTATGCCAAAGTCCTGTGTGTGTGTGTGTGTGTGTGTGTGTGTGTGTGTGTGTGTGTGTGTGTGTGTGTGTGTGTGTGTGTCAGTGTCCTGTCTGTGTGGATCATTGACCGTAAAAAAATATGTTGGATGTGTGGATGCGTCTCCTGTCAGCTAATCAAGGGACACACACACACACACACACACACACACACACTCGACGCATTTTCATTTCTCAGTTTCCTGCTCACATCGAGTTCTCTTTTGCTCTTGAACAAACAATAACACAGAGGATTTTGAGTATTCTCATATTAGGAGTCTTAAATTAGTTAAATAATGTCTTAAATGAACTTAAAGAGTTGTGAGGAAATGAGATGCGCGGGACAGCGCGTCAGATCCGCGGCTGTTCTTAAAGTGACAGGAGCACTGATGATGCCTGTCATTAATGTTCATCAAAGAACAACGGGAACAGAGAAAATTTTAGCTTTAATGATGATTCATCTATATTTAATTTATTATTTATGCAGTTAAGAAAGATAACTATTACATTTCTGTATATGTATAACAGGGAAGGCCATGGGTATATAACATTTATTATTTTGGGTTTATGTAAAGATTGTTTTAAGTTCACTTAAATTAAAAGTTGTTTTTTTAAAGCCTAATAAATGTTGAAATTGGGAGCTTTCAGTTATACTGTAATGTAACGTCATTAATGTTTCATAGACACTTTAGTATCAGTGATACTGGCCTTCATTTAGGGCTGCTCGATTATGGAAAAAATCATAATCACGATTATTTTGGTCAATATTGAAATCACGATTATGTAACACGATTATTTCACATGACTTTGGGAATGTGTTGCATTTATTAAAAATACACCTTTCAACAATTCAATTGAAATTGTAACATTTGTTGTACTTTTTGAACTATTAAAATAAATAATATAACATATATTCAAATCAAAGTATAAAAGTATTCACGTAAAAATGATAACCACAAATAAATAAGATCAACAATATGGTTCGGCTAGATATGCTTTTCATGTACGTCTAACATTAGTTTTCAGGTACAGAAATGTATCAAAAGTAAAATAACATTGCATATTTAAGTGCATAAATTAAAGATTAATCCTATTAAACTTACAAAAGCTATTCAATCAAGAGCGGTGAGTGATGTCCTTGTCTTTTGTTGTTTGACATTAAACAGACGGAAGTAAAGGCTACTGCCCCTTTAAGAGGATATGCGTCGTCTTTCTCGACTGTATAAAGTTCACTTAAGGCATATACAGACTATGTCTGCTAGGATACTCATCAAGATGGACATGTTGACATATGTTTTGTGTGAGTTTGTCCGTTCAAGAGCAAGACTTCAAAGAGAACTCAATATTTGCGCGCTGTGAGGCGCACATTTTCTCACAGCGCGCGCGTCTTCTCATTCGCGTCTTCTGGCACTAAACCCGGGTGAAGACGGCGAAATGGCAGCACTCGCATGCATTGAACAAAGTTTACAAAGAGAGAATTATTTGAAAAATATAAAGGAAAAAAAGGACGTTTACACGGCACCCCTGCTCTCGTCAGTTTTTGTTTCTTTATTAGATTGTCATAGGTCACTCTGTGTTTTTTCAAGTGGTTAAACAATTCGTGATGTTCCCTTGCGTTGCAGTCACTACCAAATACCATGTAGCAAATCTTGCACGTAGCATATTTCTGCTCGTCGTCTGATTCCTCGAAGCCAAACTGTTCCCAGACAACGGAGTTGGTTTTGCCTTTTTTGCTCACCAAACGCTGCTGTAACTGCCCTCCTTCTGCCATCTTTACTCGCGCCGAGTTTTTAAATTCCAGCGGATGATATGCACACGAGTCACGAGACTCACGAACTGAGAGAGATTTGTGGCTTCGGGAGGGGCGGATGTTTCATTCAGAACGCAAGACAAAATAAGAGTGTTCTTGCAAAACTGAACATGGCAAAATAATCGTTTTTTCTCGATTGTACTATTTTGGTGATCGTTGGGAGGCAAAATCGAAATCGAAATCGAAATTCGATTAATTGCACAGCCCTACCTTCATTCATAAAAATATGAAAATATGCTGTCTTTAAATTGTTTATACATTAATTTGGAGAGTAACTGAAATTATTACAATATCAAAATATTAAAAACGTAAAATATTAAAAACTTGCGATTAATTACAGAAAAAAGTGCGATTAATTAGTTCATTTTTTTTAATCGATGCCCAGCACTACTTATTACTTTTTTTGATGTTGTCTAGTTAGTTTTATATCAAATTCAATGTGATTTTCGGTGATCGAGATCTAGCAGGAACAGCACATTTCTCAATTTTTTTCCACTGATTCGCGGGCAGCTTTCCCTACGCATGAAATCCCCCATATGCCAGCAAACCAATGAGAATGTGGGACGGTGAGGATGATACATAACAACAGAGCGTAGGTGCCAAAGCTGCTGTGGATTCTGCTTACCCGGAACTCTCAGTCAGCGAGTGGCAGATTTGAAGAAAATTACTATAATTTGGCAAATAAATAAATGACGGAGAGTTACTAACATATGATACACTCTAAAAAAAAAAAGGTTCTATATTGCACCAAAAATGGTTCTTGGCTCGTAATCATAGGGGAACCTTTTTTAGTGCTATATAGCACCAATTTTGGTGCTTCAGTGTAGTGCTGGGCGGTATACCGGTTCATACCGAATACCGGTATTTATTTTTGTTATGATATGAATTTTGATGATACCGCAATACCGGTATGTCGCTTAAACAACGTTCGGAACGCAGCGCAGCACGTCATTGTTTGAGAGGGGACGCATTTCACTGTTGCACTGTACTAGTGAGAGCATTCAGAGCACAGCTGAGATCGCCTCCTATACCCCCATTCACTATTCCCTACGTTATCACTTTATTTGAAGGAGTGAATGAAAACGAGTGCGTGAAGTCGGACAACCATTGTGTGTACAGCGGCTGTACACTCGTTATTGCGGTGCGATGTGGGATAGAATGAGTGCACTCAATAACGTCCACTATAAAGCACTGTCCCCTCCAAATAATGCCCTATTTGAGGTTATAAGGGGCGATTTCGGATTCAGCGCTTGATTACAGTGGAGAATTCGAACTACACACGGCGCGCGCGAGAGAGCCGCGATGAGTTTAACAACGCTCACCACATGGGTCATATATCAGATATAGACCGGAGCGAGCGCGTCTTAAGTTAATTTTGGACATTTTTCATATACTATAGTGCTCTAAACGTGAACCCGAAGCGTGTATGCGCACATATTTCATCACGTATTTTTCAAATGAAATGGGCACTGATTAGGCTATACTAAACCTTAAGTCTGATCACGACCGCGATGACACGATGGATTATTCTGCTATACAAAAGACAATGAATGATGTAAGTTAATAAATAAACTGACAAATCAAAGAAGAATGGGCAAAAAAGTAACTGCTAATTCTTTCTGTGTTAAACTGATGTGTGTCATTTGTTTAGAGAGTGCTCTTTAAATGTATTGCAAAAATCCGCGTTTCTCCCTCGTTTTGGCAGTTGTTATATAGGATTTTTATAACAACAAGACAAGATTTTTTAAATGCTTACGATGCCCTCAACTCAGTTTTCTCTCTCTCTCTCTCTCTGTACGGTCATATTTTAATATCCATGTGTAATGAGTGTGTTACAGGTCTGTGTTTTATTGGTGGTCTCTCCATAGCATCATTTTGAGGGGCTTTGCAAACCTGTATTAACTCTAGTGTGGAATTTTTCTACAATATTCACTCATCATGACAGTAAAATATGGCATTCTAGTCAATCTACTGCAGTATTTCCTCTCTCAATCAGTAGAAAATGTGGTTAACATCCGGTCATGCATAGGGGGAAAAAATACCGTCATATACCGTGAAACCGATATAATTTAGAAAAATACCGTGATATATATTTTTGGTCATACCGCCCAGCACTACTTCAGTGGTTCTTTAGTGGTTCTTCAGAGGTTCTTCACCGGTTCTTTGACTAAGGTGCTATATAGCACCTCTGAAGAACCGCTGAAGAACCACTGAAGCACCAAAATTGGTGCTATATAGCACTAAAAAAGGTTCCCCTATGATTACGAGCCTTTTTTTTTAGAGTGTATAACTATCATATAAGCTTTATGGTAAACCTCGAACAAGGGATTTTATAGTAATTTATAGTGTTAATGCTAATTATCGAGTTCACAAATAGCTTGGGTATGCAGAGCATTTGCAGCTTATATGGGCCGCACGCCCCTGTCGTAAATTACTTTCTCATTTTATAAGGAGTGAGAGGTCAAGATTGAAAAGATGAGCAGATTTATGTCAACAGCAAGGAGAAGACACCTTCAGTTAAACAGCTGCTATGACAAAAAGACACATCTTTTGCAATCAGCTGAAACTGGAAAGCTATATGATGTTAAGTAACTGAAATAGAATGAACATATGGTTATTAAACTTGATGCGTTTACTCTAAAATGCTGTAAGGTGTATTTGCTATTAGTATTCAATTTACCTGGCATTTCACCCTTTTTTGTGGTAGTAGTGTTAACTCTGTTGCTGTTCCTAGAAAAACTGAAGGCAAGTTGTATCATGCCCTCAGTTGTTGATGTTAAGTTTTTCTCATATACTCTTTGCCAACATGGATTGGTCTAGACCTGTTTGTGCAGGGACCCCCACCCCCACCAAGAGGGACACAAATCTCCCCACCCCCCAGGTGTTAATGTTGGGTGGCATCAGGAAGGGCATCCGGCATAAAATAAAGCATAACATAAATAATTTGCATGCTTTGACCACCCCTGACGGGAAGCATCAAAAAGAGAGACAGATATAGATGGACTACATAAGACAAGCGAGTTGGATATATCTAATGTCTGCAGAGACTATCAGAGGCCCAAATCTCCAAAATCCTAAAATGTGGATCAAATTACCATATTTCATTACTTCAGGTCCATTGGCAGTCTTTTCTCACGGCGTCTCACGGCTCCTTGTCTAAAGAGTAAGAGTTCATTTCGAGTTTTCCCTAAACCAGTATGTTGGGTTTTTTGCAATTTTCCCAAGGAAATTGCAAGAGTGTGAGATCTGTATAACGGCCATTTGATAGGAGGAGCATGGAAATGAGGGTGGGTTGTTTTTCAGTCATGATACTGTATCACTGGGATCCCTGCTGTCATTTCAAGATTGTGTCTGGAAATTATTAATGTATGGCATATGAAGAGAATAACGTTTACTGTTCATGTTTGCAAATGATTTATCAAGTAATCTGAATACAAACCGTTTATGCCCTAGCCTAGGCGATGAAAACTTGACATTTTTATTCCAATGGAAGTTGTGAAAGTGTTTACAATAAAAATCTAGCTTAGTCCTGGGTCTCCAGTGCACACTTCTGCACCGACTGTAATCGGAGCAATTTAAGCAGGTATTTAACTTTGACATGTTTCACTGCTTTCTCAATCTGCACAGCTAAGTGCCAAAAACTGTCCGCCTCCAGCACACTCCTTCCCTGCTTCTCTCCGACAGTCACACCTTGTACTGTTCTTCCTTCCATCTCCCAAAATTTGTGCAGACATGCCCCTGGATCCTGTTGGGCTGATTCAGCGGCAACTTAAAAGTAAAAAGCAGCATCTTGGCAGCACGGTGTGTTCTGAAGAATCGTGCGCAAAAGTAATGTGCTCAAAGGTAATGCTCACTCAGGAAAAACACTGAGCACAGAGCACAGGTGTCAGTGTTTTACTTGGTTTCGCTCACTCTTAGTGCGCTTTTTATGGTTTGAAAACATACATTTTCACCTCATGGCCCCAAAGCTATTTTGCTACTAAATTTCAAATCATTAGTATGTCAAACAATTGAACTATGACCAACTTTGGCATCTCTGCAAGCTTGTCACATGCAGAAAGACATGATGTTGAGTTTCAGTGCAGCATACTGTAAGTAAAAAGGTCTTTATTTTTTTATTTTTTACAAACATATGTTTAAGAATAATAAATTCTCACATAAGAGAATTAGAATCTCAAATAACCTATCTGAACTGTCTCAACTGCTCATTGTTCCCATAAACACAAATTAACTTAATGAAATGATTAGCAGTATGGGCACTATCTTCTCTAGTACATTGTACATGGAAGTTTAAGCCTAGATTAAATTTAGATTAAAGACAAATCTATATATCCAAGCATTCACTTAATGCACATATAATTTTACCCCAGTTATAGTATATTAAATGCACATTGATTATCTTTTGCTTGAAGTGTTGTGACTTGCAGGGCTCTCGAATATCTTTTATCAAACAAACAATGATTCATCTCTCATCCACCCACGATTGGTTGGAATGTTATTTTTTTATTACCGCAAATAACCGCAACCCGTACACACACGCACATGCGCAAGAAAGGAATGTTATTTCACTATTTAAGATAGCCCGTCGGCAGGCCGGTGATACGTTTTGGTAGCCCATCTGAAAAACACATAGCCACGGGACGTTGGGCTTTGCGAGCCCTGGCCCTTAACGTTACAAGTCAGAGTCTGATCACGAATGAAACAATAACACCTCAAATAAAGGATTCTCCAGCCTGACAGCGTGCTAAGGTATGTAATCAATATATATCAAACGATCTGTAACAATGCAATACTAACACATAAAAAAACATGTTTTACTCACTTAAGTGTGTTGCACCATTCCTGTGGATCCAATATAAAAGAAAGGCACAGCATTGTGTTTTAATCTCAATATGTCTGCAAATCCAGTCTTGACCTGTATCTTGTTTACAATCGATTCCGCGGTGAAAGGAAGCGAACAAACGCAATGTCTTACACATGTGAGCTGGAACCGGCATGTTTATTGCTCGGTAGCGTGACCCGTTTAGCTCCACGAGCCGGTGGGCGAGCTTGAGACGGCTCTTCTACATTCTATAACGTCAATGGTCGACATATTCTGAGATTGAGCGTTTTCTGGGCCTGGTGTCAATAAAAGCTTTTCTTTGACTAACAAGGAAGTTTTCAGCTCTGAAACTTACAGGATATTCTTATATCACGATGAACTTTTATATATCAAAGGCTCAAAGGAAAGTTGATTTCTCAATTCATCACCCCTTTAAATGCATATTGCCCACCGTTTTCCTAAAGCCACTGGGTGGCGACGGACATATACTTTGGCACAGTCACCTCTGATAACAAATTACTTTAAATTGTAATGTAGAAACATAAATATTTCTCTTAACCTGTTAACTGTCACCCCCCTTTTTGAAAATAAACATGAAAATGCACTATCCAAACTTAAATGGTTGCAATTCAAGAATGCTTTGGAATATAGACATAAGTTTGGTCTCATTTTAAAGAAGACAGTCAGCAGATTCTCAAGTGAAAACACTTCAAAAAATGAAAGTATGAAAAAGTTATGAAAGTTTAAATTTACTATAAATCAAATGTACTGTACTAAATATTTAATATTTTATGTAAAATATATATGTTACAAAATAATTTGTACTCTAAAAGTACTATCACATAAAAGCCAAATGTCTAACCAATTTGTGTTCCAAATTTGAAGTTGATACCACAAAAATTGAAGTTCCCATGAGATTTTGTTTAGGCGCTGTTCCACAAATAGCCACCGGGTGTCATTGAAATTCCATTGATTTTTTTTACGCACTCTCCTGTAACAAATGTATATATTTTTGTCCAAATATCACAAAACAGTGGGCAGATATAGAACCATGAGACTCAGACCTTTCCGATGATATGTGTTTTGTCAAGATTAGAAAAGGTTTTTATTTTAAAGTTTTTAAAATAAATGTAATATGAAACATAACGACGCCCACTAGGGGAGGAGCCGCTAGAAGACTTTAGAGTACTGTTTCCATGGGAACGCAAAATCCGATTTCAAAATGGTTTTCACAGGATGAATCTTGAGTTCGTAAGCTTTCGAATGATATATAGTTTGTCAACATTAGATCAGGATAAATATAGGATATAATTGTTTTAAATATGCAGTGGCAAATGGGCCCACCGGTGGGCCAGTGACAGTTAACAGGTTAAGGTGCTTTGAAACGATATGTATTGGGAAAAGCTCTCAACAAATAAATGTGAATTGAAATTGATTTGAATATAAATTCAAAGCCAAATTAGCAATTGAAAAACATCAAATCAACACTAAAACACACACATACTAAAATGCTTGCAAATGCATGTTTGCTTTAATGTCATACCCGTTTGACGGAGATATGTCATGTACAGAAGCTCTAAAAAAGCAGATTTCATGGTTGGCTTGCACAGAGCAGACCCTTGTTTAAACATCTCATTAAGGAACATGTTAACTTGAGAGACAACTAAGCCTGCGGGTCTAGGGCACAGGTAGATAAAATGATAACATCCACAGGGGATTTCTCCAACTTTCAGGAAACTGATGCCTTTCTAATTCTAACTGACATTATAATGATCTGCATACAAGGAAGATCACTCTGTAAATGTTAGCATTTTAACCATTGCAAACAGGCTACATGATTCATGCACACTTTTTAAATTGCAGCTAAGCAAGCCAGCTACAAAAAATGGACATTAATCTATCCCTTCACAATTGTTTCCAGATTTGTTATTTCTTCCAGATGTCATTTTTCATAAGAGCTGCCAAAATGCTGTATTAAATGCCCCACATCAGTATCACCCTAGCAAATCTTACAGATTGGTCACATACACATTGCAGCTAAATCTATTCTGTACATATATAGTTCAGTAATTTGCGGGAGTGACAACTGATTTCTAAAACCAAATTAGCTCTTGAAAAATTCAGGTATTGACAACTGCAATTTTCAAAAAAAACTCCCCACTTTTCTTTATTCCCTACACTTGATCGCTTTAAAAAGCCATGCTCAAACAACAAGCCCAAAAACGCTTCTAAGTGGACATGGCAACACTGCAAGGAGTTCTCCGCTAAGCAGCCTTCCCTGCATAAACAATACTCAATGTCTCTGTTAACAGTGGTTTAATTCAAATTGCAGAACATTACAGGCCACTGTAACAATACTTTGGTCAAAAATAGTGGATACCAAACACATGAGATGCTAGAACATTGCTATGGTTACCACAGTGTCAATCATCACAATTTTGGGAATGATCATTTAAATTACCTTCTGTATTTAAATGCAGTTGTCACTCCTGAAACTTTACAGTGTGTTTGTGGCCATAACCCAGCCAGTGTAAGCAAAATATTAGCTTGAGGTATGGGACTTGCATGGGTTTGTCCATGGGTTCCGTCCGTGTCAGCCCTATTTAAATTAACCCATACTTGTAATGGGTTCCAACATAGAACCCAAGGACAAACCCATGTAGGGCTCATACTGGGGCTTATTTAGATAGGATCTACTTAGAACCCTAGGACAAACCCATGTAGGGCTCATACTGGGGCTTATTCAGATAGGACCTACATAGAACCCAAGGACAAACCCATGTAGGGCTCATACTGGGGCTTATTCAGATAGTATCTACATAGAACCCAAGGACAAACCCATGTAGGGCTCATACTGGGGCTTATTCAGATAGGATCTACATAGAACCCAAGGACAAACCCATGTAGGGCTCATACTGGGGCTTATTCAGATAGTATCTACATAGAACCCAAGGACAAACCCATGTAGGGCTCATACTGGGGCTTATTCAGATAGTATCTACATAGAACCCAAGGACAAACCCATGTAGGGCTCATACTGGGGCTTATTCAGATAGGACCTACATAGAACCCAAGGACAAACCCATGTAGGGCTCATACTGGGGCTTATTCAGATAGTATCTACATAGAACCCAAGGACAAACCCATGTAGGGCTCATACTGGGGCTTATTCAGATAGGATCTACATAGAACCCAAGGACAAACCCATGTAGGGCTCATACTGGGGCTTATTCAGATAGTATCTACATAGAACCCAAGGACAAACCCATGTAGGGCTCATACTGGGGCTTATTCAGATAGGGTCTACATACACTGTAAAAAAAGTCTGTAAAAAAAGGGCACACTGTACTGTATAAATATGAATTTTTCGTATTGGTTTTTTACAGATGTTTTACCTGTATTTTGAATTACACATTGCATTAGCTTGTGTTTTAAGGGTTAACTGAAATTTCCGTAAAAAATTACTGGATAATGTACTGGCAGAAAATTACCTGCACATTTTCCGTTTTTATTTTTTATAGGGTAGGACCCCAGGACAAACCCATGCAGGGCTCATACTGGGGCTTATTCAAATAGGGCCTACATGGAAACCCAAGGACAAACCCATGTAGGGCTCATACTGGGGCTTATTCAAATAGGGCCTACATGGAAACCCAAGGACAAACCCATGTAGGGCTCATACTGGGGCTTATTCAGATAGGGCCTATATAGAACCCATGGACAAACCCATGTAGGGCCAATACCTCAAGCCCATATTGTGCCTACATTGGCTCCACCATGAAATCTAAAGTAAGAAGCTGCGCAAAAAGAGTGCCAATCCACAAATATCTTAAATGTCTTCTGAAAACAGTGAGGAGTTGCAGATGTAGGGTTCTTTGTGGCCATCATCGTCTTCCAACAGTTTCTCAAGGGCCAGAGTGCCCTCGGGGGGCTGGGGAGGCTCTACCTGCTGAGGCTCAGGTTCTGGTGAGATTACTGGCAAGGTCAGAGGCACTGGGAAGAGCTGGGAGGCTGACAGGGCCGCTTGCACAGAGGGTGCCTGCATGACGGTGCTGGAGATGGTGGATAAAGGCTGAGCCCAAGGAATGTATGTCAAGGAGGAGTCTGGGATCTCCACTGGAGGCAGGGCTGAGCTGGAAGTGCTCACGGTCTAATAGGGAACCAGATAAGAGACAAATTAACACCTTTAGGCACTGAAACAATAGCAGTAGCTTTGCATCAGTCTGTGGCTCACCGCAAGGTTGGTGAAGAGAGGTGTGTGCGCAAACGTCAGCATGGGGGAAGGGCCCACCACAGTGTAACTGGGACAGATCGGCTGGACGTACATATCAGTGTGGGACGGGATGGTAGTTTCGTGGTGTTGGCAGTCTTGGGGAGTCCAGTGGCTCAAAGGCTGGAGAGCAGATGTGCTGGTGGTCTGGGCAATCCATCCTGTGCAAAGCCCACTGACATCCACTAATGAATCATTAAAACCACTCTGGTTGGCTTCTACAAAGCTAGAAGTCCCTTTAAGAGAGGAATAAGAGCATGAAAAATCATTGCCCAATCAATGAAAAACAAAAAAAAAATTAAATGTAACTTACCAGTGTGTGTGTATGACGGCAAAGTGTTGTTGGGAACCATTACCTTGAAAAATAACAATAGAAAAACAGTTGTTATATTACAATGTTATAATATATAAATAAAAATAGTACTGTCATGACAACTCTCTGAGTGTTTGGCTTGGTAATGGGTAAGACAATGTTGATGTATTTGGTCTTGGCAGAATAGATCTGTAGTAGTACAGGACTTGCTACAGCCAATACATACACAACATGCTGCTTTGAGCAAGTAAGACATGCTGCTGCTGTACAATATAGCATACATGAATAACCCATAGCAGATCTATACAGGTGGAGCTGGGGAAGGTGGACGGTTTCTGAAAGCTTGAGGGTTTCTGTCTCTTATGCCCGTTTCACACATACTCCATTGACAGTGCGTATGCGGTGCGTATTTTTTTCCGTACCCATGGATTACAGCTTTCACACTGCATGCGGATGCGGTCCGTCAGTGCGTTCCAGGAGTGGTGCATCTGCAGTAGTGCGGCGATCGTTTCCGCACAGAGTCTATTTTTTGCTGTGCTGCACACGCTGAATAAAAGTGACAGCGCATTGTTCGCATTAAATTAAACGGGAAATTGACGTGAAAATCTAGTAATTTCACCACAGATGCATATTTAAAGTCTACTCTGTTTCAAAGTCAACACATGGCTTTTTTCCTCGGGTAAAGGAAAATGACACCGTACCTGGCATTTAGGTAAAAAAGTTGACATAATGGATGGCACTGGTCCTTTCTTGGAGGTGGAAAAACTAATTTCTTTATGACCTGCAGGAGTTTAAAAAGATTTAAAAGCAAAAGAAAAGACGGGAGTCGGCTGTTTTTGTCTAGCCTGTTGCAAGTTTTAATTTAAAATGTTTGTGATTTTAGGCTATAACCTATGTTTAAATGTTTTGCCACTTGCGTGAGCAAGTAATATAGCTAAATCTAAATTAGGCTACTAGGCTATATAAATATAATGTAATGAATTGAACGTTGTTCAATGAAACGTTTAAATGTAGTAGACATCTATAGAAGGGTAGTATAAAGCTATACAAAGAGAATTGCAATGATGACAAGCCATGTTCAGTAACAACTTTTGGATTTTAAATAAAAAATAATGAATTAATGCCATGTTTGTGGTATAGGCTACCACCGCGGATCAGTTGCTCTCTGCAAACGCAGCATATGTGAAAGCGCGCGCTGCTCCTGCACCGCATACGGACTGCAAATGGAGTATGTGTGAAACGGGCGTTACTCAGTAAGAGCAGAGTATGCACAATATGTGATATGTAACCTTTAGTAGATGGCTCGCATCATGTCTTTAATTTGAAAAGCTTTTGTCACTTACATTGGCCAGACTAGTTACAGGATTGAGGGTAGTTCCTGATTTTTACTCGCATTTAGTGCTTGAAAAGTGTTCATTCTGGACCCTGCTTAAACTTCCTTTTATTAAATAAACAAACATGTTTCTGGTTGCTTTATATGGACAATTATTTCCTTTTCCACTTTTCCACTCTGAGAGTCCAAGCCATGACCTTTTTGTTTTTCTACAATCAGGGGATCTCGGTGAATATTGTCCAAAAAACATGGCAACAACCAACAATCTCATGAGTGCCTAGCAGGAATATGAAAACATTAAAAGAGCAACAAACTTGTACTTATTTGGTAAGTATAGACATCTAATAAGAAGGACAATGTGCTGTCACTCGTCTTCAAGTCAGTTTATATAACAATGATATCAACCAGCATGTTTTACATTATCCCTTATGTTTTTACACAAAAGATCAAAAACAATTAAGGTGTAGCACAATGTAAAATGATTTACATGTCAGGGCAAGTGGTTCCACTTAAATTGTACTTAAACAGATGACAGGGACTTTTGTTTGAGACCTACACCTGGTAGATTAGAAGGCATTTATTACTGTGGCCCCCAGCCCAGTAATGTTAAAGCTGCTTAAAACCCCCATCTCCATTCTGAGAGCGGTGTTGAATGAAATGGCAGAGAGCACGTGGAGGGGCTGGCTTACAGATAACCTAGCTAACCTAAAACAGACAAAGATAAGCGCATATCTATAGCTCTTGTGTGGTTTTGCTCATTGCCCTTTGGGAGCAATTACTGCACGCCGTCAGCTTCTGCAGAATAGCTTGAAGAGCATTTGTACACAATCAAGATGCCATTACAAGAGAATTGAAGTCACAAGACTAAAGACATTTAAAAGAGTTCAACTTAATTTTGATGAGAATTGAATGGCTGCAGAGTGTTTATGTTTTCATGTGTTGTCAAGTACAATTATAAGGTTGGTAGGCAAGCCCCTTGGCAGATCCACAAACGGATTTGCATAGGCCCTATGCCCAACCCCTCAGGCTATGTGGGGGAATAGTTTAACTGTCACAGAAAAACACCTGGATTATATAAGGCCAAAATCCCCTTGGAGTTTGGAGAGCCTGCCTTCTTGCACTCAGTAATGCCTAAAATTTTAGCTGAGTTTAAGCTGACATTGATTTTGCAATCTTTCGCAATCCTATGATCAATTGCAGAGTTGGACCCATTATTCAGTCAATTATTATAATTTGCTATGACCTGAATTATGTTTGTCATTTTAACAATTGCAATTATATGACACAAAGCCCAAGGGTCTCGTTTCATTTATAACGAATCCTTTTTAGTCTCTCACATTTGGATGGCATCACCGTGCATTAGATGGATTAGATAAAGAGGGGAAAAAAGCTTGAGTAATGAATGAGATCATGTTAAGTTTGACAGTTTTTTACAATCAAAAGCATGTATCCTATTGTGTGTTCACACATATGCTGTAGTTCCTACTGCGCTGGGGGGCGTCGTTCTGGCAGCATTTCCTCTTTTTCTCCGCAGCAGCTCCTTCACGGGGTCTTTGACTCTCACTCCTTGGTATGGCTTGGATGCGGGAGCCTCTGACAGTGCTGTATACCAAAAACACACCATGAACATGTAGGCTACAATAAAAAAATTCACTATTATAACTGCTATTGCACTTTTAAAATCATGTAGACATGAACACTCTCAAAATCAAAAAAGTGTACAAAATTGTACCTTTTAAGGTACAAGTGGCCATCACCGGGGTTGTACCCTTTAAGGTACATTTTTGTACCTCGAAGTCAGGGATTGGCAAGTTTGGTCCTAGAGAGCTGATGTCCTGCAGAGTTCAGCTCCAACCCTACTAAGCCATCACAGTATAAAACTCATGGCTCCCATCATGCATTGCAGCATTAAGTATGTCACCATTGTTGAGATTCATATGCTGATTCTTGATATCTGTGTGCATCCAAACCCCCCAAACTAAAGGAAACACTAATCACCATAATGGTGATTTTGAATAAAACATCAACATCTAAACCTCTGTTAAATCTCAATAAGAGCTTCTATAGATGTCTTTCAGGGTTGGAGCCAAACTCTGCAGGACAGCGACTCACTAGGACCGAACTTGCCTACCCCTGCTCTAAGTAGAGGAAAACAATGATATAATTGTACCCTAAGGACCAATTGTGTACCTTTAATGGTACAGTTATACGTTTTGTTCCCCAAGGAACAAAATTGAACTCCTTTTTTTTTTTGGAGAGTGTAGGGATTTCTTATTCATGCCAAGTTAAACAAGGTGTGGCAGAAAGTGTTGAAAGTTTCAGTCACTCAACAGATACCTGTTTTATTTTGACCTTTCGCCTTTTTTGTTTTGTGTAATCTGTGGTACAAAGCTACTGTAAGACAGCAATCACTCAAACTCTTGCTTTCTTGGACAATTTCAGCCATTAGTGATATAGTGTGGACCTCATAAGTCTGAGTGACACTGAAATCTGCTTATTTGCAGTAATAATAATACAAATCCCACTTCCTAATCTAACCAAATAAAGCAGCCAGTCATATAGATACATATAGCCAGATATTACTACATTGCATGGCAGTTTTTCATTAAAAACTACATTTTCTTGTGTCCTCATGTGCCTCAGCTAGCACATGATGGTGGAACATGTTGGTTGTAGATTTCATGAGAACTACACTGACAGCTCCAAAATTGACGTGTTGAAACCCCGGAGCAAATTCTTACACTTGTCTCTCCATGTTAGGAAACTCCATGGGAACATTTTTTAAGGAAGTATCACTAGAGTACCACTGGTTTCTGGATGGATATTATTCATTGTCGGAATGTGACCACCGAACATCTGTTTCATCCCCTTCGTACAGATACATTTAGAGTAATTCATACCAAGTTACTGTGATAGGGTGCCCTAAGCGTTATGGGAGGCGGAGCATTTTACAGTTCATAACTGCATATATCATTAACTTATATAATGTTAATATATTAACTGTAACTACTTGAATCTGTTTTGAACTTTAAAATATGCCGGTGACCAACACAAAGGTCATAAAAACGGGCCTATCCATGATCCATGGCTCATGTTTGGTGCACAGTATTCACACAAAAACATAATGCTAACTGAATTGATTACACAAATATAAAATGTAATATAAACACCCCAATCAAAAACAATGTAATTTATTCCTATAATTGCCATTTTCAGCATCATTACTCCTGTCTTCAGTGTCACATGATCTATGATGATTTAGAAATCATTCCAATATGCTGATTTGGTGCTCAAGAAAAATGTATTATCATTATTATCAATGTTCAAATCCGTTGTGCTGCTTCATATTTTTGTGGAAACCGTGATGCATTTGTTTTCAGGATTCTTTTATGTATAGAAAGTTCAAAAGTTCTATTTAAAATAGAAATCTTTAACATTCTAAATGTCTTTACTGTCACTTTTGATCACATTTATGTCCTTGATGAGGAAAAGTATTAATTTCCTTAAAAGTCTTACTGACCCCAAACTTTTGAACAGTAATAATAATAAAAATAAAAAAGTAACAAAAGTTTACAAATAAAATCATATCAATTGTTATGCATTATGCAGGGACATCTGGTAACTTTATTTCATATTCTTTTTCATCGCAAATTAAAATATGATGTTTTTTAAAATCACGTTCAATTTGTTAACATTAGTATAATAACTAACATGAACTAACAATAAACAATACTTTTTCTAATCATTTATCCATTTTGGTTCATGTTCATTACTATTTTTAACATTGCAAGTTAAAATAACAATCAATTAAAGTCAAGTTAAATTAAAATAATAGTAATGTATTGTGTACAAATATGAATTAACAATAGTATATAAGAGAACATTTACCTAGATTAATAAATAACCATTTTTAGTTCATGATGCCTAATACAGTAAATAATGTTAATGAATAGTTCATGTTAATAAAATGCTACTACATGATTTTACTGTAGAATTTGTACATTCCCCTTAATTAAAATTACATTTTAACAATGTTGCTATTACTTTTAAAGTGAGCTCATGCAGTGTTGGGTAAGTTACTAAGTAAAAGTAATTAAGTACTTATTACATCTGTGTAATTAGTTTATTGTATTATTATTGCATTAGTTCTTACTAATTATTACTTTCTAAATATCACATCAACCTCGACCAGTTGAACAATACAATGAGACATGAAACTGCTTTAATGAATGAAACTGAATTCTTTCAAGTGACTAATATCAAATTGCATAAATTATTCTTGAAAAGACCAAAGCATATTAACGGGAGAAGGTTACATTAAAAACACATTTTAACATGTCCATGTCCATGAAGAGCCCACATACTCAGAACTTCAATGGGGTTCTACATAGAATCCTAGGGTTCTTAACTTAACTAAGTTAAGTAAAATTAATAAAGGATATAAGTCATTTTAACTTGGCCAGTAAAAGATTGAGTAATTTCTAGTTGAAGGTTGCTTTGAGTACTTTTTACTCAAACAATATAACACTGTATTAAACCACACTTTTAAAGATGCTTTACTTAGAAACATCTAAGTAAATAATACAATAGATATTGTGTAGACACCATATCTACATAACGGGGCCTCAATACACAATGACGGTGACACTCGATGGATCGTAACTTTTATAAACGTGCCTTAGAAAAAAACATTACTTGTGTACATCTTGACAAAACAATGCCCCAGACATATTTTAAGATATTTCTGTGCAAGTTGACTTAAGTTAAAACAGCTCAAACATGCATTTTAGTCTGGGACTAGTGTCATGATTTACCAGTGAGAGTGCCCGTAATTACCAGCAGAGGGCGCTCCACCCCGGACTGTCACTCCATCAAGGACTACATTACCCATAATCCTTTGCCCGGACTCATCATCACTCATTGTTTTCATCTGGGTCTCATTTACCACATTACCTCTATATCTAGCCTATTCACCCAGTCATTCATTGCAAAGTCTTGTTTGTTGTATTAGTGCATTTCTGAGTGGTTTCCCTGGTTTCTTGTCTCTTGGTTTTGGATTACTTCCGTGGATTACCCTTTTGCCTGTCTTGTTTGCCTATTTGGACTGCTTGCCTGTGTATGGTGTGTTTTGCCTGTTTTTGACTACGATTGTGGATTACCCTTTAATAAAGCTGCATTTGGATCATCAGCCTTCGTGTCTCAGAGCAGTTACGTTACAACTAGCTTAAGCCTTCCCTGTGAAACTGGAGGCAAATGTCACAAAATGGTAAGCAACTAAACCTAACAACAAAAGCAATGATAAAACGCACTCAAAAATGACTCCACGCAACTATATTGAGTTTTTTTTTTTTTTGACTAACAATTTAGTGAACAAAAGAAATTCAAGTAAAGCTGACAATTTCTTTGAGTAAATACAAGCCGTTGGAATTTTTTACATAAGATTTAAATGTGCAGTTTACTTGATAATGTTATGCTAAATTTATAAAAGTTTGTTTGGTTTAATGATTTAATTTACCTTATTATATTAACTATTTGCTCTACAAGTTTAAGTGGAAAACTATTAAATAACAAGCATATTTTTAGAAACAAAATACAAAAATTACTCATTGGACAAACTTAATTTCATTGAGGGCAGGAACTCCAACCAATAAATGTGTGTAAATGAGTGCCCACAGACTTAACAGAGGCACCACTCTTCTGCATAATGGTAACCACAAAATGACAGAAACTCCATATGTCCAACATAACTGAACATTAAACACTAACATAAACTAGCATCATCTTTCCCTTTACTGAAAAAACACATAAAATAACACCTGAATTCCTAAATTTACTCTCCTAATGCAGTCTCTTGCAAAGCATGCTGGGAACTACAGATCCACTGCCCAGTTTGTTTGTTTCACTCAATGTTAAGTTGACCGAACAAACACTTAAGTAAATCTGACAATACTCATTTTTAGTAGAAACAACTCAGTTTCGTAGAACGCTTTTTTTCAGATTCGAAAACGGGAGGCGCACTGCACTGCCTTTATCGGTTGACGTTTTTTCATTTAGAAAAGAGCAGTGCGCTGCTGTGTTTTTTTTTACGTTGCTAGGAAACCCCCGAATTAGCTGTGATGTCAGTCTAATCAAAGTAACGGTCACCACAACGGAAGGCCCACCTCTCCATTCATTCGATTGGACAATAGAAAAAAAACGCATTGACGTCGGGCGCTTTTTTTTCAACTTAATGCGCTCAGAGCGCTCCTTCTAAAATGCGAGGCGCAGCAGGCAGTTAAAACGCGAGGCGCCCGGGGCGTATAAGCAGCGCTTATGCCAACAGAAATCTACAACCCCAAATCAGAAAAAGTTGGGACAGTATGGAAAACGCAAAAAAAAAAAAAAGAAGTGATTTCTAAATTTACTTTGACTTGTATTTCATTGCAGACAATATGAACACAAAATATTTCATGTTTTGTCTGGTCAACTTCATGTCATTTGTAAATATGCATCCTTTCCTGTCATTCAGACCTGCATTCACATGAATTTCACTTGAATTTCACATTCAACAGTGCATAACATAATTAAAAGATTCAAGGAATCTGGAGGAATGTCAGTGCATAAAGGACAAGGGCGCAAGCCTAAGCTGAACAACCGTGATCTCCGATCCCTCAGGCGGCACTGCATCAAGAATCGTCATTCATCTATAAGCGATATCACCACATGGGCTCAGGACTACTTTGGCAAACCTTTGTCAAGTACCACAATACGTAGTTACATCCACAAATGCCAGTTAAAACTGTACTGTGCCAAAAGGAAGCCCTATGTTAACAGTGTCCAGAAGCGCCGTCGACTTCTCTGGGCTCGGAGGCATCTGGGA
Organism: Gobio gobio; assembly: GCF_949357685.1. Lineage (NCBI taxonomy): Eukaryota > Metazoa > Chordata > Actinopteri > Cypriniformes > Gobionidae > Gobio > Gobio gobio. The sequence continues at coordinate 40,812,598 of NC_137114.1, forward strand.
TGGACCATCACACAGTGGAAACGTATACTGTGGTCAGATTAATCAGTATTTCAGGTATTTTTGGGGAGGAATGGACGCCGTGTGCTGCGGACCAAAGAAGAAAAGGATCATCCAGACTGTTACCAGCAACAAGTCCAAAAGCCAGGGTCTGTCATGGTATGGGGTTGTGTCAGTGCCCTTGGCAAAGGTAACTTGCACTTCTGTGAAGGCACCATTAATGCTGAAAAGTACATAGAGATTTTGGAGCATAATATGCTGCCTTCAAGAAGACATCTTTTCAAGGGACGTCCATGCATATTTCAACAAGACAATGCAAAACCACATTCTGCACACATTACAAAGTCCTGGCTGCGCAGGAAGAGGGTACGGGTACTTGACTGGCCTGCCTGCAGTCCCGACCTGTCTCCAATAGAGAATGTGTGTTGAAGCGCAAAATGCGACAACGAAGACCCCATAGTGTTGCCCACCTTAAGACTTGTTTGCAGGAAGAATGGGACAAAATTACACCTGAAACACTTCATCACTTGGTGTCTTCAGTCCCTAAACATCTTTTAAGTGTTGTGAAAAGGAATGGCAAGTGGTAAATGCTTTACTGTCCCAACTTTTTTTGAAATGTGTTGCAGGTCTGAATGACAGGAAAGGATGCATATTTACAAATGACATGAAGTTGACCAGACAAAACATGAAATATTTTGTGTTCATATTGTCTGCAATGAAATACAAGTCAAAGTAAATTTAGTAATCACTTCTTTTTTTTTTTATTTGCGTTTTCCATACTGTCCCAACTTTGGGGTTGTCCCCAGATTTGGGGTTGTATTCAAAAGATGCGCCTCTCGCTGCAAAAACGCATTCTGTATGATCGGGGCCTTACAATGGCCGCTACGTGCGCGTGTCCGTTAAGTCCACGAGACCGCAGGGTGTCCCATTTGTCATTTTAGGTCTCAGAAGGGTGCTCACAAGCGCCCCTTTGAGGTCAATAGGCACCCTCTATTCGCCCTTCTGCCGAGCCCGCACTGGTGCGGGTTACGCAGCTGACTTCTTCCCAGCAGTCAAAGCGCCATTACATCGTGAAAGTGCGGACTCAGAGGAAGACCGTGAGGGTTTAGGGTGCCATTTGGCACAGGGCCTCAGTAAATTTAAGTTCATGTAGTTACATGAGGTTTTTGAATAATGTGAACAAGGATGATTTGAGTGCAACTAACAACTGTGAAAGGTCTATTTTTTGGAGTGAGGTGTAAAAACAGCTGGAAAACAGCGAAAAATCTACCGTATTAATTATTCAAGTCCTAGTGCATGATGTGAACACCAGTATCAGAAAGGTTGAGTAGTTGTACTTCATTTTATAATGTAATAGTTATTCTTTAATTTCTTGAATTGAGAACTAATATAGAATTTACTTCCTTTTTTATTCTTGCCTGACCCAACTTTTTCAAGTAGAAATAACTTTTTTTGTTTTGTAGTATTTACTTCACCACAGAATAATTTTTTATCAGTGTTAATGAGCAGTTTTATTCATAAAATGTAATTAAAATGATGTAGAAAAAAAGTGAATTAAAGCAAAACAAATTAAATTTCAAACGAAATCCATAAAATGATCCCATGATGGCATCCCCTAATATATGAGCCCTTAAGGCTCTATATAGAACCTTTTCGTCTAAGAGTGCATTAAGTGATTGATTCTAACAGTACATCTCTAAGATATATTTGCTTTTTACTTGAACAGGCAGGTTTTTTTTTGCATGGCATGATAAATTGAGTTGCGTGAATCTACAGATGCAGCTGCTGGCTAACTAATAGTGAATTCTAAAGAAAGCTGCCTGCAGTGCACACTGTGTACTTAAGGAGGTGTGATTGTTTGGTTATGTTTGATTGCCTAACTGTGCTCATACCTATTTCAAAAAACACAAAATAAAGTTTATTTGCAAAATCCAATAAATCTAGCCGTTTCATGTATGCACCCCTGGATTAAAAGTCACGATTTGTGACTCATGATACAATCATTTGTGAGTTTCACACACTTGAATGCGGTCCTTTAATGTGAAAATCTGACATCGCTTTCCCTGTGTTTGCTAAACACTGTTTGCGTACAAGTCTCTCACTTTCTCCACACCCCATTCTCGCACAACTGTTACTTCTTAAGGCTTAAGTCTCAATGTGTAATCACCAAATAATGAATCAGTAATATACCTGTTCTGCGCCATTAATCAGAGATTCTTGACACACATTGGTCTCTGTTAGAACAGGCCGATAACTAACCACCTGTAACTCTCCATAACCTTAACAAAACAACCGTCAGGTCCTTTTTCTTTAATACATTTCTGATATATTGTCATTCTGCAAACAATAAAAAATCCCTTCTGCACTCCCATATAGAATGGACATTGTTTTGGGATTTTTTGTAATTTATGCATTTCTAACAGAAACCAATTCAGTTTTTAACATTCACAGACGAACAGTCGCTCTAAATATATAACAATGAAAGCAAAGAGGCCGCTACGGTTGTGCAATACAAGCACAGCACGATTTAAAAAAGCTGAAAAAGAGGAAGTTATGCAGCTGTGAAGTCTTTTCTTCCAGGAGGAGGGAAATTGAAGAGTTTTACATATCAAGATTAAGCCACTGCACAGGATGCCTGGCTTCTGAAATGGTGCACATGTTTCTAAAGAGGTCTATCAGTAGTAATAACCATCAGTCTAGCAGGACTGGCAATAAATGGGATGACCTCCTATCACCTCGTGAGTTTTAAGGCGGGATGTGGAAGGAACTGCCACATTTGAATTCTTGTGAATAACATGATTTGCTGTTTATACTGCTCATTTACATTTAATATTCTAGATAAGATCTTAGTGACGTGCACATGGAATTAACAATGGAAACTTGAAAAGCGAACCCCTAATTTCCCCTTGAAATTGTTTTAAGTCCATCTATCTGTATAGTTTTTATATTTTGAATTAGTTACATAACATTTTAATTTTTAGTTAAAGTTTTAGTCATTTGTTGTGTGTTTTGGTTATTTCTATTTTTTAAATATGTATTTATAGTTTTTTGTTGACTTTTAGTAACTAAACGAAAATGAGAAATGCAATAGGTGAAATTAAATATTTGTACATATTTTTTATCATTGAATTTTATTTCAGTTAATGTTGATTTTATTGTTAACTAACTTGATTTCTGAAGCTGTAGCTGTCTGTTTCAATGCACTTTTAGAAATGTGACTGGTACACATACAAGTAACATTTTTAGTTCCTTGTTATTACATGTACTTACTATAGTAATAGCAGTAAATTATACACATATACATGCAATCAAATCCTTATCCTACCCTAACTCTAGTACAATATTACTCAGCATTTAAATATATAATTACACTGTAACAATTACACCTTTAAAATAAAGAGTAACCCATTTTTCTTCTTTTATGGGTTAATTTGACTTCAGAAAAAAATTGCAGAAAGATCAATAAAAAGCAACACCAGAAGTAGATCTTGAGCTTGTACACCAGTCTGAGAACTTCATCATGTGATAATTAATTGCATTTATTCATGTTTTATTCCCTTAAAAAAGTAATGGAACTTTGTTCATGGAGGACAAAAGAGAAAAATTGAAAGAGTGAAATGTTGCTTACAAAAACTTCTCATTTGATTAGGAAAAGTCATGAAGTATCAATGTGATACTTAAATGTTAAGTATATTTTTCAAGATATTAAAATTACCCCAAAAAATAACATTTAGAGTTTCTGTCAAACAGCCAAAGAACAGGCCCCAGTGATAACGTATCACAGCAAAACTCCCAGTGTCAAATGAACACTGCCATGTTTATATAATCCGTGTGGGTGAATAAAAGGCAAACACTGCGATATTAATTATTCACGGCACTTATCAGAACAGATAATGTGGCAAAACATCAACGATCAATTTGTTTCCATCCGTATAATGTAATGAGAGCACATGCAGATTTTGCATGTCGGTGCTCAGTCCTGGATTTAATTGAAAAAATATTTTCTTGATGATTCAGGCTTTTGCAGTGCATTTAATTTTCATAAGTAAATAATCTTACATTTGCATACTGCAACATAACACATGTGAAATGTGCAAATTGTATTGATATTCAGAAATTGTACTTACATTTTCCCATGTGCACACTCTGATATGTAACAATCTCTTAACTCTTATGATATCTAATCAAAAACCTTTTCTATTTTCTTCCTGAGATCATCTCATAATTGTACAGCGGTCGCTTGAGTGGGCTGCCTTATAAAAGCAACGGTATTCAAGTGATGTCACCACAAAGGGAAGCCACTATCCTCATTATTTATACCACCAGTTTACCAGAATTTAAAGTTTCGGCTTAGCACAAATTCTATGGTCATAACTGCTAGTGAAAGCAGAGAAGGTCTTGTTAAACTGGTGAATTTTTATTTATTTATTTTATTTTAAAAAAAATATATATTTTAATTGATTTAATATTATTATTGCAAATATGTATTTTTTTTATCATTTATACATATTTAATGTCTCTAGACACCCATTATTTTGAGGATTACATTACATGCTCTATTGATAAATACGCCTTATGATTACTATGAAATATTAGCAGTTAATGTATATTACAAATGATTTATATTAACTTTACTACAATAAATGAATGTAGTTTCTTTCTGGGTGCAGTTGTTAAAGTCTGAGTCCAAAATTAGGCTGCTGAGAATTGATGTACGCTATCTGAAACTGCCACGCTAGTCAATTTATTAGTGTTAAAGGAAACACCTGCACACACTTTGAGCTTCATTGACCACTCAAGCCATGAAGCTCATCATGTTCCTTTTCTCAGCTCAGTTCTTTCTATTATTACACAAACAATCACGCAACTCAGCAACAAAAACAAGGAACAGCTTTTTTTAACAAATAACAAAATACATCTGCTTTACTATAATGCAATCACTTCAACACTGCACAGTTATAGCTCAAATAAAGCTGACACTTAACGGATTTCTTAAGGTATTTTCAAAGTTCTCAGCTCATCAATATTTGAAACGGCTTCTGGAAAAGGCGTATTAATGAGGAAAAAGCTAAAAATACTTACTTACCCTTTGTGTGAGAAGACAGATCTTCCTTCTAAATGAGAAACCAAGTGTAAATGAGATACACAGTGCCAACGGTTACTGCATGAGAGCATTCTCTAATGCAAACTACAGTGTGGGCTTAATGCAAAGAAGCATTTTTCAATAGGCCTCAGTGTCATCTTTTCTTGCTACTGCGTCGTTAGTTGGTCATTAGCTGGTTTAAGCTGGTCCTGAGCTGGTTATAATGAGCTAGTTTCTTAGGACCAGCACTTGACCAGCTTAAACCAGCTCATGGCCAGCTAAGGACTATTTTAAACCAGCTCAAACCAGCTTTCATGCTTCAAAACATACCTACAGTAGGGAGAACAAGTATTTGATACACTACCGATTTTGCAGTTTTGCCCACTTACAAAGCATGTAGAAGTCTGTAATTTGTATCATAGGTACACTTCAACTGTGAGAGACGGAATCAAAAAATTCCAGAAAATCACATTGTATGATTTTTAAAACATTAATTTGCATTTTATTGCATGACATAAGTATTTGATCACCTACCAACCAGTAAGAATTCCGGCTCTCCCAGACCTGTTAGTTTTTCTTTAAGAAGCCCTCCTGTTCTCCACTCATTACCTGTATTAACTGCACCTGTTTGAACTCGTTACCTGTATAAAAGACACCTGTCCACACAATCAAACAGACTCCAACCTCTCCACAATGGCCAAGACCAGAGAGCTGTGTAAGGACATCAGGGATAAAATTGTAGACCTGCACAAGGCTGGGATGGGCTACAGGACAATAGGCAAGCAGCTTGGTGAGAAGGCAACAACTGTTGGTGCAATTATTAGAAAATGGAAGAAGTTCAAGATGACGGTCAATCTCCCTCAGTCTAGGGCACCAATCAAGATCTCCCCTCATGGGGCATCAATGATCATGAGGAAGGTGAGGGATCAGCCCAGAACTACACGGCAGGACCTGGTCAATGACCTGAAGAGAGCTGGGACCACAGTCTCAAAGAAAACCATTAGTAACACACTAAGCCGTCATGGATTAAAATCCTGCAGCGCACGCAAGGTCCCCCTGCTCAAGCCAGCACATGTCCAAGCTCGTCTGAAGTTTGCCAATGACCATCTGGATGATCCAGAGGAGGACTGGGAGAAGGTCATGTGGTCTGATGAGACAAAAATAGAGCTTTTTGGTCTAAACTCCACTCGCCTTGTTTGGAGGAAGAAGAAGGAGGAGTAGAACTCCAAGAACACCATCCCAACCGTGAAGCATTGAGGTGGAAACATCATTCTTTGGGGATGCTTTTCTGACGACTGCACCGTATTGAGGGGAGGATGGATGGGGCCATGTATCGCGAGATCTTGGCCAACAACCCCCTTCCCTCAGTAAGAGTATTGAAGATGGGTCGTGGCTGGGTCTTCCAGCATGACAACGACCCGAAACACACAGCCAGGGCAACTAAGGAGTGGCTCCATAAGAAGCATCTCAAGATCCTGGAGTGGCCTAGCCAGTCTCCAGACCTGAACCCAATAGAAAATCTTTGGAGGGAGCTGAAAGTCTGTATTGCCCAGCGACAGCCCCGAAACCTGAAGGATCTGGAGATGGTCTGTATGGAGGAGTGGGCCAAAATCCTGCTGCAGTGTGTGCAAACCTGGTCAAGAACTACAGGAAACGTATGATCTCTGTAATTGCAAAACAAAGGTTTCTGTACCAGATATTAAGTTCTGCTTTTCTGATGTATTAAATACTTATGTCATGCAATAAAATGCAAATTAATTACTTAAAAATCATACAATGTGATTTTCTGGATTTTTGTTTTAGATTCCGTCTCTCACAGTTGAAGCGTACCTATGATACAAATTACAGACTTCTACATGCTTTGTAAGTGGGCGAACCTGCAAAATCGGCAGTGTATCAAATACTTGTTCTCCCCACTGGATATGCTGTTTTTTTCAACAGGGGCATGAAACCGTAAAGTTCTGTGGGGAAAGGCGCAGAGGTATTTTTACTAGCACAACCTAGAGCTGTTGAATTCTGTCAGGAGAGGAAATAAGGTCTTGACCTTTATTGTCTATACCTTTACAACCATCCCAGCAAGTAATGGCCGTCATTTCACAGTCTCGGTTAACTACAGACCCGAGGTAGTCTGGCTATGAGTAAGCCATATAGCCAAAATAACCTTGAATTTGGTTACATGTCGTTTTTGCCAAAATAATTTGTGAGATCAACTGTGATTACAAGGTGTTCGGCTTCATTGCTTTGAAATTGATGACTACTTGTCTATTCTTGGGCTATGGTTAAACATCTATTACATTTTCACTGACAGCCCAAATTTTGCCTTATTTCAGCCCAGACGTCAGGGCTGTGTTTGGACATTATTGGACGTCTTTTTAACGCAACAATGTCTTTGTAGACACTGTGTAATGTTAAAAATCACATATGCCAGTTTATTTTGAAAGTTGTGACTAAAGAAAAGAGGAAGTGATTAAACAAGTACAGCTTTGCTTCAGGCAACTTGAACATCCTAATTTACAAGTTCAGTATAGGTTTTAGGTTTAGCTTCTGTAAAGATGTGTCTGGAGTAACGATGAAGGATGAAAAGAAAAAATCTTATCCTCACTCATCTTTGACCTGGAGCCTCTGCCTTGGAGTAACAAGACGAGGGCAGAGGGGAGCGAGGTCGCTGTCACACACTCACCTGCAGACACAACGTGCTGCTGTTTATGTTTAACTATGAGGGCAAATACCACAAAACAGCCTGGGGTCGAGAGTTACGGCCGCTGCCAAAGCACGTTAGTGATCTATGGGCTGAAAATACAGTTTTGAAAAATAACAATACAAAGGAAGATTTCTGAAAAAAAGTCATTCATCTTTTATAGTGATGTTCAAAAATAAGTGTGTTTTATTATCAGCAAACCTTTTGGCATATATACATACAGAGATGGGCGCATGAAAATGTATTTAAAATAAAAATAGAAAAATTCTCAGTTGAAATTTATTAAAATACCAACTACTTTGCAGAAAAAATGCATTTAACCCTCTATGGTACGGTGTTGCCTCCAGGCAAAATTGGGTGTCTCATTTTATTAAAAATAAACTAAAACAAACTTTTATCTCAGGGAAAAAGAACTCAAATACTAATCAATGAGAGTGCAAAAAAGTGGTCACATGACCCACAGGGGTTCATTTTGTGTCCTGTTTCAGAACATGCCACATGGCTCCATATTTTCTCTAATGAAAAGTGCATTTTTCACTAATTTGCGTCCAGTTAATCACCCACAAAAATATGAGTCACCTCCACTGGTAAGTAAAGAAGTATTTTCAAGAACTGTACATTTATATATTATCAAATGTTTTAGAGGACATAACAAAAAACTGTGTGTTGCCTCAAGGCAACATTGTACCATAATTGAATTGTGATGAATGGATGCAAATATATTATATTTGTAAAGAAAAGAGATTTATCAAAATATTTTTGCATGATTTTATAATGCACTTTATAAGAATAGTAATTCACATACTATATTTGCACATATTATGAGCTGCACATTTTCTATAGCAGTTAAAAAAGGTATAAAACACAACTGCCAGTTGATGAGGATGTCATACTGTGATGAGGAAGATTGAGTGAGAGCAAAGATAAGGATGAAAATGGATATGATAATTTGATATGATGGTGTGGTAATGCTTGTGTTCTACAATGGTACGATGTTGCCTGAGCGCAACAGCTGATATGAAATATTACTTTTTATTAAATATGAAATTTTTAATGCATTAAAAAAGGGATAAATGTTATCGTAGACCAAGCAGATAACAGCTCAAAATCTACCGTTGTGGACAACAAAACCGTTTCACAATTTAAGCTAAAATTATGTTTTTGGGTGCAAAATGTATAGTAAACTTGTCCAAGATGCTAGACTGGGTAAACCCAGCCTCGCCCTGCAACTCAATCTTAAATTGAGCTTGGTCTGGTGATAGCCAGACAACCAAGATGCAGGATCATAAGGAAACAATGACAATAAACACCATTAACCTAAGTGAATGAAAGGTAGGCTAATAATCAGCGATATGCGTTTACGTAGTAGCCTATGGCTTTATTTGAATGAATGTTTCAGTGTAGCATTCCATAAAACCAAGTAGTTAGAATTACGTTCTAGTGACGTCATTACGCGATGGCACAAAAGAGCCGCTGAATTGCTTTGTTTTTAACTGGTTCATTTCAACTTTCCGAAAGAACCTTTTGCAGAAATTAAATTGACTTCCAATCATTATTAGTGTGCGAGAGACAAATTAATGCTAAACTCTGTTGAACTGAAAAGGGCTCTTAATGAGGAGTCGATTCCCCTCGATGGAATCGACTCTTGATTCCCAACACCTCCCAGCCCTACCTTCCTTTATTCCACTGGGGGGAAAAAAGTCCCTAACCGTGAACACCTATAGAAGTTACATTATCATGGCATTAGATGGCGGCAAAGACTGTCTTTTATGAGCGAGTCAGTCAGTAGCGATGACTTTTATATTGAAAGGACTGAAACGTGTTATGAAAATGGAGGAGCAAGACACAACTGACAACCGGACAACTTTGTCAGTGTCAGGACATGGGAAAACCCCTTAAAGGGATAGTTCACCCAAAAATGAAAATTAGTCCATAATTTACTCACCCTCAAGTCATCCGAGGTGTATATGACATTCTTCTTTTAGACGAATAAAATCTGAGTTATATTAAAAATGTTCAGGCTAACCCAAGCATTATTATAGCAGGAATAGTTGCTCTGTTTTTGAAGTCCATAAAAAATGCATCGGCTCCAAGCAGCACCAAAATGATATATTTTACCGTTTTTTTTCCTGTGAAAAAATGCCTTTGGGCCTTAAAACAGCTTGAATGTAACACCCTCGCTTCATTTAGTATATGTGGATTCATGAATATGCAAATTAGCCGTGGCGCATGGGTGGAGTCGGCGTGGGGGAAAACAATCCATTTCCCCACACTGGAAATGCATGGTGTTAACCCAGTATAGCCTAGTAGAATCACTTCTGCCTCTCGACAGAGCAAGATACATAGAAAAAATTTGCCGTATTGAGTCAAATTCTCCGTGCATAACTTTTTTAAATGATAATAATGTCTTGTGCTATATGGATATTTTTCTGAATATGCAGTCCGTGTGCAATGCAAAGGGTGTTTGTTTATTGTATAAGTTTGTTTGGACTATAATATAAGCATGAAATACGCAGAGTCTAATGTCAAACGTTAATTTACCGCAGTGCCACATTTAACAAACATTTGTCTAAAGCCTAAAATCCAGTTAGTGATGAGCTGTTTGGCATCAATGACACGGGTTTAGATAAAGTTTAGACATCCGTCAGTTTTATGTTGTCTTGCATGCATGTAGCTTTATCTGTTTATTTATTTGTTTTTCTTACAGCCATGCACAAATGAATTAGTTTAGAAATATTACATTTCAAATTTCTGACAATAGCAAAGTTTTGTATTTTGCTTGTATTTTGTATGCTTTCCGCGAGTGCTGGACTGAAACAGCGGCCCGTCTCTGACGCCTCGTTCGTTTCGTTCACACTCCATTCCACTCCACGGACTGGATACGTGCGATATTCTCCTCAGGTGAGCTTCCCGGAAGCCCTGAGCTCCTCCAGCACTGTTGAAGCCGACACCAGTAAGTCTGCCCTCTATGAGCCCAGACCCTCGTGTCCGGCCGGGTGCCCCGTGTGCATGGTTCCCCTCTGGCGACCCCCACACGTGTATTTCCACCGTAAGCCTCCTTGAGCGGGTGTCTTCCCTTGGCAAGCCTTGCCACCCTGGGGTTAAAAATCCACCTTCAGAGTTCTCCATATGCTACCCGCAGCGAGTCATTTGTGAACTCTCTAAGTCCTCCCTACGGGTAGGCGTCTTTGCATATCTCCACCTGGAATATGCTCCCAGTGTACCTTGGTGTTCCTGTGATAAGAGGGAGTCCTTTGTCCGTACTAGCCTTACGACCGGGTGCTCATGCAGGTCACAGCCGAGTGGCGTGATTATATTCGGACCCCCATTCGTTAGTCACTAACGTTACATCGTAGTGACTGAACAAAAGGGAACATCTCGGTTACGTATGTAACCCTCGTTCCCTGAGGAGGGAACGGAGACGTAACGTCCCTTTGCCACATCCGCTGTACCGCTGGAAACGGCCGAGAGTTCAGTCTTGGCTCCTCAGCAGGTAAACATAATGCGATATTGCCCACATACTTCCTTATATACCCACCCGGTGGGGCGGAGTTACGTATGCCAATTTCGCATGCCCATGGCATTGGCACTGCCATTGGGCGTTTTTGAATTCGCGAAGATGATTGGCTTCTAAGCGAAACCCCCATTCGTTAGTCACTAACGTTGCTTCTCCATTCCCTCCTCAGGGAACTAGGGTTACATACGTAACCGAGACGTTACTGTTCTTTGCCTTTGTTTTAGAACGCCCAAATTGAGTTTGGATACTCTGCTATTGTTTAGTCGTTGTTTAGAAGTTACTGTGTCAGCCTGGAGTTATGGTATTCTGCAGTTGTTTTACTGTCCATTAAAGTTTGCAGCGTTTATATTACAGTGTAGCCTGTGTCATACATCTGTCACTGAAGCACTTCTGACACACACAATATCTGAATAAAAGTCTAGGTAAAACAAATAGTTGAGAGGTTGTTTTTACTAATAGCGTTTAAGGATGATTGAGATGGCTTTTGAAATGCCATGGTCACTAGATTTTATACAGGTGTTAATATTATGATTTTGTAAATGGTGAACAGCAACCAAATATTGATAATGTGGAAGTTACTGCCATTCGCCTTGGTCTGACTTCTCACTTTTTGCCGACAATACAAAGACAGAGTCCAGTAACTTCAAAATAGGGATCAAAAGTCATGTTTGGCCTCAAGATTTTTTTTATGTAGATAAAAAAGCAGCCTGCACAGTGGTAACAAGGCATGATGGATCCATGTTCTCATTCTGTTTACGCCAAATTCTGACTCTACCATCTGAATGTCTCAACAGAAATCGAGACTCATCAGACCAGGCAACAACTTTCCAGTCTTCAACTGTCCAATTTTGGTGAGTTTGTGCAAATTGTAGCCTCTTTTTCCTATTTGTAGTGGAGATCAGTGGTACCCGGTGGGGTCTTCTGCTGTTGTAGCCCATTCGCCTCAAGGTTGTGCGTGTTGTGGCTTCACAAATACTTTGCTGCATACCTCGGTTGTAACAAGTGGTTATTTCAGTCAAAGTTGCTCTTCTATCAGCTTGAATCAGTCGGCCCATTCTCCTCTGACCTCTAGCATCAACAAGGCATTTTTGCCCACAGGACTGCCGCATACTGGATGTTTTTCCCTTTTCACACCATTCTTTGTAAACCCTAGAAATGGTTGTGGGTGAAAATCCCAGGAACTGAGCAGATTGTGAAATACTCAGACCGGCCCGTCTGGCACCAACAACCATGTCATGCTCAAAATTGCTTAAATCACCTTTCTTTCCCATTCTGACATTCAGTTTGGAGTTCAGGAGATTGTCTTGACCAGGACCACACCCCTAAATGCATTGAAGCAACTGCCATGTGATTGGTTGATTAGATAATTGCATTAATGATAAATTGAACAGGTGTTCCTAATAATCCTTTAGGTGAGTGTAGATAGATAAAAACTATAGAAAATTCTATAAAACAATTTGAATTTGAACAAATTCAAAATATAGCGTCAAATATAAAAAAAATATATTTTTAATGTTATCTTCTCCCTTTAAATACTTTGGTCAGTTTAAGAATCAATTTTATATAATTTATTTGAAAGAATTAAAAGAGCAGTTTCATTTCTATCCTTGTATTGGTCATCTGGTCGATGTCGATATGGGATTTAGAAAGTAATAAGTAAGAGTAAGAAGTAATGTAATACATTTGAGAGAGTAGTAATATAATTACACCGTTGAAGATGTGATTAGTAGCTTGTAATGAATTACTTTTTAGAGGAACTTACCCAACACTAAGTATATTCTATATTATAATCTATTATAATATGCTGAATTAGTGTTTAAGTAACATTTCTTCTTATTATTAATGTAGAAAACAGTTGTTTTCTACAAATATTTTTGTGGAAACATTTTGTGATTTTTTTTTATTATTATTATTATTATTATTCACTTGTGTTCAGCTTTTTGTAGTTTGTGGTCTCCTGTAGCTTCAGAACACTGCAAATGAACCAATAATATATCAATATCAATCCCTTTGAGGGGGAAAAAGGACATTCCCAATTTTTTTTTTGCTTAGAAAAGTTGGTTTTTGGTTTCGCCTGCAGGCCAGAATGAAATCTTAGCGTGTGTGCCAGGCGAGGTTACAGCCTGTGTGTACATGCCACTTCTCAGAGTGCCAGAGCAGGCAAGGGCCTGCTGAACAAACAAACCAGCGCAACTCTATCAACAAACTTAACAGATACATGAAGGAACAGACACTGCTCCTGTCTCACGTGAGCCCTCCGTGCAGGCTCCTGCCTCACGTGCACTGTCTCATGGTGGACACGGGCAGGGGACCCAAAGCTAATCCCCAGAGATTGACAAATGCATTTTATGTGTACTGAACTCAACTGAACTCAAGTATGGACATGACCTGTTGTGAATAGAGAGAAAAAATCGAGCCATTGATTACCTGTCTCATATGGTGTATTGTTAGTATTGCCAAACAAAGGGGCATGTAGTTGCACATGCTCAGGCTGCAGTAAAAGCTACATCTAAATAGATATGTAACAAAAGCATCCTGAAAAACTTAATACACAATACAACAATAGCCAAAAGTCTTTTTATGACAAGACAAAAGGTCAAAAGATTCATCTGCAGCCACAAAGCCACACTGTAGATTCACTAGTGTTATGAGGGCTGGGTGGGAGGGCCCGGTTAAGAGAGACTGAATAAGTGAGAGCAACTGAACAAAAGGATGAAGACAGGAGCAGAGTGCAGTGCCTGAGGCGGCTGGACCAAATTCCTGTTGTCTTAAATGAATGAGATGATAAGCTTCTCTGACATACGCTAGGAAGATTGTTGCAGGGAAATGCCAATATGAAGTTCTTGTTAAACGCAGTCATAACAGGACAATAAATATGGTATCGAAGGTCTAATTAAGTGGCAATTATGAAAAGATGACTTTGCTGTGAACAGGGTTTCACTTGACACCTCAATATTATGGTTGGGCAGGTTTTTTAACCACATTTGGTTGCAACATGCCAAGATAAAACACCTCGAGCTGTTGTGAAACAGTTTGTGTTTAAATGCCTCAACTGACGCAAAATTACAATTATCGAATCTTTTTCATCCCCTCTTGCATATAAAGTTGCAATTTAGCATTGATAAATAGATGCACATTATATGCAGGGTTCCCACGCTTCTTGAAAGTTCTTGAATTTCCGACACGTGGATTCAAGACCTGGAAAGTACTAGGAAACAAACATAGGTCCTTGAAAGAGCTTGAATTAAGCATGAACTGCATTTTGTTAGAGTAGCATGGTGCTATTAAAAAAATTGGCCTTCATGCGCTGCCAAATCCAGAACAAAACAGCATTACGGGAGGAAGCTATTTCAATATATTTCTGTGGTTCCATAAGTGCCATCTACTGTCAAAAGCCCTATTCGCATGGTAATTGTTTCTGGTGGGGTCGTAAGGTATTTTCATCATTGACAGGGGCTAGTCAGCGGTTATATTGCCGCCCGAATCCAGAATGTCTCCCACCACCCGCGTGAAAATCCTACTGTTTTTTTAGACAAACACCAAGGACGTCTGGTGATTTTAATTGTCGTCCGAATCCACATCTTGATTTTTCAAGATGAGATCACTTCAAAATTCACTGTTTATATCCCTTTTGACCACTGCAGGCCACCGTACGGTTGCGCTTTGCTGTAATTTGGATGCATTTTAAAAATCTAGACACTACTGAAATGCTGGCAAGTATTTACAAGAGCAATATATTTCATCACCGCTCAAAAAATAAAAAGAAGAAAAGCACGAAAACATTTGAATTGGGACGTTATTACGGCAGCGATTATATATGTTAAATATAATATATGTGCAGGTCTTAAAAGCCTTCAAATAGATTTTTAAAAAGGTACATGTATAGGTGATTTAATAAAGAATTTTGCATATTTTTAATGCCTAACAATTTACTTGTCCATATCTTTTCATTTAATTGGAAAATTAAATATAAAAAGTATACAATAGTATCTCAATATTTTCATGTTTTAATTAAGTAATAATTTATAAAAAAAGAAAACTAAACTAGTGTGAAATAAATGTTAAATGCAGGAATAAGAGAGCTGCAAACTGCATCTTGTACACCAGCCTCTTTCCTCGTTGGATTTTGTAAAATTGGAAATTTTTCCTCATTGGAAATTGTATTTTAGTTGTCAGTATATGCCTTAGCGTTACTGCATTAATGATAGACACAGGTACAGTAGGTATTTGATATATTGGCAGTAACACACCCACCTTTATCGTATTTATTGTGCTTGATTTAAAATAAAAGGTGCTTTAAAAAGTCCTTGAAATTCCTTGAATCTGGTGTTCATGAAAGAGTGGGAACCCTGTATATGTCATCTTACTCTGTTTTTCTTCCCTGCCTCATAATGTTTCAAACTTCTGGATGAACCTCTCAGAACTGGCAGGCGATTTAACATCACTGACCTCTGTGTCTTCAGTGGATTTTTTATAAGTTAATCATCTTTTTATTTCAAATGGATCATCGCTAGACATTCATCTTCATTAATGTGTCTCTGAACTGATCATGGTAAATTATTGCTCTGGGGTCATTTGTTCAATAGTAGAGCTCTACACTGTAATCGCACCAGTTTACAAAAATAGGTCGAGGCAGACCAGTTTTTTTTTATTATCTAGTCAAGAGTAAATAGAAATGAGATTACTAATTACATCCATTAATCGTCCTATTCATACATGTATTTACAAGGGTGAACATTGTCCACTAAGATAATATTAAAGAGTTGTTTATTTATCAATCATTAAGCTTATCTTATTTAAAGGTTAGATTGGAATCCTTTTTTGTCTCTTAATTCCTTTTTTTCCTAATTTAAAGGTACACTAACTTTTTTTGTTCAAAATTAACTAAATTAAATAATGCGTCAATACATCACCAGTCCCTATTCCAAAATGTGTTATTCTCTAACCCTGACTCACTATGATAAGTGTTTCATAAGTGTTTATATTTAGACAGAGATGTCGCAGGAAATTGTATACATATATAACCGGCCCTACTGACCCACTCCAAACGGGATTCAAACCATGGTCTCTGGCATGGGAGGCAGGCGCTCGAACAAGGAGGCTAAAGACTGCAGCCTCTAGCACACCTCTTGAGATTAGGGAGTGAGGTTTACTCACAGCTCTTACTGGCCTACTCTTGGCTTGTTCCTACCACAGCCAGGAATACGGCGGAGTACTCTGAGTTCGGGCCAAATACAGAGCTCGGAGCCCTCGCCTCGGACAGCATGCCAAATATGCGTACCATTTAATCTATCTGATTTATTTGTAAGTGTGAACTCGTGAATTACACTCACCGTCCTAACGCGCACTCCCATCTGGGTCAACGGCACCAACTGGTTCTACACGACCTGCTCCATTCGGGACTCGAACCATGGTCTCCAGCGTAGGAGAGAAAACGCCCCATGGCGTGCCAATGCCATGGGGCATGCGGAATTTGCATACGTAACTCCGCCTCACCGCGTGAGTATATAAGGAAGTACGTGGCAATATCGCATTATGTTTCTGCTTGCGGAGCCAAGAGAACCTACCTCTTCACTCCTACAGCCTTCTGAGACTCTGTCAGCTTCTTCGAGACGAGCAGCTTTCCAGTCGGTGGTGGTGTAACGGCGCGTTCCAGTGATCGCATACTTCCTGCCTGCTGATCTGCGCAGTGGTCCGTTTGACAGCTGGTGTGTTTTTCCCTGGGCGCTTCGGCATCGACTGCAAGGTTTTCCTCTCACAAAAGAGCTTGCGCGTGGCACGTCCTTTTCAGGATGTCTCGCCCGTGCACTTCTGGGTGCGGTAGATCCCTTCTGCCTTTCGACGGGCACGAGCGCTGTTTGACGTGTTTGGGCTTTCAGCACGCTCAAGCGGCGCTCGTGGATGACTCATGTTCTCTCTGCGGGAACATGGCCATCTCGGTGTTACGATCGAGACTCTGTGAACTCTGTGCAGATGCCGGAGCGAGAGTCCCCTCTGCCACACCCCAATCTGCGGTCTCCTCTGGAGGCTGCACTTTGGCTGGTGGCCAGGGTGATCTGAGGGTGACGGTGTGGAACAAAGCTCCGACGCTCATGCCTCGGCCCACACCCCCCTCTCATGCACCTGACCCGGTCCGTGTTCAGGCGTCTACATCGGGGCCGGTTCCTGCCGTCCCGACTGTGGTGTTTGGCGCGGTCGAAGACGAAGAGATGTCTATCGCCACATCACAAGGTGGGCTGGAGTCATCTGAGGATGATGATTCAGCTGTGCTGCCACCTTCGGGTGCGCCAGCATTGCCCGAGTCGGACCCAGAATTGACAGCCATGCTGTCTCGGTCCGCCTCAGCGCTTGGGTTGGAGTGGAACCCTCCGCCTCAGCCTGAGCGTTCGCGGTTGGATGATTGGTTTTTGGGGGCGGCGCGCTCGGACACCCGTCCGACCGCTCCTCCAACTCCTTTCTTCCCCGAGGTGCATGAAGAGATCGCGCGTTCCTGGAAGTCCCCGTTGTCTTCCCACGAACGTTTGGCGAACTCTTCCGCCTTCACCTCCCTCGATGGAGCCGCGGCTCGTGGGTACACTGGGGTCCCCCCAGTCGAACGCTCTGTTGCGATGCAACTGTGTCCGCAGAGTGCTTCAACCTGGCGCGGTGACCCAAAGCACCCCTCCAAGGCCTGTAGGTTTTCGTCATCCCTGGTGGCGAAGTCCTATAGAGCTGCGGGGCAGGCCGCCGCTTCTTTGCATGCCATGGCAACTCTTTAGGCTTACCAAGCCAAGTTGCTGTGTGACCTGCATGAGGGGGGGCTGACCCAGGACTCAGCAATGAATTGCGTGCCGCCACCGACCTCGCTCTCCGGGCGACGAAGGTGACCGCACGCTCCCTGGGTCAGGTGATGTCCACAAATGTGGTCCAGGAGCGACACCTATGGCTCACCCTGGCCGATATGCGTGACGCTGAGCGAACCCGTTTCCTCAACGCCCCCATATCCCAGGATGAACCCTCCCGCGGTTCCCTCAGCCTCTGCGCCACCCAAGCAGCAGCCTCCACCCGGGCCGCGCAGAGGCAACCGCAGGAAGGCATCCCAGTCCGCTCCAGCCCCGCAGCCCGCGAAGAAACGCCAGGCTAAGCGGCGCTCCTGACGCGGACAGCTCAGGGATGGGCAGTTCTTTCCAGGAGACGGCAGCAGGGCAGCTCCTTCCCCCGGTGGAGAGCCGGGGGAGAATCTTTTGTTCAGCTGCTGGCCCCCGGGTCAGCAGCACCCTAATGTGGTTAAAGAAAGAACTGACACCCCCATCCCTGAGCACCCAGAGACCGGTGATGACAGTGCGCGCCACCCTCGGGTCTCGCCACTCGCATCCCTCTCTGTCGCCAGCCTCCTCTCAGAGCAGACCCCAGTGGAACGTGCGTCCTTCCCTGGTCTCCTCTGTCAGGACGCAGCCGTTAACCGAGCCCCGACCCCGGGATGCCCAACAGCCTCCCCTGTCCGGGCCGGTAACGCTGCCTCGCTGCCCCACCCTGGGTACGTCTGTCGTCCGTATGACCCCGTTGGTGCAGTCTCTGGAAGCATGGCTTCAGCTTCCGGGGCTGTCCCGCTGGGTCGCGCGGACCGTCAGGCTCGGCTACGCGATTCAGTTCACGCAGGCTCCTCCCCGCTACAGGGGAGTCCGCTATACCGTGACCGGGGCCCATGCCCCCGTCATGCGTGCGGAGATTGCCACCCTGCTGGCGAAGGGTGCGATCGAACCTCTCCCTCCAGCCGAAATGAAGTCGGGGTTCTACAGCCCCTACTTCATTGTACCCAAGAAAACCGGTGGGTTACGACCAATCCTGGACCTTCGCATCTTGAACCGATCCCTTCACCGGCTTCCGTTCAAGATGTTGACTGCGAAACGCCTTTTCGAATGCGTTCGTCCTCACGATTGGTTTGCAGCGATCGATCTGAAGGACGCCTACTTCCATGTCTCCATCCTTCCTCGACACAGACTGTTCCTACGGTTTGCTTTCGAGGGGCGGGCATATCAGTACGCGGTCCTCCCATTCGGGCTATCTCTGTCCCCTCGCGTCTTCACGAAGATTGCAGAGGCAGCCCTTGCGCCCCTTCGATGACTGGCTCATACTGGGCCACTCACGAGAGCAGGTTTGCGGACACAGAGATCTGGTTCTCCACCACTTAGCCCGTCTGGGCCTTCGGGTCAATTGGGAAAAGAGCAAACTTTGCCCCGTGCAGAGGATCTCTTTTCTCGGTATGGAGATCGACTCGGTCGCCATGTGCGCGCAGCTTACGAGCGAGCGTGCGCAGTCTCTGCTGACTTGCCTCCGTCAAATCGAGAGCAAGAGTGCGGTTC
Organism: Gobio gobio; assembly: GCF_949357685.1. Taxonomy (NCBI): domain Eukaryota; kingdom Metazoa; phylum Chordata; class Actinopteri; order Cypriniformes; family Gobionidae; genus Gobio; species Gobio gobio. Next base: position 40,832,235 of record NC_137114.1, read on the forward strand.
CACTGAAACTATTTCAGAGGCTCCTGGGGCATATGGCATCTGCAGCCGCGGTGACGCCGCTCGGATTGCTTCATTTGAGACCGCTTCAGCACTGGCTTCGCGATCGAGTCCCGAGATGGGCATGGCAGTCTGGCACGCTCCGGGTCAAAGTGACTCGAGCCTGCTTACAGACGCTCACCCCGTGGTCGAACCTCAGTTTTCTACGGGCCGGTGTGCCCTTAGAACGAGTGTCCAGGCATGTTGTCGTATCGACGGATGCCTCTGCCACGGGCTGGGGTGCCATGTGCAATGTACAAGCAGCCGCGGGCTCCTGGACAGGACCCCAGCGCCTCCTGCATGTCAACTGCCTCGAGTTGCTGGCAGTACGGTTCGCCTTGCACCGCTTCCGAGCGTTGCTGAAGGGTCAACATGTGCTTGTCCGGACAGACAACACTGCCGTAGTAGCGTACATCAACCACCAGGGCGGTCTACGCTCCCGCCGTATGTCTCAACTCGCCCGCCATCTCGTTCTATGGAGTCAGAAGCGCCTGAGGTCCCTTCGTGCTGTCCATATTCCGGGAGTCCTGAACCACGCAGCCGACGAGCTCTCGCGGTTTCAGCCTCTCCCGGGAGAATGGAGACTCCATCCCCAGATGGTCCAGCTGATTTGGGAACAGTTCGGGGACAGGCAGGTAGATCTGTTTGCCTCCTACGACTCTTCCCACTGCAGCCTGTTCTATTCCCTGACCGAGGGCACGCTCGGCACGGATGCACTGGCGCACAGCTGGCCGCGGGGCCTGCGCAAATATGCGTTCCCCCCAGTGAGCCTACTCGCACAGCTCTTGTGCAAGATCAGGGAGGACAAGGAGCAGGTCCTTTTGGTCGCCCCGTACTGGCACGGCCGGACCTGGTTCCCCGAACTCATACTCCTTGCGACGGCCCCTCCCTGGCCTATTCCTCTGAGACCAGACCTCCTTACTCCGAGACGGGGCACCCTATGGCACCCGCGTCCCGACCTGTGGAACCTCCACGTGTGGCTCCTGGACGGGACGCGGCAGGTTTGAGTGGCCTGCCACCTACGGTGGTCGCCACCATCACTTCCGCTAGGGCAGAGTCCACTAGGCATGCCTATGCGTTGAAGTGGAACCTCTTCGTCACCTGGTGCTCTTCCCGCCAAGAAGACCCCTGGAAATGCCCGATCGGGTCCGTGCTTGAGTTTCTCCAAGAGGGGTTGGAGCGAAGGCTGTCTCCCTCCACCCTCAAAGTTTATGGCCGCAATATCTGCCCACCACGATCTCTTGGAGAACAAAAAGGTAAGTCAGCACGACCTGGTCGTCAGGTTCCTGAGGGGGGCGAGGAGACTGAATCCTCCTCGCTCTACTCTCGTACCCTCTTGGGACCTCTCAGTAGTTCTAAGTGCTCTGCAGAGGCCTCCCTTTGAGCCTTTGCGGTCGGTTGATATTAAGTTCCTGTCTATGAAGACGGCTCTGCTGACCGCATTGGCCTCAGTTAAGAGGGTCGGGGACCTGCAGGCATTTTCGGTTGACGAAGCGTGCCTGTAGCTTGATTTAAAATAAAAGGTGCTTTAAAAAGTCCTTGAAAGTCCTTGAATCTGGTGTTCATGAAAGAGTGGGAACCCTGTATATGTCATCTTACTCTGATTTTCTTCCCTGCCTCATAATGTTTCAAACTTCTGGATGAACCTCTCAGAACTGGCAGGCGATTTAACATCACTGACCTCTGTGTCTTCAGGGGATTTTGTATAAGTTAAGTTTCTCACAGCTCTTACTGGCCTACTCTTGGCTTGTTCCTACCACAGCCAGGAATACGGGGGAGTACGCTGAGTTCGGGCCAAATACAGAGCTCGGAGCCCTTTCCTCGGACAGCATGCAAAATATGCGTACCATTTAATTTATCTGATTTATTTGTAACTGTGAACTCGTGAATTACACTCACCGTCCTAACGCGCACTCCCATCTGGGTCAACGGCACCAACTGGTTCTTCTCGACCCGCTCCATTCGGGACTCGAACCATGGTCTCCAGTGTAGGAGGCGGGCACTCTAAAAAGATTAGGGCTGCTCGATTATGGAAAAAATCATAATCACGATTATTTTGGTCAATATTGAAATCACGATTATGTAACACGATTATTTCACATGACTTTGGGAATGTGTTGCATTTATTAAAAATACACCTTTCAACAATTCAATTGAAATTGTAACATTTGTTGTACTTTTTGAACTATTAAAATAAATAATATAACATATATTCAAATCAAAGTATAAAAGTATTCACGTAAAAATGATAACCACAAATAAATAAGATCAACAATATGGTTCGGCTAGATATGCTTTTCAGGTATGTCTAACATTAGTTTCCAGGTACAGAAATGTATCAAATGTAAAATAACATTGCATATTTAAGTGCATAAATTAAAGATTAATCCTATTAAACTTACAAAAGCTATTCAATCAAGAGCGGTGAGTGATGTCCTTGTCTTTTGTTGTTTGACATTAAACAGACAGCAGTAAAGGCTACTGCCCCTTTAAGACCTAAAGATCGGATATGAGTCGTCTTTCTCGACTGTATAAAGTTCACTTAAGGCATATTCAGACTATGTCTGCAAGGATACTCATCAAGATGGACATGTTGACATACGTTTTGTGTGAGTTTGTCCGTTCAAGAGCAAGACTTGAAAGAGAACTCAATATTTGCGCGCTGTGAGACGCACATTTTCTCACAGCGCGCGTCTTCTCATTCGCGTCTTCTGGCACTAAACCCGGGTGAAGACGGCGAAATGGCAGCACTCGCATGCATTGAACAAAGTTTACAAAGAGAGAATTATTTGAAAAATATGAAGGAAAAAAAGGACGTTTACACGGCATCCCTGCTCTCGTCAGTTTTTGTTTCTATATTAGATTGTCATAGATCACTCTGTGTTTAATTTTCAAGTGGTTAAACAAATTCGTGATGTTCCCTTGCGTTGCAGCCACTACCATGTAGCAAATCTTACTCGTAGCATGTTTCTGCTCGTCGTCTGATTCCTCGAAGCCAAACTGTTCCCAGACAACGGAGTTGGTTTTACTTTTTTTGCTCACCAAACGCTTCTGTAACTGCCCTCCTTCTGCCATCTTTACTCGCGCCGAGTTTTTCAATTCCAGCGGATGATATGCACACGAGACTCACGAACTGAGAGAGATTGTGGCTTTGGGAGGGGCGGATGTGCGCGTGCGCGTTTCATTCAGAACGCAAGACAAAATAAGAGTGTTCTTGCAAAACTGAACATGGCAAAATAATCGTTTTTTCTCGATTGTACTATTTTAGTGATCGTTGGGAGGCAAAATCGAAATCGAAATTCGATTAATTGCACAGCCCTAAAAAAGATATATTGATATATTGGCAGTAACACACCCACCTTTATCGTATTTATTGTGCTTGATTTAAAATAAAAGGTGCTTTAAAAAGTCCTTGAAATTCCTTGAATCTGGTGTTCATGAAAGAATGGGAACCCTGTATATGTCATCTTACTCTGATTTTCTTCCCTGCCTCATAATGTTTCAAACTTCTGGATGAACCTCTCAGAACTGGCAGGCGATTTAACATCACTGACCTCTGTGTCTTCAGGGGATTTTGTATAAGTTAAGTTTCTCACAGCTCTTACTGGCCTACTCTTGGCTTGTTCCTACCACAGCCAGGAATACGGGGGAGTACGCTGAGTTCGGGCCAAATACAGAGCTCGGAGCCCTCTCCTCGGACAGCATGCAAAATATGCGTACCATTTAATCTATCTGATTTATTTGTAACTGTGAACTCGTGAATTACACTCACCGTCCTAACGCGCACTCCCATCTGGGTCAACGGCACCAACTGGTTCTTCTCGACCCGCTCCATTCGGGACTCGAACCATGGTCTCCAGCGTAGGAGGCGGGCACTCTAAAAAGGAGGCTAAAGACAGCAGTCTCTAGCGTCAGTCACTAGTGTGCCTCTAGAGATCAGGGGAGTGAGGTTTACACGCACAGCTCTTACTGGCCTACAACAGTTACACTCACCCCCCCCCAAAACCTCACTCCCATCCGGGTCATGGCACCAAATGTTACCGGTCCTCCTGACCCGCTCTGAGTGGGATTCAAACCACAGTCTCCGGCGTGGGAGGCGGGCACTCTAACAAGGAGGCTAAAAACTGCAGCCCTCACTCCCATCCGGGTCATGGCACCAAATGTAATAGGTCCTCCTGACCCGCTCCAAGTGGGATTGGAACACTCTAAAAAAAAAAAAGGTTCTATATGGCACTAAAAATGGTTCTTGGCTCGTAATCATAGGGGAACCTTTTTAAGCGCTGTATAACACCAGTTTGGGTACTTCAGTGGTTCTTCAGCGGTTCTTTTGCTAAGGTGCTATATAGCACCACTGACTAAGGTGCTATGTAGCACCGCTACCATATCGTCGATGAGATTTTCGACGGATTGAATGTCCAGGTTCATTTCCGTATACAGTATGCTTCACATGTCTAAATGGCCAATGAAAAGTTGTGAAATCATGTCATCTGAATTTCACGTATATCCATTTGGTGTCAAAGCTGTCAATCACGCCGCGTATCTCCCGCCCTGTGGAAGCATCTCGCCGGTCTCGTGAAACATAGCCTGGTGAGACAATGACTTTCCTTCATCGAGGTAAACGTTTCCCCCCTGACGCTAGACGTATGTCTAGGAGTGACAAAATTACGGTAGGACTGTACAAACAAAGTATCTGTCTAGCATTACCATGTCAGTGTATTGATTCATTGTCCCTTCATAGTTTGCAAGAGACATTTAATAAATGTATTATTAATATTAAATAAACTAAGCGTATTTAATAAACTAAGACGTAGGCTATTTAATAAACTGAGCGTATTCCTCTGTCAATATGAAACGCGACTTGGCCATTCTAATTAATGATTGGAAGAACGCGTATCGACCACCGTTACTGTAAAATATGCACGTATGTCCATTTAAACTCAATTATGGTCAAATGTGGATTATATCATTACACTGGCAAGAATCTGAGAGATTTGAAATGTTGCAAAAGCGATGCAGAGATGTTTTTTTTATTACTCCACAGGTGAGTAAGGTATTTTATTGAACAGATAAATTGTCATGTAGCTCTCTAACAGAGTTCATTCTAAAGCATTATCTATTGTGAAGGGTCCCGAGGTAGTACTTTTTCAAAGTTCAGGAACTTTCAGGGGTGGGACTTGGGCGCTGAACATGCTGATTGGTTGAGGTCATGCTGCATTTTATTTCAGCTGGCAGTCTTTTGCGAGGTTCGTTCTGCATTCAGTAAATATCAGTCTTGCTCTTTCTGTCCAATGGCGCGTGTTCGTCTCTCAGCCATCTCACGGTCAATGTCCGTAATAGCTGATAATAACCTACGTTGTCTTATTTTAAATCTAGCTTGACGAGCTTTCAGAATACGCTTTAGTATCAGTGCTCATCTCTTTTCCGCCGTTTTGTTAATGACCTCTTTAGTAAACCAATTCATAACCAGCAAAAGCAGCGCTGCTTGAATCTCCTCCATACTTGTTATTGTTGCAGACAGTGTCGCACAAAAATGATTACTGTCCATCGGTGACTGGGAGGAGCAATTTGGACTAATTTGCCTAATCTTCACGGTACTTTAGACCGCAGTGGAAATGCAGACAGTAGCAGGTCTGGGGGAAAAAAAGTTCCTGTAAAAAAAGTTCCTGGTACAAATTGTTCCGGGTAATTTCGGTGGAAACGGGGCTCATGTTGCATTCATATCCTGGGCTCGCCTCTATATAGTCGTATGCATCATCAATAAAGTGTATATTGAATTTGATTTCTTTTAATAACACTGTTTAGTACAATACGTGTTTTTCACATTAAGATATTTAGAATGTCCTGCTGTTTTTAGTGACTGAAATACTGCAGCAGGTGATGTATATGGATCACAAGTGTCCAAAACTTGTTCACATGTTTGTATTTTGAGATGGAAAATTGACAGGCCTTTGCTGCAGTTCTAT